>NC_090446.1:709131665-709463136 GCF_031143425.1 Pleurodeles waltl | reverse complement strand
TTTGATGGCAAATGCACTAGACAAATTGAGATTCCTTAGAAGATTTGGTCAACCGGTGTTTGTGTATGCATACAATTTGGTTTTTAGACTAATTTACGTGATATTAGCATTGTTAATATAGGGAAATAAACTTGTTAACTTTTACTAAAAGGTGTGGTTATTCATGACTTAGGCCCTCATTATGAACACAGTGGGAAAGACCACACTGCTGGCGGTGGCGGTAACTACTACCAACAGGCTAGTGGTCTGGACTGCCAAGTAAAGAAGAACATGAAAAACAGCAGCCTGAAAAACACTCACCTCCAGCAGAGGAGTGTCGATGATGACGGAAGAGGCCATCCACAGGCCAATGGAAAGGCCCTACCTGCCCAACAAATAATGAAGCACTAGACTGACGTCAGTTCCGGGGCGGGAACCACCGCCACTCAAAGCCAGGCGGAAACGAATCAAATAAAAGGAAACACTCACCGGAGGCACACAGAACACGCCAAAGCAGACATGGAGAGAGAATTGGAAATCATGCCAGTGCTGCTCCTTCCCATACACCTCCGTGACCGCCGACAAAGTCGACAACAGTAAGTACTGCAACCTACTAAACAAGGGAAGAAAGGGCACAGTTACACACCCACCCACTCCACCCACCCCGGAACGTACCCACAACCCCTCACAACATCACAAGCCATACACACCTTAGCAAGAGGTACTTATCCCGCACTAGGCCAAGACAACCTGCCCAAAGTACACACATGTGCACAACACCCCCCCACAATGAAACGATGAACCACGTATTCTGAGTGTGCCAACACTGGCCACACAAATGTAATTACAGCTCTGTAACAGATTGTCCAAATGAGGCCATTGGCCAGTCCAAATCAAATAGGCTGATGGGCCCAAATGGCCCGAACTTGACTCCCACATGTGCACATGGTACTCCATCATAAAGTGACATCAATGGGGCAGCCAGGCACCTCAGGGAACAGGGGCAGGGGTGTCAGGGGTGGCTGGGGTGGGGACTTATGTCTGGGAGGGTGGGTTTGGGCTTCCATTTGGAAGGTGGAGGGGGTTTGGTTTTAGCCTTGGAAGGTGGGGGAGAGGGCTTGGACTGGGGATGGGAGATGGACCAGGGCCAGCACGGGGCATCTTGCTCACTGGGGAAGGGGCACGTGAATGGGAAGGGCGGAAAGAGGAGGACTTAGGAGTGGACAGGGCAAAGAGGTGAGCACGTTTAGGGACAAGACATGGTGGGCCAATAGGTTCAAAAGGTCTACACAGGATGGGAAGAGTTTTTTAAGGGCAGTTGGGGTGGACCTGGAGGAAGGTGTGGGAGTGGAGGTAGAGGAAGTGGCTGTAAGAGGTGTAAGTGTGAGTGACGTGGATGCAGGTGCCTGTACAGTATGCTGAGGTGTGGTGGATGTGTGTTGGGTGGGTGTCTGGGGACATCTGAGTGTAATGGGAGGAGGAGGGGTAGAAACAGTGGGACAAGACAGGCTGCCAGTGTAAATGGATGTTGTCTTGGTGTCTGCAAGTTTGGTGAGTGTGCTGCAAGTGTTAATCAAAGTCGTTGTGGTGAGTGCAGGTGTGGTGTCTGGGGTGAATGACTGGATGTCTGATGTTCTGGTGACTGCAAGAATGGGACCAGCAACAGTGAATGAGGGTGCAGTGCTTGTGAGTGTGCATGTAGAGGTAACAGACAGGGAGGCGGGAGAGATGGACACACTGGGGGAAGTGGATGTTGTTTTGTGTGCCTTTGTATGTTGGCTGTCTGTATGCCTGTGGTGGGAAGTGTGGTGCTTGAGTTTCTCTGTATGTTTTTTGTGTGTTGAGGTGTGGGCATGGATGTCTGAATGTGTTCTTGGGATGGGTGAAGCGAGTGGGGTGCTGAAAGGGGTAGAGGTGGTTGGAGGGGGGACAGAAAGACCAGGGACACTGGCTGCTGTCAAAGAGGAGGCCAGAGCCTGAAAAGATCTCTGTAGGCCAGATATGGTACAGTGAATGCCTTCCAGGTATGCATTGCACTGCTGCATCTGGGATGCTAGCCCCTGTATGGCATTCACGATGATTGTCTGCCCTACAGAGATGGTCCTTAGGAAGTCAATAGCCTCCTCAGTGAGGGCAGCAAGGCTGACTGGGGCCGGGGATGAGGTGCCTGGAGTGAAGGAGATGCCCACCCTTCTGGGTGAGCGGGCACGGGCAACCGGGTGGGGCGCAACTTGGAGGGCGGTGATGGTATGGGGGTAGCAGAAGATGTCAAAGAATGGGTGGACCCACTAGGGTCCACCACCACCAGGGAGCTCCCATCGGAGAAAGTATCAGAGTCACTACCTCCAGTGGTAGTTGCCTCCCCCGGGGCACTCCCCTCGCCCTCCAGCCCACTGGTCCTCTTGGCGTTGGTAGACTCTGTCTCCTTGAAACTGTGTACCGCTGCATCCTCACTCGCCAGTGCCACTGCTCTCTCGCCAGATGATACTGATGTACACAGACAACACAAGAGTACAGGGGTGGGGAGACAAAACAGGAGAGAAAAATATTAACACCTCAATGGAAGTACATATTTGATTCACTCACATCCACCCAGCTAATACATCAACATGCAGCACCTACACCTACAGTCATGCCTATGCCCCTGACTAGTGGCCACAACCCTAGTACGCAACCATCTCCCACATTACAGAAGGACCTGAGGAACTGCAAACCTGCCCCTTATCATCTAATTGCCAATGGTGGCCCTATTGCTATAAGACACCAGTCAGAGGCCCTGCCACTAGACAGCATATATACTACAGCACCCTCAGACATCCATCAAGGAGGCATAAATTGGTCTTGGTACTCACCCCCTTGTGTCTGCTGTGCGGCCTTCAAGCGCCCACCCAAGTCTGGATATGCCACCACCAGAATGCGGTGCATTAGGGGAGTCAGGGCCCGACGGGCACCCCTTCCTCATTGGGAGGACTTCCCCAGCTGGGCCTTGCTTGTCTTCCTGGCCCAGCGCTGCAGGTCCTCCCACCGCTTCCTACAGTGGATGCTCTGCCGGTTGTACCCCCAGAGTCCGCACCTCCCTGGCGATGACCTGCCAGAGTCCCCTCTTCTGATGGGCACTGACCTGTAGGGGACGCACAGAAGAAAAAAACGGAGGTCAGACAATGCCCATTTGATACCGCTGGCCACACATCCCCTATGGGACGGACACTGTACAACATCATTCCACCACCTCACGCTGATTGTAGTGTGCACCGTCATCGCCGGCGGCGATCATGATAGGCCCATAGTCCCCATTGACATCCATGTTAACCAATGAATGGGTGCACAGCTGTAAACACTGCCTTACACCATTGCAACAACCGCTAGTGGTATGAGGTCACTTCCATTGCTACAAATCAGGCTGACAGGGGGCTGCTGTTTTGCAAGTACTATGCAGATATTTTTGGGTCATGGGCCCCATGCAGGCCCTCTCGACCTCAGCCCTCATTCGATTACACAAATGACAATTTACTCACCACAAAAGTCCAGACATATCAGTTAAGACATGTCACTCCAGTTGTACATCCTACACTGCTTATCCGTAACCTACATGTTTGACCCCAGTGTTTAATACACAACAGGTTGTGCAAATGAATTTGTGTCCCTCACATGTGTTCTCTACTCCTCCTAGGTACACACCTCTGGGGCAAGGGAGGGCCCCATCTGTGTACAGACCTATTGTTGATTTGGAGACCACGGTGGAACGTCACATCATTATCAATTACAGACTCACTTGTCTACTATCCATGAACTTTGTGCATTACTGGATCCTGTACTGAGACCAGCAAATCGGAATCAGCATGCCATCCCTACTGGAGTGCAGGTGCTCTCTGTACTCCATTTCCTGGCCACAGGCTCTTTTCAGATGACAGTGGGCATGGGTGCAGGCTTTTCACAGCCAATGTTTTCCCTTATCCTGTCCAGATTTCTGGATGCATTTGTACAACACCTGCAGAAATTTGTGAAGTTTCCCCAAGGTGCTGACCTACCTGCCATCAAGTCAGATTTTTATGCCTTTGCCAACATTCCTCATGTGATAGGTGCCATCGATGACACCCACATAGCTCTCATCCCCCCAAGAGTAAGTGAACATGTGTACAGAAACAGGAAGAACTTCCTTTCCATGAACATACAATTGGTGTGTACTGCAGACCAGTACATTTAACATGTAAATGCCATGTTACCTGGATCAGTCCATGATTCATTTGTGCTGAGGAACAACAGTGTGCCACACATGATGGAACAACTACAAGGGGACAGAGGATGGATCATAGGTGAGTGTGTTTTATACTTTTACAGTACATAGCTGATAGTCAGGCTGTCTGCAACTGAGGGTAGATAGCTACAGTCTTGTTTTGCCCACTTTTGCAGGTCATTCTGGCTACCCCAACATGCATTGGCTCCTGACACCAGTGAGGAATCCTAGAACAGATGCTGAGAGGAATTAAAGTGAGGCACATGGACGTACTAGGAGGGTGATAGAGCGCACTCTAGGTCTCTTGAAGGCTAGATTCCGTTGCCTCCATCTCTCTGGGGGATCCCTGTGCTATGGCCCTGAGAAGGTGTGTAGAACAGTGGCAGCCTGCTGCATGCTGCACAACGTGGCTGTGAGGCAATCTATCCCCCTACTGGAGGAGGAGGTTGGTGTATATCCAGACCAGCTTCCTCTGGGAGGGGATGAGAGTGATGGTGATGATGAAGAGGGGGAAGATGTTCACTCCAGGAACCAACTGATCCAACTATACTTCCAGTAACTATGAGGTACTGTTCACTGATGATGTTGTCTGCACTGCATAATGTCAGTCAGACTTTTTCACTATTGGGGTGTGGGGTCTGTAGCCATTGACACTTTTACATGAATTTTAGGTGCCATGTGACATGATGACCAACAGGGTGTACATTTCTGTTCACTCCACACAATGTTGTGCGTGGGGTGCCATTCCTGCAGTAAAGGTATGATTTATATATTTACTGGTGAATGCATTCACAACTATATTTGAATCAACATAATGACAGGGGACATTGAAAGTGGGGTACATGTGTTTATTTAATTGTCAAGGATGGATTGGTGCTCTTTACAGTGATAGGGAGTGGGCTGATGGTGGATGTCCATACTGGCTACATGGTCTCAACGATTGGTGGCAGTGGGTATTGGTCCATCTGTACCTTGCAAGTTGTTGATTTGCTATTGGCCGGGAGGATGGTGGCATAGTGGCACACTTGGGAGAGAGTTTGTGTCAAAGTCACTTCTTTGAGGGTGCCATGGTCTTGGCAGGTGTTCCAGTGCCATATCTGGGTCTGAGGGACCATTTGAGTGGCTGGTGCTGGGCTGTACGGGTAGGGATGCTGGTCTCCTGTGTGTCCTCAGACAGTGACACCAGTCCACTTGCTGCTGCCGATGTTGATAGCTAGTCAGTGTCCTGGGCAGTGGTAGTGGCTTCCTGGTTTGTGGGGGTCTCAGGCTGGGTTGGGTTGTTGTGCTGAGGCACCCCTGCAATAGTGGCCATGGTGGCTTTTAGTTGTTTCCACTGCTCCATGGCCTCCTGGTGGTGTGCTACCTGCAGCCTTTGACTCTGGTCCAGGGTGGCCAGGATCTGGCCCATCCTGTCTTGGGTATGGTGGTATGCTCCCAGGACCTCTGAGATCACCTCCTGGGCTGCAGCATCCATCCTTTGGCCTCCCCCCTGGGCCACTGGGCCTAGCCCTCTGTGCCTGTGTCCCCTGCACAGGTCTGGCGGTACTACTTGTACTGGGGCCATCGCCATCCAGCCTGTTGCTAGGTTGAGACTATGGCCTCTGTACCTGTGTTCCACCAGTCAGTGGCCTTGGTTGAAACAGTGGTGCAAAGAAACAAAGAGAGACAGGAGCTTAGCATTCCCTACCGATGGCACATCTAATTTGAGAATTTTTTAGAATTTGAGGAGAGTACTGAATGATCTAAAACCTCCTCCGAGACCAGGAAACTTCGAAGCCTCAGCCATTTGGGAACTAGTAGCAAGACAGCAACAGCAACTAAAGTGTAAGAGGAGAATGAGGAAAGCTGAAGAAACTTAAGCTGAGGCAAGATTGGATAGTGATCAGAAATTTTGGAGAACTGAGACTGTACAGGGAATTAAATTGTTTCCTGCAACTACCAAAGAGAGTGGGAAGGAGGCTAGAAAGAGCAAGAGGGATTCCTATCCTTCCGATGACCAAGAGCAGAGATCGACAGAGTCTAGGAAGTCTTTGACTCTCAAAGAAGACTCCGATGATGATGATTTTATTTTGAAGTTATTGAGAAATTGTCCCCCACCATTTGCAGCCTATGAGAAAGGTTCAAGTACCAGTGTAGATCCTACAGCTCCGACACCAGTTGAATCCACCCAGAGCCAGATACAGGTTAGCCATAATATTCAGAGTACTTCTGCGATTCATATCCTTATGCCCCAGATAGAAATGCTGAGAATTTACCCATATGTGCGAATTGTGAATACTGCAACAAACGTATTGGTCCCAACAGGACAGGTTTACCAGAAGCCAACTCTGATTCAGATGAAGTTAACACCAAATTTGGTGTACCCAATGCAAGCACGGACAATTCCGAGATACACCCCCATAACAGGATCTCAGGCAGAAATGTCTGCTTTGATGAGTCCGGATACAAGAATAATGTACCCGAAAGAGACAAATACCAGATCCAGCCCAGATGCAGTGTCAGTACCAGTTACCACAGGTCCAGGCAAACCCTTTTTTGCCCAGGAAAATATCAGGAGCAATGAGCGGAAAACCCTGAATATGAGTGTAGAAAGGGAGAGATCTAATGAAAACACAAGAATGATGACCCCCCACGAGACCAACATTCGATGGACCAGACCCATTATTTGATTTAGATTTCTTTAGGACTCCTCCAAATAGTCAGGGAAGATTGAAGACATGCTCCAACACAGGCATGGTGACACCAGGGACCCCAAGCCTGACGTTACAGCAGATGCCAGGTGCAAGTAACAATGACATTTCATTACAAGGTAGGACAGCTCAGCAGTTAACTGAATGGTTGGCTGAGTAGCACACAAGGTGATTTCAGTGGAGGAAGTGGCCTGAATTTGACTAGGCCTAGATTAGAAGCAGAAGACTTGATCGAAGGAACGATGGGGTTAGACAGAATTGACTCATACAGAGAAGATGAGGTACATTACTTGTGCAAACTGATTACCAATAAAGCAGGAATAGTATATCAGAAATTAGCAGATTTGGCAGAGAAGTAGAAATTGAGAAAACAAAACACTTAAGGAGGAGCTACAGGTTAGAAGTTGACTAAAAGGATTTCGAGAACATGAGAGTACCAGGAATGAACATTCACATTAAAACAATAGTTCAGAGCATCCAAACATGGGGAGCATTAGACAAGTGGGAAGGTAGATGGGTGAAGAAAAGAGATAAAAGGAAAAGAGATTATAAGAATCGTACTGTAAATGTGCAGCAAACTGAGGACCTAGGAAAAATATTACCAATGAGAGAAATTCTGGGAGGGAATTTTGTCCATGTCCCTTGGAGTAGAAGTGACATTCTGTCATTCACGAATGGGTTGAGAGAGAAGCCAGTGGAGTGGTACCAGCAAACAGAATGGTTTGTAAAATGTGCAAAATGCCTGTGGGAAGATTTGAATACCCTGTTAGAAATAGTAGCTCCAGCAGACTTATGGGTCGAGTGTAAAAGGAGTGTAGATTGGCCGACAAAGGAACATAGGAGAGATCAAGCCATTTACTGATGTAATGAAATATTACTATAAGGTGATCACATTTTTAAAGACGAGAATCTCACCCAAGAATATTGATTGGTAGAGAATTGACAGGACAGCTCAAGAAGGCAAGAAGTCAATACATGTGTACTATGACAGACTGTTGCAGGCGTTCAAAGATTACAGCGGGAAAGAAACAATTGAGCCAAAAGACATGATTCATTTTGTGTTCAGATTTGTTGAAGGACTGAGACCTCAAATCTGCCAGATGATTAGGAGTAATTTGATTTGTTGGCAAGCGAAGCCGATTGACAAAGTATTGCAGTCTGCAAAGTACTGTAGTGACGAGATTGAGTTGGAGCAAAGAAAGTTGAAAGAGAAGGCAATGGTGATGCAGATTAAAGCGGCACAAACAGGGATGCAGGGAAGTTTTCCGCAGCAGCAGCAACACCAGCAGCAACAGCAGCAAGGGAATATGTGGCCACAGAACCAGGAGAAAGGTGGAGGCAGAGCTGGAATGGGAAATATGAGTCGTGGTCCTGATTTGAATACTGTGGTTGTTCATGGTGATATACAAGGAATGAAGAGATTGTTACTGTGTCACGCTTGCAGAGGCTTCGGACATTGGAAATGGGAGTGACAGGAAAGTGCTGTTCAGCAAACAAATTAAATCAATTCTTTCCCAAATATGAGAGGACCGAAAATGTTCAGCCTGTACAACAAGTGCAAATGCCCTGTTTGCAAATGCCGCAGTAGCAGCAAATGCAATCTCTAGTTAAAATGGTACCTAGACAACAGATTCAAATACCTCAAGCCCAATGAAGCAGCAGCAGGTGATGCTTCCTCAACAGGTCACGAATCAAAAGCTTAATCAGAATAATAACAGAGTACACCAATTCCGGCTACACAGTGAGGATGTAATAAACAATGATTGGGTGAGTGAAAGTTCGGATGAAGAAGAATGTATGTTAGCAGCTTCATTAGAAGTGGATCAGAAAGGTCCACGCGTGAAGGGAAAAGTGATGGGTCACAACATGTCATTCCTAGTTTGACACTGGAGCTGCATATTGCCTATTTTAGGAAAGACAAGACAGATTGTAGGAAATGCAAATCAGTATTTGACAAATCCAATTATGGAACACGTTCAAGTTAAAATTGGCAATTTCGAGGGATTACACAAATTCGTAGTTTGTGACTCAAGTCCAGTATCCCTACTTGGAAGGGACTTGCTATGCAAAACTAGGTATTTGATTACTTGCTCGAACAATAGAATTGCCATCCAGACAAACAGTGATGATGAAGATGACTTACTTGCAGAAACAGATTGTGACACCGCAAATGAAGAGGACCCTTTGATCAGTTTCTGTCCAGTTTTTACAGAACAAGATCTTCCTTCTGACTTACAGGGAACAGTTAAGATAAAAGTGTGGGATTTTACAGGAAAAGACATTGGTCTGAGAAAAGGAGTTGAGACAATTAAATTCCCAGTCAAGCCAAATGCAATTTTTCCCCAGGTACCCAAATACCACATGACACAGGACACAATTGAGGGGATTGCTCCTATACTTGCAGAATTTGTAAACCAAGTTGCTATAAAAGAAGTGCTGAGCAGCCCTTGCAATTCACCGATAAAGGGTTTGTGGAAGCCATGTGGGAAGTTTCAGATTGTTTAGGATTTGAGAAAAGTAAATTATATTGGGATTAAATGTTGCCCCATAATGCCAAACACAGCAATGATTTTGTTTCAGATTCCATGCAATGCTGAATGGTTCAGTGTAGTGGACTTGTCACAATCATTCTTTTCTGTATCTCTCCATGAAGATAGCCAATTTGTTTCTGTTTCAAATTTTAGGATAGTGTCTATCGTTGGAGCAGAATTCCTGAAAGGTTTTCAGAGTCACCGTCTATTTTCAACCAGATCTTGAAGAAGAACTTGGAGTCATTGGAATTGTCTTTCCAATCAACATTGGTCCAATACATTGATAATCTGTTGGTTGCAGCAAAAACGTAAGAGGCATGTAAAGACGATACTGTAGCCTTGTCGAATCACTTAGGGAAGAACAGACATAAAGGGCCTCATTACGTAGACCGCCGAAGTCCCGCCAGCCACAAGACCGCCATATTATGACTGATGGCGGCTCTCTGCCAGAATTTGGGTGGAAAGCCACCAGCAGCCATACTGGCGGTCAGTGGTCCAGTGGAGGCTGCTCCGCTTGCACCGCCACATCATGACAACAACGGCACGCCTATTACGAGTTGGTAATAGGCATGGCGGTTTTGTGGTGACCGGGTGCTGGCGGCAGAGCAGGCCCCAAGGATCCCGTCCCCTCCTGGACGACCACTGAGAAAAGGTAAGTTCTCTTCCGATGGGGAGGGGGGTGATGAGTCGTGTGTGCGTGCATTGGGGGGGTGCGTTTGTGTGATTGGAGGGGGTGGTGTTTGTGTGCATGTATGTATGTGATTGTAAGTGTCTATGTGAGTGCGTGAATGGATGGGGGTGGGGGTGTATGTGTGGGTCTGTATGAGTGCATGAATGCGTGATTGCATGTGTGTGTCTGTGTGGTGCGTGCATGCTTCAAAAGGGTGGGAGGTCTCTACGGGCTCAGGGGGGACTGTGCCTATGTGGAGGGACTGGGGTGAGTCGCATACTGGCACCAGGAATGTAACTTACTGTCGCCAGTATCCTTTCTGCCAGGGATTTCCTGGCGGGGTTGCCACCACGAAATCCCTGGCGGAAAGGAGGCTCCACATACTGTCAGCGGTCTATGTTGGACCGCCCTGGCGGTACAGGTGGTGAACTGGCTGCTTTGCAGCTGCCAGTTCACCACCGTGGTCTTAATCTGGCGGTTCAGCACCGCCATGCCGTTAGCGGTGTTACCGCCAGAGTGGCGGTGTTACCGCCAGCGTGGCGGACTTGGACTGCCAATGTCATAATGAGGGCCAAAGTATCCCCGGCTAAATTATAGTACTGTCAGAAAGAAGTAAAGTATTTGGGTCACCTGATTGAGAAAGGAACGAGGAAAATCTCCATAGAAAGGGTCACAGCTATATTACAGATGAATCCTCCAGCCACACAGACAGATGTCAGGATATTTTTGGGAATGGTGAGCTATTGTCGTAAGTGGATTCCCAACTTTGCATTCATTTCAAAGCCATTACAGAAGCTGACTCATAAAGAAATTTCCGATCGCTTAGTGTTAGATCAAGCATGCATGAAAGCCTTTACTGAACTGAGAGAGAGTTTGTGCAAAGCCCCAGCTTTGGGAATGCCTGACTACACAAAATCCTTCATGTTGTTTTGTCATCAGCATGATGTATTTTCTTTGTCTGTTCTGACACAAGTCTATGGTAGTGTAAACCACCCAGTAGCATATTTTTCTGCTACTCTGGACCCAGTCACAGCAGCTTTACCAGGCTGTCTGTAAACTGTTGCAGCGCTTGGACTGAGCCTTGCTCAGAGTGAGAGCATTATAGTGGGACATCCTTTAACTGTTATGGTCCCTCTCTCCATAGAAGCTTTGCTTACCAGATCCAAGACCCAATACCTAATGAAGGCCCAGTTGACAAGGTATATGAGACTGTCATCCTGGGTTCCCCTAACGTGTCACTGAAAAGGTGTAAAGTGCTTAATCCAGCAACTTTGCTTCCAAACAAGATTACTGGAGTTGGCCCATTGAAAGAATTTGAACATAACTGTCTGGAGGTAACTGATTTGTGCTAAAAAATAAGACCTGATGTTAGAGATACTCGATTGGAAGAGAATGACCAAATTGTTTTTGTTGAAGGTTCCTGTTTAATAGATAACATGGGAACACTGAGAGCAGGATATGCTGTGTGCACAATTTCTGTTATACTTGAAGCGTCCTGGCTTTGAGGAGTGTATTCGGCACAAGTGGCTGAATTAGTGGCCCTTGCTAGAGCATGCCATGGAATAGTCCATGACTTTGGCCAGCTATGGTCACAGTGAGGGTTCCTGACCTCTTCTGGTTCGCCAGTTAGGAATGGTGAAAGAATCCATGATTTATTACAAGCTATACAACTGCCCGAAAAGATTGCTGTGGTGAAATGCAGGGCACACCTGAAATCACAAGATTTTGTGTCAATGGAAAATGGATATGCGGATCAAAACGCAAAGGTTTTGCGCATTGGACTGAATATAATTCAAAGACAAATGGGAATTATTGCTGGAAAACGAAGACTGTGCTAGTTATGCATTAAATGTAACTGACACATTCAAAGAACTAAAAGCAATTCAGGGAAATGTCGACAGGGAAGAAAGGAGAAATTGGGTGAAGTTAAAATGTGTTCAACGTGAGGATGACATATGGGTTTCAGGAGAGGGACAAATGGTTCTGCAAAATGGTTTGTTTACTCAAATGGCGAGATATTATCATGGGCAAACACATGTTGGGAGGGATTCGTACATTTAAACAGTACCGGTTCAATCCGAAATTCAGACAGGTTGCCCAAGCAATTTGGCATTGATGCGTCATCTGTCAGCAGATGAACATTGGAAAAGGGACTGTGGTCAATATGAGCCACATTGAAAGAGCGGGAGGTCCATTTAGCAGCATGCAGATTGATTTCATTGAAATGCCCATGTGTGGACGATTGAGATATGTGTTGGTGATTGTTTGCATTTTTAGTCACTGGATTGAAGCCTATCTTACACGAAGAAATGATAGCCTCACAGTAGTGAAGTTACTGCTTACGGAACTGATACCACAATATGATTTTCCAGTCTCTTTAGAATCAGATAGGGGAAGTCACTTCAGCAACGCAGTAATTCAATTGCTATGTTCAGCTTTAAACATTGAGCAGAAGTTGCACTGTAGCTACTGTCCTGAAGCATCAGGACTTGTTGAGGAAATGAATGGTACCTTGAAGTCAAGGATGGCGAAAATGTGTGCATCCACAAATCTGAAATGGTCAGACGCACTGCCGTTAGTTCTGATGCGTATGAGAAACATACACAACAGGAAAACTGGATTGTCACTGCATGAGATCCTCATGGGCAGAGCAATGAGGTTGCCAGTAGTTCTTGCAAATGCTCTTGTGAACATAACAGTTGATATGGTGTTGGGCTACTGCAAAGGCCTGGCTGATGTGATTCGCTCTTTCTCTCACCAGGTAGAGGGCACCACACTGCAGCCATCACAAGATCAAAGCCACAATGTGAATGCAGGAGACTGGGTTGTGATCAGAAAACACGTAAGAAATACTTGCTTGGAGCCTCATTGGAAAGGCCCCTACCAAGTAGTACTGGTTGCTACTACAGCCTTGAAGTGCACTGGAGTTCCGACTTGGGACCACCCAAGTCATACTCAGAGAGTAACGTGTCCTTTGGACAATGAAGAAGCATTGTTGAGGGTACCAACAACTTCCAGACCAACTCCAGAATTGGAGACAGAAGAAGGAGAAATCGAGACCAAATCTGAGCAAACTGAAAGCGGTTCAAACACTCCTGTGAGACACAAGTCAGAGGAAATACAGGAGAATGAAAGTGAACCAACCTCAACCGAGGTAGCAGGAGAATCTAGTCAGGGGAGGGCTCTCCCAGAAGCAGATGGTCTTGAAAGGCAGACAGAGCAAATGACAGACCCTGAGGGTGAAGGAGTTGAGGCGGATCAAAGCCAAAACGATCTGACTCCGCCGGAACCAGAAGCAGGTGCATCAAGAGAAAATCCTGTAGAACCAAAAGAAGTTACAAGTCCAACACAAAAAAGAGCATTGACAAAAATTCCATTAAAGGATGATCAGTGGCCGAAATCACAGACTAAGAGAAATAAGCAATTACAATGACAACAATCGAAGAGGAGGTAGACACGACAAGAAAGAAGACTTGAGTGATGGAGAATTAAATGGAGATCGCAGATTGAAAAGAAGGCGGATTGCAAATAGGAGGTACGTGGTCCTGAATGGGCTTATGCAATGACAAGTGAATGGCAAAGAGAATGTTTGTCTTTTTGTTTTGATTGAGACGTCCCAGGTCAATAGTTTGGCATGTGAAGAAGATCAATTAACTGAACAGTGTAGAGTTGTAAACGGAGGAAAAGGAAAGAGACTATTGAAAGTAACTGGGAAGAGACTTTTTAACCTGATTTGACAAAGCTGCTAAACCAATTCTGACAAACTACCTATTTTTGACAAAAAGGGTTCTGGAAGAAAGACTGAAAGCTGCAAATAACTGCTAAAAAAAGATTGAAAGTTTTGTTTTTGTTTTTGATTTTTGCTACACAGCTATCATTTTCTCTTCTACTTTCTGATTCTCTACAGACCATGAGTAACCATAAAAAACAGGTTATGAAGAATAGGTGCTGTAAATACGTAGGTACTAGTTGGCAATTGCATGTCTGATAGGGTGTTTGGTATTGATTGTGAGTATGACTTTCCATGACAAGAATGTGGCCAACCATACCACTGCTTTAGAGACAGCTACTACACTTACAGCAGTAGAGAGGTTTAGGTTAGAAGAGAAATACTTGCACGGAGACAACAACCAAGTAGATCTTTCTTGTAATGTTTTCTATTGCCTATTGCGTTACTATGTTGAGACAATGGAAGCGAGAGAATGTTATGTGTGCGCACAGATTCCTTCATCCGTAGAGGAAGGAGATACTTACCATAGTTTGCTTCTTACCTATGGAATAAGCTATAGTCTTTTGCTAACAATTCAATTCAAGCTTTACTTCGTCAAGAATACCATAAAAGCACATCTTACACAACATCTTCACTTTAAAAGAGAATTTAAAAGGACAAGTATAAAATCCTCAAAATAACACCTCATCCAAATTCATATTACAAAACATGCACGAAATCTAAAGTAAAATTTTTAAAAAAAATATGTGCAAACAAAATTTAAAAAACGTATACCAGACACAGACCCATCGCGATGGAAGCAACCAGAGCCTTCCCGTCTCCATAGTGGCTCGCTGTTTCAAAATCAATGTGCAATAAAGCATTAGACTCTTTTCGTATGGAATAAAATTCTCAACATTTAAAACAGAAATCCTCTGAATCTAAAATCTGGATTCATGCATTCTCACACTCCATATGGTGATTCTAAAGACTGATAAATATAGATATACAGATTTTTATCTTGCTTTATCGTACGGCATGGTAGTGATTTTAGACAAAAATCCTCAAAATCTGAACTCTTAATTTCATACATTCTCCCGATCTTTGCAATGTTTTAAAACTTGTAAAATATATATGTATACAGACATAGAGAAAATGTTTGTCAAAGCACAATTGTGAGCTGAAAATATGGATTATACATTAGTGCTCAAGGATTTGGCTCTAATATGCCAGATTGCCTCTAGGTACTTTGCCACCACACATACTACTGTCCCATGCTGGCTCGTTCTACAAATGCTGAGGGACGAATGCCGATCCCTAACGCCCAGGATTTTGCAGAGTGGTCTAATCCATCGAGCATGCAGAGTGGTCTAATCCATCGAGCCTTCTGTTTTATATACACAGGACAATGAAATAAGACGTGGCAGATATTCTCTTTGGTCTTGCATCCCATCGGGCAGGAGTCTATTTGGCTTTCATTTTGCTTCCATCTGGAAGCAAGAACACGTAACGGTAGGGATCCAATTCTGAATCTAGTATAAAGTGCACATGCTGAAGGTAATACAATCACATCCAAGTACTGCTCAAATTCATAATGACACTTAACTGATCAAAATCTATCCATCATACTGCCGGACAGGGCAGATGCTAACTCCGCTAGTTGCAAACTCGACCAATATGCGTCCTTCAATGTTTGCATGCATTCTTTGGTAGATGCAAGGGGTCCAACCAAAACAAACCCAACCCAAGTTTCAAAAAATTGTTTTTAACATATCTACACTATGCAATTTTCTCAAGTTGTAAAACGCCTATCAGCGCACTTAGCCATATTCTATATGGGTCTAGAGAATCTGTGCACCAAATCCTAATCCAATATTGTAATGGCCTCATGGCAGCTATGCCTGCAATAGAGCACAGATTCAGGTCCATTCGAATGGGCATCGTGGGTGAGATCAAAGGGATTCTTAACAGAGCATTTAAAAAAAAATATCTGCTGTAGGAGGCTGGCCTGGCTTGTAGTGGGTACCAAGGGGTACTTACACTCTGTACCAGGTCCAGTTATCCCTTATTAGTGTAGAAGAGGTGTTTCTAGCAGCTTAGGCTGATAGAAGGTAGCTATAGCAGAGCAGCTTAGGCTGAACTAGGAGACATGCAAAGCTCCCACTATACCACTGGTGTCATATGCACAATATCTTAAGAAAACACAATACACAGATATACTAAAAATAGAGGTACTTTATTTTTATGACAATATGCCAAAAGTATCTCAGTGAGTACCCTCAGTATGAGGATGCCAAATATACACAAGATATATGTACACAATACCAAAAATATGCAGAAATAGTAAAAGGAAGTAATGCAAGCAATGTAAAGTTACAGTAGATTGCAATAGGAGCACATAGGTATAGGTGCAACACAAACCATATACTCCAAAAGTGGAATGCGAACCACGAATGGACCCCAAACCTGTATGAGCTTGTAGAGGGTCGCTGGGACTGTAAGAAAACAGTGAGAGGTAGAAGAATAGCCCACCCCAAGACCCTGAAAAGTAGGTGTAAAGTGCACCTATATTCCCCAGAGAGCACAGAAGTCGTGATATGGGAATTCTGCAGGAAAGATCAACACCAGCAATGCAACCAAAGTGGATTTCTGGACGAGAGTACCTGTGGAACAAGGGAACCAAGTCCAAGAGTCGCGACAAAGTCGAAAGTGGGCAGATGCCCAGGAAATGCCAGCTGAGGGTGGAAAGAAGCTGCCACCAGATGGTAGAAGCTGTGGATTCTGCAAGAACGCAGAGGGCTAGAAACTTCCCCTTTGGAGGATGGATGTCCCACGTCGTGAAGAAGCTTGCAGAGGTGTTCCCACGCAGAAAGACCGCAAACAAGCCTTGCTAGCTGCAAGAGTCGCGGTTAGGGTTTTTGGATGCTGCTGTGGCCCAGGAGGGACCAGGATGTCGCCACTTAGATGAGGAGACAGAGGGGGCACCCAGCAAGTCAGGGAGCCCTCACAGAAGCAGACAGCTCCTGCAGACGTGCCGGAACAGGCACTATGAAGAGGAGTGAACCGGAGCTCACCCGAAGACACAAAAGGGAGTCCCACGACGCCGGAGGACAACTCAGGAGGTTGTGCACTGCAGGTAAGAGTGTCTGGGACCTAGGCTTGGCTGTGCACGAAGAAAATCCTGGAAGAGTGCACAGGAGCCGGATCAGCTGCAAATCACGCAGTACCCAGCAATGCAGTCTAGCGTGTGGAGGCAAGGACTTACCTCCACCAAACTTGGACTGAAGAGTCACTGGACTGTGGGAGTCACTTGGACAGAGTTGCTGAGTTCCAGGGACCACGCTCGTCGTGCTGAGAGGGGACCCAGAGGACCGGTGATGCAGTCTTTTGTTGCCTGCGGTTGCAGGGGGAAGATTCTGTCGACCCACGGGAGATTTCTTCAGAGCTCCTAGTGCAGAGAGGAGGCAGACTACCCCCAGAGCATGCACTACCAGGAAAACAGTAGAGAAGGCGGCAGGATGAGCGATACAAGGTTGCAGTAGTCGTCTTTGCTACTTTGTTGCGGTTTTGCAGGCATCCTGAGCAGTCAGCGGCCGATCCTTTGGCAGAAGGTGAAGAGAGAGATGCAGAGGAACTCTGATGAGCACTTGCATTCGTTATCTAAAGAATTCCCCAAAGCAGAGACCCTAAATAGCTAGAAAAGGAGGTTTGGCTACCTAGGAAGGAGGATAGGCTAGCAACACAGGTAAGAGCCTATCAGAAGGAGTCTCTGACGTCACCTGCTGGCACTGGCCACTCAGAGCAGTCCAGTGTGCCAGCAGCACCTCTGTTTCCAAGATGGCAGAAGTCTGGAGCACACTGGAGAAGCTCTGGGCACCTCCCCTGGGAGGTGCAGGTCAGGGGAGTGGTCACTCCCCTTTCCTTTGTCCAGTTTCGCACCAGAGCAGGGCTGGGGGATCCCCGAACCGGTGTAGACTGGCTTATGCAGAGATGGGCACCATCTGTGCCCATCAAAGCATTTCCAGAGGCTGGGGAGGCTACTCCTCCCCAGCCCTGACACCTTTTTCCAAAGGGAGAGGGTGTAACACCCTCTCTCTGAGGAAGTCCTTTGTTCTGCCTTCCTGGGCCAAGCCTGGCTGGACCCCAGGAGGGCAGAAACCTGTCTGAGGGGTTGGCAGCAGCAGCAGCTGCAGTGAAACCCCGGGAAAGGCAGTTTGGCAGTACCCGGGTCTGTGCTAGAGACTCAGGGGATCATGGAATTGTCTCCCCAATGCCAGGATGGCATTGGGGTGACAATTCCATGATCTTAGACATGTAACATGGCCATGTTTGGAGTTACCCTTGTGACGCTGTACATAGGTAGTGACCTATGTACTGTGCAAGCGTGTAATGTTGTCCCCGCACTCACAAAATCCAGGGAATTTGCCCTGAACGATGTGGGGGCACCTTGGCTAGTGCCAGGGTGCCCACACACTAAGTAACTTAGCACCCAACCTTTACCAGGTAAAGGTTAGACATATAGGTGACTTATAAGTTACTTAAGTGCAGTGGTAAATGGCTGTGAAATAACGTGGACGTTATTTCACTCAGGCTGCAGTGGCAGGCCTGTGTAAGAATTGTCAGAGCTCCCTATGGGTGGCAAAAGAAATGCTGCAGCCCATAGGGATCTCCTGGAACCCCAAAACCCTGGGTACCTCAGTACCATATACTAGGGAATTATAAGGGTGTTCCAGTATGCCAATGTGAATTGGTAAAATTGGTCACTAGCCTGTTAGTGACAATTTAGAAAGCAGAGAGAGCATAACCACTGAGGTTCTGGTAAGCAGAGCCTTAGTGAGACAGTTAGTCATCACAGAGGGAACACATACAGGGCACACTTATGAGCACTGGGGCCCTGGCTGGCAGGGTCCCAGTGACACATACACTAAAACAACATATATACAGTGAAATATGGGGGTAACATGCCAGGCAAGATGGTACTTTCCTACATCCGCTCTTTCTAGATCTTGCAAATTACCATGGCCCCATAATTCTGCGCCATACAGAGCTCGCCCTCTAGCTTGACATTTATATATTTCCATCACTGGTGAGATAGGAAAGCTGGGGGATCTGCTGGCAAATCTCAAAAAGCCTCCTGCCTTTTGTTTCAAGGACATAGTACACTTTTGCAGTTGGGCTGGCCATTTATGGGAGTCCTCTAGTCTGACTCCCAAATAATCAAAGTCAGAAACTCTTTCCAAATTTTCACCATCTAGCACTATCTTTTTTTTTCACTTCAAGTTTTAGATCAACAAAGACCATATATTTTGTTTTATTTGTATTTATTTGTAGGCCATGTTCCTTACAGAACCCCAAACATTTCTCAAGGAGACTAACTAATCCAGAAGCAGTTTGTGATAGCAATAAAGTGTCATCAGCAACAACAGGCACTGGGTCTTTACCCCGTCCAATTTTGGGGCATCGTTTTCGCAATCATATAAGTAGGGGATTTAAGCATTTATGAAGAGTAGAAAGAGTGCGGGGGACAAGACACAGCCCTGTTGCACCCCTTTCTGTATTGGGAGCTCTCTTGTTAGTTCCCTGTTTGTTCCCCACCTTATTCTGGCATAGCTCTCAGAGTACGGATCCTGGATCAACCTTAACAAAGGGACCGGTACTACAGGTTAAATCAAAGTCTCCCATAGTTTATGACGGGGGCCAAATCAAAGGCGGATTTGAGATCTACAAAGGCAACAAAAAGTCTCCTGTGTCCATGTCCACTGTTTTCCACTTAATTGTGAGAAAGCGTAAGACCTGATCCACTGTACTTGTCTTTTGCCTAACGCCTGCCTGCAAATGACTTAGGGCGTTGTTATCCTCTATCCAATCTCTGAGCCTAGCCAAAACTTGGTAGGAAAATATTTTCTGCAAATTGTCAAGCAGGCTTACTGGTCTATAATTACCCGGGACCGACCTATCCCCTTTTTTTGTGAATAGGAACTATTATTACACCTTTTCAAGAACGGGGGGATTACTGCCTGTCAGAACAGCATTTGACACATTATTTATATAAGGGCCCCAGAATTTCAGGTCAGATTTAAAAGGTCAGACGGAATTCCGTATAGCCCAGGCTCCTTTCCCGATTTTTGGGCCCTAATGGCTATCTCAGTTTCCCTCAACGTAAACGATGAGCTCCCAACTTCAGAAGCAGTATTAGTTACCTTTGCACCCTCCTGGTTCCAGTTAGAGAGGCAGGCTCCTGGCTGTAAAGTTCGGTGAAGTAAAGAGTCCAGTTATCAGCAGAGATGTGGCAATCAGGTCTGGGATTCTCATATCGCCCTTTTGAGCAACCAGAGACCAAAACCACTTTTCATTTTTTTCTTTTGCTGCTGATAGCAAATCCTGCTTAATTGCCTCTTCCCACTGGGTCTTACTGTACTTTATTATAGCAGCATACTCATGTCTCGCCGAGAATATCAATTGTCTGTCTTCTTGTTTTATTGCTTTCAGGAGTATGCACTTGGCCTTTTTACATGTATTCTTCAACCAAATATTGTATTTACCTACATTTGGCTGTTTGTTCCTCTTAGTAACTCTGAAAAACAGCTCTTTCAGGGAGGAAAAGAGTTCTGCATGAATGGCCATGATCTGGTTTGGAGTGTATGCACTAAGTGTGGGAGCCAAGAGTTGGGTAGAGACTAGGGGGGTTATTCTAACTTTGGAGGAGTGTTAATCCGTCCCAAAAGTGACGGTAAAGTGACGGATATACCACCAGCCGTATTACGAGTTCCATAGGATATAATGGACTCGTAATACGGCTGGTGGTAAATCCGTCACTTTTCCGTCACTTTTGGGACGGATTAACACCTCCTCCAAAGTTAGAATAACCCCCTAGATGTCTCCCATTTTTTGGCACGCTTTTTATTTGTCACCACTAGAGGAAGCGTGCCCTCAAGCTCTCATTAAATGTCTAATTTGTCAGAAAACCACCTCTCACACGCTACCAAAACAGGGGAATGGTCACTGTTACGTTGCTCTCCCACCCTAAGATCTTTGATTTTCTGCCAAATCCTCACATCGATAAGCACATAGTCAATGAGGCTACTATAAGACCCTCTGAAAAATGTTGGATTTGCTGGAATATCTGAGGGGAAGCGCCCATTTCCTAGCTGTAAGCCATGTGTTATCATACACTCAATAACCAGGAGGGCCCTAGTAGTGCATTTGCACTGTTTTCTTGACATTGGAAGGGCTGGAATTCCCCATATAGAGTCCTCTACCTGCGGTAACTCACAGAAAAGGGGGTTAGACTCCAGAGACACATTAAAATCTCCGGCTACAATGACAAGATGTGAGGGAAGAAATTCTATCACAAAAGCACTCAGTAAACTAATAGTATTAGTAGTTTGTCCTGGGGGGCCTGGTTTGTTATAAACGTTAACACACAGAAGCAAGAGTCCCTGAATTAACTTAATTGAAACTGCCAGTATGTCAGCAGAATCAACATAGATTTCTTTTGTTTCACCCACCAGGTAGATTTGTATCAACGTGATAAGGCCCCCACCCACTCTTCCAGCTACAGACTGGCTGGCCTTCTTACAAAATGAAATATACCTCTGCCTATGGATATTTGAAATAGCCTACGTTTCCTGAAATAAACAGATGAAAGAACTATCAATAAACAATCCCCACACAACATCATCGATCTTATTGGGTATACCAGCTACGTTCCATGAGATTAGTGCAGGGTTGAGGGACCAAGGTCCTATATACTCACTACATAAGGCCATAACAGGAAGTAGATTGTTAGTCAGGGGGGCTGGAGGTGGGCACATTCAATCGATATCTGAGAGATCGTCTTCTTGCACTACTTCCATTGATCTCTGATTTTTGTTCAAATTTGCACACTCCCTCCTAATATCTGCAGAATAAGGCCTCACAGGAGAAACTAGATTTTCAGATCCCCTAGTAGGTGACCCCTTGCTCTGAGTGGTTGGTGCCACTTGAGCAAAATGCTTCATTCAGGCCACAAGTCTTTTAAAACAATGTTTGAACCATTTCGTAATGGGTTGCGTGCCTCCAAAGATATCAAGCCTTTTACCAACTTAGGGCTAGATAACATTAGCTCGATAGTGTCCCAGCGTCCTATCTCCTCTTTGTTGCGCTTGGCGGAGATAATATTTGAGTGTATAATGCAACCACATTGTCTAACATGTTATCCAATGTATAACTTTGTTTTTTAACTTCTCGTGTGTTGGAAGATAATGCAGGGACTTTACACATGTAGATTGGATAACCACTATTGTAGTTGTTCACAGAGGGCTACACTGTAGTTGTGTTATATGCTATTCCCCCGCGAGGGCTATACTGTAGCGGAGGGCTGACAAATCTGTTGGCCCAAGGGCGGTTTTTAGGAGACTGACCATGGGTACTCGTGCCCTTTCCGCTACACTAATAGAGCCCTCACTCTGTACGTTCCTCTGCTCTGCATGGATAAGGAGCATGTGATTTGGACCCACTCTGTGGATGCTTTTCTCATCCCTCTTCATTTCAGTTGGTCGAAGAAGATTGAGTACCTCAGTCATCATTAGCTTTAACTCCTTCACCTCTTCTTACAGACTGATAATAAAATTGACCACTTCCCCCAGTGAGTACACACCAATAGGCTGGTGGCTAGGTGTTTTCCGATGTTAACTCAGGCTTGTTGATTCCTGGAGAGTGGTCGAGGTCCCCCAATGACAGGTAACGATTTGTACAAGGAATTTCATGTACCATTGCACTACACATATAGGCACCCACTGCTATTTTTTGTGGAGGGCTAGATTTCGTAGACTCTGCATTAGGTTCCTCGAGTTCCCCTGGTGTTGGCACGATTAATGGGGCCTCCTTCTTGGCAGTTGTATCTCCCTTGTTGAATAACCTAGGCTTGAAGAAGGAAGAGAGTGAGCCACTTTACAACCTCATAATGTCTCGCCTCTCTTTCCCCTTGAGTATGGACTCTACTTCTTCAATCAGAGTGTCAATTTCATTTGTGACGCAAATAGAAAATCTATGAGCAGTTTTGTGGGATTTAAGGATTTTGGATAAAGCTACACCCGCCACAGGACTCACTTTTGCGCTACGCTTCCCCATGCTCCAATTGTATTAAGAGTCAGAATAACTTTGTCTATGGAAAGGCAATCAAATTATATCCAAAATACAATCCCTACCTTGAAACCAAGAGGGTTTGGTCTCCCGGCCTCTGTCGGTCACTGACTGGCACGGAAGGGCCCGCCCTTGGCCCGAGCTTTGCCCAGACGCGTACCACGCTGCAGGGAGACCAAGGCGCTTTTAAGCACTGCTGCTGCTGGTTTCCTGGTTCTGCCCACTGGGCTGAGGGCTCCTGGGAAAGCGAATCCCCACAACAAGGCGCCCTGCGCTGTGGGGAGACCAAGGCGCTTTTAAGCGCTGCTGCTGCTGGTGGTGGTGTCCTGGTTCCGCCCCCTGGGCTGAGGGCTTCTGGGAAAGCGAGTCCCCACAACAAAGTGTCCAGCGCTGCAGGGAGACCAAGGCGCTTTTAAGCGCTGTTGGTGGGGGTTTCCTGGTTCTGCCCCCTGGGCAGAGGGCTCCTGAAAAAGCGAGTCCCCACAACAAAGCTAGCAAGATTCTATAACCAGGAGTACATTCAATATTTCTTCTCAAATTATGATGTTGTGTTTTCGGTTATCCCTATAATAAAGTATTGGAGTAGAACAGCTAAGGAAAATAATATAGAGATAGTGAGAGGATTCTTTGAGCCTACATTGACATTTGGCACAGCTTACGCGCAGAGAAATAATCTCACATGCTTGCTTACACCTGTAGAAAAGAGTTTTTTAGATCAGACGGATAATAGGAGAAAAATACTGAAGGAAACGTTAGAAAAAGGTTTAGTGAAAAGGATGCCTAGTAATGATCATGCATTTAGCGACATGAAGACACAAGGGAAATTAGCTTTAGATGTACAACACATAGGGAAGCTTTGCATATACAGGCCTAAATCTAGAACTGATACATTGTTTGTAGTAATGAGTTAACGTAGACATGTGTTTCTGTTTCAGAGTAAATGGAGATTTATGTTAAATGGACAAGACCTAGCGATTCCAGGAGTTTATTACATCTGTGGACCAAATGTGTATACCCATCTTCCAAGAAGATGGTATGGCACATGTTACTTGGGAATAGTTTTCCCAAACATCTTTCAACTTGAGAACCTGAATAAAGTACCTAAACTGACTGAATTACATCACGTCAGACAAAAGAGAATCTTCATATAGTATAGTAGGTGATATTTTTGGAGCAATGATTCCTTTAGTAGAAGTTATTCTGAATTCGGTGATAATTCGAAAGTTGTCTACTATTGTGGACAACCTGCTGACAAACTTTTCAGGAACCATGATCCTTATGGATACAGAAATGGCTGCGGTAAGATCTATGACTCTTTAGAACCAACTTGCGTTAGAGATCATTTTAGCAAAGGAGGGCGGAGTTTGTAAAATGTTGAATTCGAAACATTGTTGTACCTTTATACCCAATAATAGTCAAGAAATTATAAGCTTAATTAACAATCTAACCAATGAGAGCACTGATTTAAATGAGGTGGAATAACCTGGAGTTTGGGAAAAGGCTGGCAAAGGTTTTACTTCTGTGGGAAATTGGCTTGGCAACATTGGAAAAGGGATAGCTCTGAAAATAATTCAAGTGATATTGATTATTGTAATGTGCTTGTTTGGAACATGGGGATTTATAAATTGTATTATGTGATTAAAATCAGAAAATTTAAAAATGATCAGAGGAGGGAAGAAATTGAAATGGAAAGAGTATTTAGGGAAAATTCAAGAAGGGCTAAAAGGTATAATAAGAATTTTATGGAGAACAAATTTTAGGTGAACAAAAATTTGGGGTAATGTTAAGTCTGATGACATATTTAGTCATCAGTGGAGAGATTGTGAATAGTAAATCTATCACTAATGATTTTATGTATTACGAGTTATGAATTTACATAGAATTTACTTAAAATAGAAGATAATGTGCGAAGTGGGAACGCCCCTTCCTATTTGCGAGTCGCATTCCCATTTTGCGAGTTGGTAACCAGGTTACTGACTCACAAAATGGGAATGAGCATCGCGATGCGCGTTTTGCATGGCGCAAACAGCGAAATTTGCTGTTTGCACCATGCAAAACGCTTTGTACATCTGGCCCTTGATATCTCCAAATTTGAAGCCCACTCTTCCCGGGGAGCAATGGCTTCCAAAGCCTTTTGGGAAGGTTCCCGCTTGGAAGACATTCTGAGATCAGCAGATTGGTCAAATGATAATATCTTTCGTACTTTTTATTGTAAACCTATTAATACTGCATCATCAGTAGTAATTGATATGCTTCAAACAAGCATAATAGGAGCCTCTGGTCTTGACATAAAATGTAGATTTTCCAAATAACTTATGATGGAAAGTCTTAATTTTATTAAAGACACGGAGGCGAGTATTAGCCCACCACTCATTTACTATAATTTTTTGTCTCTTCTTCCCTCCCTTTAGTCTCTAAAAATGCTTTAGCGACTACCTCAGGATAGATCCCTGGGCTCATCTTCCTTCATTGGACAGAAAGTCTCTCCTCCAGCACTATCTATGGATCATTTCCATCTTCCTCTTCACAAATAGGACTCTACATTTGATTTGGATTGGATCCAAGAAGTGTTTTCTCTAATTTTAGCTGTTTGTATAATTGTCTATATTTTTCCATTGTTTAAATCTTACTAATTACTTTCTTGCAGAAGAAAAGAGGGCTGCTTGCAGTCAAGATTGGTATTTCTTTGTGTATATAGCGTTCTGATTGGTCTGATGTAACTCTTTATTTCCTATTGGTAGCTTGTTCTGCTAACCATCTGGGATTGGTTAATATTCTTGACAGCTGCTGCTATTCAAATTAAAGCAGGAAAAGAAAAGCATCATTCTCGCCTCCGTGTCTTTAATAAAATTAAGACGTTCCATCATAAGTTATTTGGAAAATCTACATTGTAGGCCTTAAATTAGCGAGGTTGGGGCCTAGTTTTGCACAGCCTCATATTAACCTGCAATGTCTGAATAAATCATGGGAATGTATGTTCTGAGAACCTAATACCTTCATTGTTTGCACAAGTTGACCAAACGTTAGCAGATGTCTTTAACTTTCTTAAGAGAACCGCCTGCTAGAATGTCTTGTAGTAGAAGTTGTTAGTTTGTATGAATTTGATGCGTGAGACAAGCGATGTTCCCAGGAGCTAACAATGGATGCACTGACTGGAGTACAGATGGATACAAAAATGTTACCTGACGAGCCTGACGATGGGAAGAGGAGCCAATCATCGACACGTAAAAGACAGTTTAGTGATATCTTAGATTTGGGTTTTTATTTCTATTGGACTAAATGTAAACATACGATCGTTTGACCAATGGTAATGTGGGAAGTTCTTTAGGTTATTCTCACTTAGTCCGACTGTAGTAAGGAGAGGCATTCATTCCCTTGGTAGGCTCATTCTATTCTGATTTGGGAGCTGAGCAGTTCCTGGTTACTTTATGCTTAAACTTTTACATTGAGGCTTGGTGGCTAAGTAATTTGATGCTGCCCTTAAAGATTGCTTCTTAAATGGCTCAGATTGCGTAGAGACCCCTGTGTCTTAACCATTTCCCCTTTTCATTGTCCTTTGCTGAAGAATACCAAGCTAATGTTCAACTGACGATGAGGATCGCAGCTTGCCGATCCATATTGACGAGAGGTATAACAATGTTATTGTCTGTTTTAATATTGTTCTTTGTTTCTGGGTACCAAACACTGTTTTATTAAAGCCATAGCTAGACGTTTTCCAAATTAACTTTGACTAAAAGTGTTTTGCATGAAGCTCAAACATGCTATTCTAATCTGAGGGTTAGGTAGGGAGACACATAAAAAGCTAACAAATCGTTTTATTAAAAGGATTCATGTTTGTTCATTTGCTGAACTGATGTATGTAATTTCTAATGTGCAGCTTTCTTGTTATTGATCTGCACTGTGATTCTAGAATGTTTGATAGCAAATGCACTAGCTAAACTCAGATTATTTAGAAGATTTGGTCAACTGGTGTTGTTCGTGTATGCATGCCATTTGGTTATGAGACTAGTTTACATGATATTACCATTGTTAATATAGGGAAATAAACGTATTAACTTTTGCTAAAAGGTGTGGTTATTCATGACTTAATAGGTCAGGGTGTGAGAAAATTATTCAGTCCAGAGAAACAACTGGCTGATGTTTTATTGGATTGTGATGTTGTATTTGCATTGACTAAAATGTTATGGTGGAATCACTCCAAGCGTAGTCAAAAGATTAATCGACCTACACGCGTCTCCTTCTCTATTAACATCAAAGAACAGATAAGAACTGACGCGCTAACACTCTCACCCAAGGGTTCCAGAGTCTTGACTGGTGGTGGCAGGCTGGTTGTGACCGGCCAGCAACCAAACCAGGGTTAGTTAGCTTTTGCACCTCTAAGGTGGCCCTTGGGTACCTTTTGCAATACATCTAATTTGGATTTATTGTTCTGAGTTGATACTGAACAACTCAGTGTTCAGAGTGGCCATCATGTAGCAGTGAAACTCGTACTGACCATTGTCCATCACATGCATGTAAAATGTCTGCTCTGTTCATTTACTATGTCCCAGGTTTGGTAAGGACACTGTAGGGGCATATTGCTCATGCCCACACATGCAGTATAGTGCACCCTGCCTTAGGGCTGAAGGCCTGCCAGAGAGGTGACTTACCTATATTGCATGCAGTGTGTAATGGACAGGACACCCAGGCTGTGTGCCATGTCAGTTTTGCATTTTAGGATTACACCAGGAAACTCAGCCTGCAATGACAGTGCTGAGTGCACTTGGATGCATGGTCCCTGAGGGTGGCACAATCTGTGCTGCTGCCCTCAGGGGCCTACCCTTAGTACACCATGCCCTGGGTACCTAAGTACACTTTACTAGGGACTTATAGTGGCAGCTAAAGGAGTTGCCAATTGTGCCATGAATCACAACAGTTTTGGGAAAGTGATCTGGCCCAGGGAACCTGGTTAGCAGGAGCCCAGGGCACAGCAACTTTGAAATCACATCAAATATTAGGCTAAAAGTGGGGGGCTAACCATGTCAAAAAGAGGCACTTTCCTACTCTGACACTCTGCTCCACTCTATGCCACTCCACTCTATAAAATGCTACTACACACTTTGCCACTCTACAACACCACTCCACTATTCTACGCTCTCTGCACTCCCTCTACCCTAGTCTACGCTACTCCATGACATCTTACTCCTTTCTATTTTATGACACACTACTCAACTCCACTGCTGCACTTTATGCCACTCCACTCCATTCCAGTCTCCTCTATGCCACTAAACTCTATAACATGCTACTCCACTCTATGCCATTTCACTCTCCTACACTACTCCACACTACGCCGCTCTACCCAGCGACAATCTATTCCAATCTACATCACTCTACTCTACAACACTCTATTCCACTCTATGCAACACCCTCTATGCCACTCCACCCTGGTCAGCCTAGCCGTCTTCCTTTGCTCGATTCTAGCAATATGACTAAAGTAACTTTGAAGCCTTCTGCCGCGGCCCCCCATGACATCCTGTGAAGCTGACCTTTCGTGCTAGATGTGGAATTGTTTGCAAGTGAACTAGAATCACCTCTAGGCAGACACCACATGGAAGAAGGTGAGCCACGGGGGGCACTTGGAAGGGACAGGTCTAGATTCCGTGTTCAATCTGAGAGCGACTATTTTGGAGATCCTTGTGCATTTTAATTCCGTTTACAAAAATTGCTGCTGCAGTTCTAGGGATCTGTCCGCTTAAAGTACAAAAAGGCAAATACAGACAGGGAGAATTGAGTTCTCCTTATAATTAGAGCATATTAAACACTGTAGAACCCATCAGGTTAGACTTTTGAAAACTATGGCCCTCGAAATCCAGTAATGGGAATACCAATAATCGGCACGGACCAAAATTTGTGACTAGTGTTTTTGGCCAAAGTTTCCACCTTGCTCTATACGTGATCAAAGATCGCATAGGGGCCACAACAGACATTTTTGTGATGGGTTTTAGTTTGGCAGTAATCTAATCTCATTCCTTGGTATTTCGAACTATAATAAGACATATGGGACTTTTTATCCTGAAGACAATGTGCATTACCTAATGCCCTGCACATTTTCTTTCTTTCTTTCCCCTATTAATATCTAAGTCAGGTCCCATAGCTCAGATAATGAACTCAATGTTTCCTCAATGTCTCAATGTCAACTTGATTGCCACTCAGCATGTAATCCCATCTTGTCCAAAGCAGGACCAAACAGTTCAACCAAGAATTACAGCTAGACCCTAATCTACCCCTAGTTTCCTCCTAAACAAGTGTTTTGATTATGCCTTTAGATGATCTATGTAGTCTGTTATCCGTGGATAGCTACTGACCCGAAACAAAAAAAAGGTTACTTTTGAAGATACAACTGTAAGCGTATGTGGACCTGGGAATCGAACAAGGAAGGCTACAGAAAATGTAGGACATTGCACCAAATAATATTTTACCAGGAAAGGCAGCACAGACTCAAAAAGGCCACCATCAATTTAGCTCAGATAAGAGAAAGCAGGCTCCCCAGCACGGCTGCCAGGTAACCAGAAAGATGTCTTAATGCATCATTTAGATTACTAGATTTGTATATGCTTTGTTGTTTTTATTGCTTATTGTAAATAAATATACCTTTTTATGCTATTACCCATTGCTGAAGACAACTGTATTAATTTTTCAAGCACGCTATTCTAGTTCTCATGATTTAGGCCATGCCCGTAATTGTGTTGGCCACATCCCTTTGCCATGCTTTAACACGCCCCTTTTGGGACCACCCCTAACTCTCCCTCCCCCCCACCCTCCCACACACACACACACAGTTTTTTAGCCCACTTAAGCACTGACTTTAGGACACTCCACTCTCATGCGTAGGCGAGACCGGGGTTTACGTCCTATTTATAACACTTACCCCGCTGGTTTTCTGGCACAGCCCTGCTTATAAAAGTGCAAAAATCTGCAACTGCGCTAATTTTCTAGCGCAGCATGCCAATCAAAATCGTCCCTACGACACTGGGGAGGCGAGTTTTAGGAACTAAAGAGTTAAAGCTCTAGACTGAACACCCATATTCGCTTCAATGCAATTAACATCTGGAAACATCTGGAAACAGCCTGACAGCCTTTCCAAGAGAGGCGTGAGGATAGGCACGTGTCTCGATCTCAGGTGCGCGTGCGCCCTTTGGGAGCCACAAGTAGTCTTGATATGGAGTGGAGGAGGTTTGATGGTCTTGAGTGAAAACCTAGCATGGACCTAGTAAAACGAGTGGACTACAACACAAAATACCCCAAGGTGTGAGGAACGTATCATAATCCGAGACTACGGTCTCGGAACATAAATACTCCACATATACCATAACCAAATAACTGAATGAAGCTTCCAACAATTCCAGTACACCTTTATGTAACAGACCTGTCTGTAAATGATAGAATTATCAGTATAGTGATTTAAATTAAGTTTCAGAAACGTATTTCGGTTTTACCTTAGTTTCAGTGAAAATTAGCCTTAGTCCATTTTAGAAAGAATACAGTTGATTATAAGTAATCAGTAGTCTAAAGATGGCGAATTGAGCAGGATCCTCGAAAGGGCTTCCTGCGAATCGAAAAAGATAAGACAATAAACTCGTTGTCAAACATGATAGTTGCTTTAGCAAAGATATATATCGTATCAATCAGTAATCAGTAAGAATACAATTTATCTCACTGTGAAGAAAACCAGGTTGTTAATTATAGTGTTCAGGCTAACGTGTATATTTTCCATCCATATTCATTTAAAATTACTGTTTAAGTGAATCGCTATCGATTTTGTTAATCCTCAATTAAAGCGTTAATATAACCGTAGTCCATCATTAAAATATTTCCATTTTAAGATGGCCGCTATAGTCTACCACTTTCGCTCTGCTTTTATGTTGAGGACTGGATTGCTAAAATTCCAATCTTGAGTTCATGTCAAGCAGCCCACCTTTTAGTTCTTCTTTCGTGTAAGTCTGTTTATTTACTTAGTTTTTGCAGTTTCACATAGCGCGAACTCGACCCGAAGATAAGGGATAGCTTTACGGGAACACCAGTTACATTGCGCAATAACACACTCATTGTGACATGTTTTGTCAACATGTTTCTGTGTAACCTCCTTCCAAGTCTGAGATTGATACACTATCCCATCCTGCCGTTTTAGTCCTTCGTTGATGTCTTCAGGTGTCAGGTTCCTCGGGGAGTCTGCCACGCAATTAAAGCATTGCGGACTGAGTCAGTCGAACGAGGAGGTGACAGCGTGCAGACGGGAGGAAGGAGCGTGCGCATCTATCTGCTGCGTGCAGTGAGGCATCAGAGCAGCTGAAATCAGAGCGGGTAAGTGTAAGTGACATCCCTGGAGACGCGTATTTATTGCAAATGTTTCCTTCGCAAGTAGCAAAGTGGAACAGTTTGTGTTACTGTTAATATGCCTTCTCCCTTTATGTTAACTTTGTCTTTGGGAGATCCCGCCTCTCGCAGAAACCCACGTAAATCCCCAGAATATAAACTTTGCCGACAGTTTCGGTGTTTCATTTTCTATGTTTGACATCTGTGTGCTGTTAGTCGTTTTTACGGTATAGTCGCTTGCTCTGTTTTTTTTGTCTACAGTTTGAATACCAGACATCTCTTATTGTACAGGTCGCTGTCAAAGTGTGGATAAACAACTAAATAGTAAAATATCTCATCGGTACATACATATGTGACACTCTTGTTGGTGTAAAAGGTCATTTATTAGAACAGGATTTAACACAACAATACTTCAAAACATTAACTGTATATCTTTTAAAGCAAACTTTAACTTTTTAGAACTCCCTCTCCTTCATTTTCTCCACAAATGTCTCCCTTCAATTTTCCTGCCGTATATGCTCCCCTATTCCGCCCATGCCTTTCTTGCCTGTAGCCTACCCCTCCCTGCTCGTATGCTTCACCTCCTTGTTTTCCCCCTGGAAGGGTGGACAAACCCGCACCTGGCTCTCCACCCTCCCCCATCTCCTGCTACCTCTTCACAAATCACCTGTCCTAAATGACTGTTGACCCCAAACCTACCTGACCTATCTACCCTACCTGAATAAAACCTTTCCTCCCCCTGTCTTCCTAAGCTGGGTGGGTGGGTGGTCACTAAAATAAATCCTTCCCTCTCCTAAGTCGGCGCACAAAGAGGCCCGACCCCACCCTCCACCCCCCTTATAAACCTACTCTAACCCCCACCCCCACTTACCCCTATCCAATCAGGCGCCTAGTGTGCCACTTCACCCGTCCCGAATCCCCCCGTGGAGAGACTAGACTGCGTCTCTCTCTCCGCGGGTCCCTTCATCGGGACATACATACGTGACACTCTTGTTGGTGTAAAAGGTCATTTATTAGAACAGGATTTAACACAACAATACTTCAAAACATTAACTGTATATCTTTTAAAGCAAACTTTAACTTTTTAGAACTCCCTCTCCTTCATTTTCTCCACAAATGTCTCCCTTCAATTTTCCTGCCGTATATGCTCCCCTATTCCGCCCATGCCTTCCTTGCCTGTAGCCTACCCCTCCCTGCTCGGATGCTTCACCTCCTTGTTTTCCCCCTGGAAGGGTGGACAAACCCGCACCTGGCTCTCCACCCTCCCCCATCTCCTGCCACCCAGGGAAACCCGTGAGGCGTTTCGCTGCCCCACCCCTTTCATTTTCGGGTACACAAGTTCGTACCCCATATGCTTTCCAGCAGTAGTCTCAGTTCTGTGATATAGAACGCATTACCTATCTGTGACAGATGCACCCCGTCATCACGGAATAAAGCTTGCTCCTGCTCTTTTATGTCCCCGTGTCTTAAAACCTTGATCCCTTGAGCCCAACAAAACACTCTCATGGCTCTGTTCAATTTCTTTCTAGCCCGCTCAATGGCTCCATGGTTGATCGCCCCTCTCCATGCCCTTCTTGGCACAAATTCTGTCCAAACCAGACTTGTCCCGCATAGCTTCCGTTTCAGGAGCTCCAGATCCCTCTGCATCAATTGTATCAGAGTGAGCCCCGATAGCTTCACTAAGTCATTCTCTCCCAAGTGAATCAATAAAAGATCTGGGCATCCCCATTGCGGCAAGTTACCTGTGATAAATATTGAGCAGGCTCCCCCACCTCATACCACTCTTGCCCCACCAACGCACTTCATGGCTTCTGCTGGGCAGTCCCAACGATCTGCCGTAAATTTGCTTCTCCGCAAATTTCGCCGCCCAATGGACGAACGAATGGCCGACCAACCACGTCGTCATCTTTTCCTTCTCTGGCCCGGCCACACAGCCTGCAAAGAAAAAACATTGTAACCTCTGCCTTGATAAACTCACTGCCACGCACCCCCCCAATTGTTCTGCCTTTATCAAGGCCTGACATAACGCTCACAGCATCTAGACTTCCATCTCCCTATGGATTTGATCTTAGCCCAATCCCAACCGATATGTGCTGCCTCCGTCGCTGCGCCAATTCTGAATGAGTGCGTTCCATAATCTCCTGCGCGCCGCCCTATCCTTATAAGAGTCATCCTCCTCACTTGCAGCAACTGGTAACTAGTTAACTTTTTCCCCGACGCATGCATAAAAACCCCTGATTCGCCTGCTCCTGGCCACTTCGCCTTGAAACTGACCCATTCCTTTACCGGGCAAGCCTCTTCAACGCCCCCTTTCTCTAGCCATATCCATTTTCCCTTACCCAGCTGATCCGTTTTGGACCGTCTTAGCCATATTCCCAACCTTTCTTTGTGTATACACACCTCTTTTCTCCTTACTCCAACCTCCTTACCCACTCCCAACAACTCTGATACTCTGAACGCCCCAAAAAACATCCACAACATGCATAAACGAAATAAACCCACCTCATCTTGATCCCTACAACAACTTGGTAACACCTGTGTCATCTCAACTAACATTTCGAAAGTGATGGGCTCTCTTGCTGGTCTGTCCCCACTCGTTCTGACCCTGCTCCATCCTTTCAGCATTTTACCCAATAAATCACTATGTGCTGGATCATAACCGAAAAACAGTTTCCCGTAAAAAGACACTCCAGCCAGCTTTCCGCCAATTGTTGCCGGTGATAAACCCTCCCTGATCAGAAACAGCACGAAACGTCTGGTCCGTGCCTCCAATATCGACAAGCTTTGCTCCCAAAAATTGCCCCCAAACTGTTCAAAAGATTGAAACTCCAACCATGCCAGTCTGTAATTACGCCGCGTGGATACTGCTAATGACATCTCCACCAGCCCTGTGATTGTCATGCCCCCCAATCCCAGATGTCTGCCGGGACCACAGTCTTGTTCTGCTCTGCTCCTGGGGCCAATTCGCGGAAACGCTGCCACTGTGAACGAGATAGGGAGTCTGCAATCTCGTTGTAAATCCCTGGTATATGTGTAGCTTTAAATATGACATTCAAAGATAAGCATAGAAGCATAAACTGCCGCAACAAGCGCAAAACTCTGATGTCTTTAGCTCTCTGTCTATTCACCAGCTCTACCACCGCCATGTTGTCTATTTGAAAAATCACTGTCCTGTTGGCTAATTCCTGTCCCCACACTGCTAGTGCCACTAAAAGGGGAAAAAACTCCAAGAACGCTATGCTTCTCCCTTGCTGTCTCCAGGATGTTGGCCAAGATTCCGCACACCACCTCCCATCCCAGTATAAACCAAACCCTGACGCTCCTGCCGCATCCGAGAAAATTTGTACTTGCCATATTGTGTCTGACTCTCCAAAAGACATCGGTACTCCGTTGAACTTTGTCAGAAAAATCTCCCATATTCTAATGTCTTCTCGTAATGCCAATGACACTCGTATCTTGTGGTGCGGAAGTACGGCACCTGACATGGAAAGTCCTAAACGCCTGCAAAAAGTTCTACCTACCCTAACTACCCTGCAAGCAAAATTGAGGTAACCTAAAAGCTTTTGAGCTGTTCGCAACTCCATCTTGCGCAGAGTGCGCACCATTGCCAAGAAATCCAGTATCTCCCTCACTTTCGCCGCTGGCAACCTGGCGACCAGCATCCTTGTGTCTAGTTCGATGCCTAAGAATGTTAGGATCCGTGCAGGGCCCTCTGTTTTTTCTGGGGCCAGAGGCACTCCCGCCTGCTGTGCAAGCTTCTGAAACGTGTCCAGTGCCCGCCCACAGACCCCCGTTGCCGCCGTTCCTACGAATAAAAAGTCGTCCAAGTAATGTGTCACCCATCTATGCCCGCTTGTCTTCACAGAAACCCACTGCAAAAAGGTGCTGAATGTCTCAAACAGGGCACATGATATCGAGCAACCCATGGGCAGAACGCTATCCACGTAGATGTTGCCATCTAACTGCATGCCCAAGAGGTCGAAATCTGCTGGATGGATAGGAAGCAGTCTAAAAGCTGATTGAATATCACATTTCGCCATTTCCGCCATCCTACCGCACCTTAAAACCAGCCTTATCGCATCATCTACTGACGCGTAAACTACTTTAGAATCCTCTTGGTCAATAAAATCATTTACTGACGTCCCTTCCGGCCATGACAGGTGGTGAATCAAACGAAATTCTCCCTGCGCTTTCTTGGGCACTACTCCCAATGGTGATATCATTAGCGCATCACTTGGCCACTCGTAAAATGGGCCTGCTATTCTGCCTAAAGCTACCTCCTTTGCTATTTTATCGCGCACAATCTGCGGGTGCTCCTTGGCTGACCGCAAATTGTCAGCCCATCTCCTTTGTCGTGGGCCTTGGTAGCCTAATCTAAAACCTTCTCTAAAGCCCCATTCCAAAAGCCGTGCCGTATCCTTATCTGGGTATAAGCGCAACCATGGCCGCAGAAATTCCAGTTTAACTGGTGTAGGCCCCTTTTGGCGCAGGCGCGCCATGAGCCCCTCTCCCTCTAGAGGCCCTCCACTGTTCCGCTGGGCTGGATAATGAGAAACATTGTGTGACTGGATGACGGCCCCCGCACTTGGAGCAGTCATGCTTGAACCTACATTGCGCTCTGGAACAAAAACCTTTGTTAAAGTTCCAGCAAGCCCCCGCGTTTGCCCCCGCTGTCTTAGTTGCAATGCCCGCCCCTCCATGGGCGGGGCGCGCTTGAAAGGGCCTGTAGGTCACCGGCAATCCGCTCGCCGTATGAGTGGACGCCGCTGTCTGTGCCGATGCCATCCATTGCATCCACAGTTCTGAGTCTACGTCGCCCCATGGTTTTTCTGGGTTAACACTTACCCGGGCCCTGAATTCTTCATCGTAACTTAACCACGCGAAACCCCCAAAATGCATTTGAGCCTTTCTAATTATATCCATGTATTTAAAAAGGGCGATAGCCCTGTCTGGGTATTTTTCGCAGTATATGCTTGCAAATATCAAAAAGGCCGACGTCCAGTTATCCATTGTTATGGGTACCCGGGGCCTGCGTGCTAACTCCCATTCTTCCTCCTTAGACCCTTCCTTCGCCTGTATGTCTCTATGTAATAGTTTAAACACATCCACGTATTCGTGTTTCCATATCTTACTCTTTGTCTTCTCGGCCACATGTGAACCCAGCGGCATGGCCAAACCCATGTACGGCAGCCTTTTCTTGTGACTTCCCCCCTCCTTGTCTTCTACCACCTTGTCCCCTTTATCCTCCTTTCCTGCCGTTGCCGTATCTATTGCGGCGGTACCCTCCTTCTCTTTGTTCTCGCTCACCTTTTGCGTAATGTTATTGCCTGCTACCTCCAGCACTGACCCTTCGCCTACTCCGATGGACCTACTCGTGGTAGCCTCCTGTATTGTCCCCCCCCCTCGCCCCACACTGACCACCATTTCTTACCTCCAGCGGTGTCCGGTTCCTTGGTACTCCTTTCCAGCTCCTGCCACGCTGCATGCTTTGCCTACTCCCCGTGGGGCCTTCCAAAGGTGCTGTAACCTGTAACACAGAGCACGAAGAAGAGGTTGCGCCGCTCTTGCGCCCTCGTCCCCCACCCTTTTTCACAGCGCTCACCTCCCAATCGCGTACTTCGCCATCCTCCCATTCGTCCCCTTCCTCCTCATAATCCAATTCCAAGACATCATCTCCTTCCCACTGGCCCTTGTGTTGGCCCACATCTCTCACATTGGTTGATGTACCCTCGTTTACATCCCTGCCCGCATAAGGCAGGTCCTTGTGACGGCGTCCTTGGTCCCTCGGTGTGGAGAGGCCCGCCATAGGCCCCTCCAGTGCTTCGTGCCAACGTGTTTGGGCCGTCTTGCGCCCAGTCGGCGTGCACCGCCTCTTGCCAACCTCTCTTGTTGACATTGTTGCCCTGCTGTCCCCATGACCGTCTGCGTCACTGGGTCTCCCTGTGCCGACTAACCCCTCGGCCGCTCTAGCCTCTTGTCCCTGCTCTCCTCTTACCTGTGGTACCCATACCCAGGATCCGCTCTCTAGACCTGACTGTTGTGTCCCTGGTTGCCCTCTGGCCTCTCTGATTATAGGCGTTGCCTCGCTGTGTGCGCTCGCCTCTTCCCTGTCTTTGCACAGTTGCGCCCACCTGGCCTCCGTCTCTAATACCACCCTGCGCTGTTCCTTGATTCTAGCCTCCAAATCCCATGTATCTGCCTGTTCCCAGTTCCCTTGTGTGTGCGAAACCTGGCTCGTCCCAGCCCTTGCTTCTTGCAGTGTCTTGACTTCCCCCCCCTGGCCTGGTGGGGCGCCGTCTTGGCCCTCCCTGTCCACCCCCTGTTCTTCCCGGCGTACTTGCCTCTTTTCTTCAGTGGCGACCCAAACCAACTTGGGTTGGGTGCCTCCCCTCTGTGATATGACAAATCTAGGGGGGCGCAAACCCCGCTAGTCCCCGGTGTGTGTTGCTCTGTTTCCTTGCCTAGTCCTTCCCCCCCGGCCTCCCCCGCCGCCTGGCCGCCCGGCCGCCTGGGCCTGCGGGGTCTGGACCCACCTGTGCGCTATCTGTGCCCCTGCCCTGAGAGGCTTGTGTCTCCTCACTGAACATCAGAGGGCTCTGAGCCCCGTACCTTAATTGAGCCGCAGTGCCTTGCCCAGGGGGAATGGGCCCCTCATCCTTCTCCCCGTCAGACTCCTGCGACTCGCAGGCCGCTACTGCGGCCGCGACCCGGCCAGATGCCGCCCTGGTGGGGCGTGTCATCCCAACCCAAGCCTGGTCTAAGACCCCTGGCCTGAGCAGATCTGCCCTGCCCGCTTCGCCCAAAACGCGCAGTGCGGCCCTCACCGCCTCAGCGTTGTGGCCTGTGGCCATACTGCCAGCTTGCCCTATCAGTTGTCTGTCCAATGGAACACTTGATCCCCTTTTGCCTGGCTCTGGGTATCTATATGTCTGTCTATATCTGGGGCCTGGGTGTGCACTATAACCTGTTGGCTAATGTCTATTTGTCCTGTTGGATATATATGAGTTGGGGGTGGGGGGAACCGCTGGCAAAAAATTTCCCGATCTCAAATTGCTGAATACAAAATTGTAATGAAAAGATTTTTTTTTTTTTTAATATATTTATACCCGGGGGGCCCTCGCCGCCCCGTGCGGTTCACCGTTTGATCTGTGTGCCCCCCCCGCGGGGAAATGTGGTTGCCGCCCGCCGCTGTGCCCGTCGTGTCTGTCTCCTGAAAAACGACCCGGCGCTCCCTGTTGCCCGCGATCTGGGGGGCCGGCTTGATTATCCGTGCGCGCGCGCTCCGCGCGTTGTCAGAATTACAAATGCCCGCGGGGCCGGCTCCACTGGCGTGGTGCCGCCCTTATGGGCTTCCCCGGCCTCCCGCTCCGCACGCCTTCGCTGGCGTCACTTGCCCGCGGGGCCGCCCTCCCTTCCCTCCTCTGCTTACCGCACTCCCCTGCCCGCGTCCCGGTGACCTGACAGCCGGGTGGGAACCTCACACTGTAAAGAAGGCCTAACCTGGCTTCTAAAACTCCTTACCTCGCCTCACTAAAATAAATCCTTCCCTCTCCTAAGTCGGCGCACAAAGAGGCCCGACCCCACCCTCCAACCCCCTTATAAACCTACTCTAACCCCCACCCCCACTTACCCCTATCCAATCAGGCGCCTAGTGCGCCACTTCCCCCGTCCCGAATCCCCCCGCGGAGAGACTAGACTGCGTCTCTCTCTCCGCGGGTCCCTTCATTCAAGAGTCTTCGGTGACAATGTTCATTTGATACGGAACCAGCACCTGCACAGTAAATATAGCATACTGGTATTAAACAAGTTGTACATAATAATCTAAAACGGATGAAGGGAGAAGGAGACGGGGAGTCATGAATGGGGCAGTACCCAACAAAATATATTTACAGGGCCAAACCTATGTGAACTGTAAACCTCCGTCGTTGTTTATTGAGTATTTCAGGCGAGATAGCGTGCAAGCGGTTTAAAGAGATTGGAACCTGTACCAAGAGTTTTTCAAGGTGGCTTTACTGTTGACGAGGATTTGTATTCAGCAGGACGGAATACGATTTAGTTGGGGGTTTTATATTTCAAACGAGGTGGCCTTTGAGAGTTTCAACATGGACAGGGTGTTAATTGACTTTAAAGCAGTGCTTAATTTGAGCTGGTGGTTGCTAGTGAGGCACACCGGCACTCATTTTGGTGAACCACCACTTATTTTTGCTCATCTAACTTTGACTAAAAGCAAGAGAGAGAAAACACAATAGGGGAAATAAGGAGGAAGAGAAAGATGGGAAAACAGTGGTAAAATAAGAAAACAGGGAGCGAAAAGAACGCACAAGAGGGAGATAAATGGGCAGGGAGTGTCAGGCGGTGGTGGATGAAAGAGGCATGAGGAAAAACCAAAGACCAGCCATCTTCCACCAACTTTAGTAAAGCCAACTGCATGATTCTAGTTAAAAATTTGGCACTTAGGGCCGCCGCCCGCCTCGCGGGAACCGCCATATGGCCGCTCCGCGGTCAAAAGACCGCGGAGGCCATTCAGGCTTTCTCGCTGGGCTGGCGGGCGACCGCCAGAAGGCCGCCCGCCAGCCCAGCGGGAAACCCCTCCCCACGAGGAAGCCGGCTCCGAATGGAGCCGGCGGAGTGGGTATGTGCGACGGGTGCAGTGGCACCCGTCGCGTATTTCAGTGTCTGCGTAGCAGACACTGAAATACAAAGTGGGGCCCTCTTACGGGGGCCCCTGCAGTGCCCATGCCATTGGCATGGGCACTGCAGGGGCCCCCAGGGGCCCGCGGCACCCCCTACTGCCATCCTGTTCCTGGCGGGAGACCCGCCAGGAACAGGATGGCGGTAGGGGTGTCAGAATCCATTCACAAGGGCAGCGGAAAACCGGCGGGAGACCGCTGGTTTTCCGCATCTGACCGCGGCCGAACCGCCGCGGTCAGAATGCCCTGCGGGGCACCGCTGGCCTGTCGGCGGTGCTCCCGCCGACCCTGGCCGCCGGGGTCAGAATGACCCCCTTATTCTTTCTCAAGTTACCACTGCTTTAGGAACCCCGGAATGACTTTTTTCTCAGCAGAGATGCTACGCCAAAATCCTGCAGCTGCACAGGAGATTTGGAAGTGCTCGGACAGCACTGAATTTCTTTGTCAAAATGGCCTGCTTCAGGCTCTCTAATGAGGGCTTGCATGAGATAGATCATGGCATGGTTGTATTCTTTAGCTAATGTATGGCACACACTTGCATTTAGTGATGCCTGGACTTTTTAGAAGGGTCTTCGCCAATGTACCAAAGGCTTAAAGGCCCGGTGGTTCTCATTTTATCCCAGTTGTTACTTGTCAGTCAATTCCAAAGAGAATAGTTACGTAAGAGAAAACCTGTGTGCCCCTCCTGTGTTTTGCGAAGAAAGCACTAAATGACATTATCAGCGCCCATGCATTGTTCACCTCCTGCAACATTAGGTTGCAGCCTGTTCTCTAAGAATAGGCGACCATTGTGATGAAACAGGATTTGTTTTGACATTTAATCCACAGTGCCACAAAGTGTATGTAGTGGTTTTGAAGAACTAGTGGAACATGGGCAAACTTTGGCATACTGTTCATCAGCTGCGTTTTCCACCGCTGGGTCATTTTCAACTATCATACAAGTATAAAGCACTTTAATTTTTCACTCTGTTATAAAAAATTGTTGGATGTGATGAGAGCAGAATAAAGGGCATTTGGGGCCAGATGTACGTAGCTTTTATTGTGCTTGCAAAAAGGCCAGATTCACAGAATTGGGCTGCTTGTGACAGCAAAAGAGTCTTTTTGTATTTGCAAACCCTATTTTGCGATTCGGTAACCTCTTACTGACAGGTTTACGTTTCAATATTAGGAAGGGGTGTGCTAAGGGTGTCCCTTCCTAATAGTTAGTGACTCGGGGGGGGGGGTGGCATGTGGAATGTAAGAATGTTTAGTGACCGAAATACAGTCGCAAAATATTTGCATTTTAACAGTCTTCGATTAGGTGGTAACCTATTTGCAAATAGGAAGGGGTCCCCCAAAGGACCCATTCCCCTTTGTGAATGTGGGTGCAAACATTTTTTAATAGCAGGAAGTACTCTTAAAAAAATTAAAAGAAACTTTACACTTTCTTTTCTGAAGCACACCCCTGCATACAAAAAACAAAAAACAAAAAAAAACAAAAAAACTTTGCTTTATTTAAAAGCAAACATAGACCTGGTGGTCTCTGTCCCCAGCAGGCCACCATCCCTGTGTTTTTAGCGATTCCATTGGGAAGCAAATTTCCATCTACCTCATGAATATTAATGAGCTGGTCCATTGTGACCCTCTGGGAATCGAAAACAGTATAAAGCACACTGTTACATAGCTGCTTGTGATTTCCTAATAGCAAATCGCAAACATTTGCTATTAGGAAATCGCAAACCCAGAGTTACGTACATCTGGCCCTCTAAGGTTTGCCATGAGCAAGGTCCTGATCCTCTTTTAAGTCTTAGGTTTTCACCCACTAGATGGCTTTCAGAGCACATCTATATCTGGTGCCTCAGGGCCATCATTCATGATCATCTCCGTTTTTAACCAACGTGCCATACAAGTTTGTTTTTCTTGATGGAGGAAGAACTTAAAGCCATTTTCCTTAGACTGATCTGATCCAGGGTGAGGAGTTTGTAAGATAATTTAATAAGATATTTTTGTGACACCAGCATCCTCTTGTCTGACGCTATTTTTCATCTTTGTAGTTTTGTTTGCGGCTCTTCATGCCCTTTATTATCAAAGTATGTGTACTGAATTTAGAAGATGTAATTTTGCAATAAGCTGAGTAACATGAAAGGATATGGTTCAAATGTATTCATTTTTTCATGCCTTCTTTCACTTTGAACGGTGTTTATTTGTGCTGCAGAATAATTACACCTCAGCTGAACATAACCGAAGAAACGGTTTCTTCTGCTAGAAAGAAAATGCATTCCCTGTATGTTTTTATTTCTTCCTTCACTAAGTTTCTTTTTAACCTGTCACCCACTTGAACATGTAACACTACTTGCTGAAATAGTCAACCTATGTGCTTTTACTGTTTGGTTAGCCTCAGTATACTCTTCGTGTGTGTATCCTAGTTCTATAACATGCATTCCTCAAAATGCATAAAATATACAAATGAATGAGCTCACTATAAAAATACTGAAAATCAATTCACAAAAAATGCATTCACAGATTCGAAAAATTCATTGAGTTGACTGCAGCCTCGCATAACACCTGGCCTGCAGTGGCAAAAGTTCGACTGTACAAGGAGGTATTAAATCTCTTTTCCGAGTGGGTAAAGCACTCCACAGGATACTGAGCCTGTTTCATAACTCAGCTTTTCATTGTATTTGATTAGTTTGTGAAAACTCAAAATGTATCTTCGATATCTGAATCCTTATGTGTATCTTGCCACATTCCTCATGTGTATTTTGATATGTTTCGGACAGAAAAATGCCTTTCATTAGTAGAATCATTGTATTTTATGTGACAAAAGAGACTGAAGAATGATATAGACTATCAAAGTTCTGCTGTGCCCAAATGAATAAATAGTGCCTATTAGTGAATGATGATTGCTGAACAGATATATCAGAGGACTTGCCAGAATAATTAAAACTAGAGTTATTTCAGGAATGGTTGTAGAAATAGGCCAGGGAAACGTAAATGGATAAATTAGCTCAGGTTTCTGGGTGTGTGAGTTCCTAACGCGACTTCCTCTCCTATCTCATTTAAAAGTGTTTGTGGGATAATATCCAAGCAGGCATTGCCAAAGCTAATATATTTGACTGTAATGTTCTACCATGCACAGCAAGGTATGCACTAGTCCACATTTTTGAATCCTTGTACTTGGATACATTAACATGTTAAATTAAAATAAGACCTATTGCAGTGCAATTTGGATCAACGTTTAATATAGACATGAGCAGAACTATATTGAAGGCTATTTTTCCGTCGTTATAGCCCTGTTTCTATGTCAACTTAATGTATGAAGGGAAGGTAGACCTCGTTAGAGCTCTGTTGTAGTTTTTTCGTGACAGAGAAAGAAAGGCAAGAGTATAATATAGATTCACTTTCCATCCGAACTTCACTTTATAGAGAAACATAAAGACGACTAGAAATAGAGCTTTCAGTGTAGCCGTGCAGTTATAAAGGAGAACTTACATCCCTGTTCCCCACCACAGAAGCCACTACGGTGTACTTCGCATTGTTTCCCACTACAGATCCCATGCTTGCCCATCACAGCTTGTTTATCATCTGGGACCCTCACTATACCCAACCTTCCTTCCATTCCCCTCCCAGACATGTCTGCGTTGTCCATTCTTACCCTAGCGTTGTGTACCGTTGGGCCACAATTGTAATCAGATCATTCACTACTTAATCGCCCCAGTCATCTGCAGTTAGTCCGCATGCCTGCAAACACAGGAATGGATCACAATAATAACCACTGATATATATGAAGCGCTTGGATACCCAAGTCATAAAACAATAAGTGATATGGTGGAGAAAATAAAAAAAATTGCATTTCACAAATCTTTTGTCATTATTGGTAAATGCTGTATGTTTGTCCTTTCAAGGGTAGTTTTGTTACTGCCTTGGCCATCGACCCTGTGACATGGATAATTGCATGTTTGCCGATACGTTTGACTGCAAGTGAACTACTTTTTCCTTTTGTGTCTCTCCTTCGCGGTCACGCTCATTTCGGCCGTGGCGCTTTGAACTGGCTCGCTTATATCAACGAATGTTTTACTTTTCTTTTTCAATTTATGTGGCAAGAAAAGTCCAGTTAGGAATTTATAACGCTAATAGCTCTAACTGGAGCAAAGCAAAGACCCATTGCATTGCAAATGCTTGTTTTTCCTCAGTAGACACAGTCAACAGAGACAGTAACAAAGGTTCATCTTACCACTGGGAAAATGGGCATGACTGATCAGTCTTACTCAGGGCTCGAAAGTCCATATCCTGTCAATAAACAACAAATGCAGTGAGCTTAGAAACCTTTCTGATGTGAGTTGGGGAATCGTCTTTTACAGCGAATCGTTTCAATTCTGAATTTCTCGGATTAACCATTGCTGAGCTGAAAAAGTATACAGAATTGTAGAATTTGTTGCGACCTTCATGGTGTCAGGAATTTTAAGCCTGTTTTCAACTTGTACCTGCAGCCATTGTCATTGATTATTCACTCCTATGTGTTTGCTTTGTAGACCCAACCTCATCATACTCAAATTCTGCCAAGATTCGTCTCCATTTACCTAACTCAGTAGATGAACTTTCTCTTTCACATTGACCAATGGTATGTAACCAGCTTCCCTAAGTGGTGCCCTTGCACGAGGAAATAAACCGTCTTTGGATCAGCACCATTTGTTGTCACACCACTTTTGTCCAGTAGGCCGAAGATTAATCGCATCCCCACTTGCCAAAATAAACGAAATAGCAGTACGTCTGGCCTCAGCTGTCAGGCTTTTGGCTTTGTCATCGTTGTTCATCCTTTGTTTGTCATAGTTTTTGAAAAACGTTATTGTTGTGGTGGGGGATTGGGGATGCTGAGCTCTCAGAAAACATTGCCTAGAAGCATTGGTATGTTTTAGTTTAAAAAAAAAAACATACAAGAAAAACAAATATTCCTATAACAGCCTTTAGAACTAAGGGGATCCATTCTGTATGTGGATGTGCTCCTTGTGGAAGAGCAGAATGCCATGATTCTCAAGAAAGGTAGGCACTGGCTGAAGTGGGCTGAACCATTTCCCCTTGATCTAAGCTGCAGGGAGCAGAAGAAATGTGTAAATGCAGACCAACAGATGAGTAGATGAAGGGAGGTGGCTGAAAAGCCTTTATAAGTAATGTTACACATATACTTTTAGTAATCAAAAGGTCTTGTTTGATGCCAGGCCTAAAAATAAAGCATGCATTAAACACATCTACATACACACATGCGAATACATAGACAAGCAAATGCACACTAATATACAAGTTCATCCTGAACATACAAATTCAGATACACGCCCATTTGTGCAGATGTGTGTGTGAATGCTCATGTGCAGGTGAATGGGACATGGATTGCATGTACACAAATATTTGTATGCGCAGGCTCACACATGCATTAAGGTGTGCGGATCGAAGTGCATATTTGCTCTTTCTTGCGCATGTACTTGTAGAAACCTCTTGCACATACATGCATTCCGTTCCAAAACATAATGTGTGCAGTCTATAAAACAAACATATGTTACACACAAAAGGTCTTACATCATATTACTGTGATGAGCACTAAGGCTTTCAATCACGCTTTGATGTACACAATAGCACCCACACATTCTCTCACACTGTGACCTGTACACATGCTCCTAGACATGCACTCATACTGGTACACCTTCAGACAAGCTCTCATTTTCATGCATAATCACATTGGCACAAGTACAGACTGACAATCAACTATGAAGACTCATTCTGGCACCTCCTATACACATGTTAATGTGCATAATCAGATGTGCACCCAACACACATGCTCTCACACCTGCACCCTGACAAGCTGCATTACCATCTTTTCAAAACATTCAGTCCGCTAGTTCACTGGCAGTCATACAGTCTCCTACGTCGGAACGGAAAGCGCAGAGGACAGATGGCAAGCATAGTGCCTCGTGATAATGCTTATCTTCTCTTTCTGTTGGTGTCAAGTGAGAAATTGAAAAATATTGCACAATATTTTCACCCATCAAGATGCTTCCCAGAATGAATCATGGGTAGTTATGTTTTTGAGAATGTGACTATGCGTGAAAATGAGAGCTTGTCAGAATGTGTACCAGTATGAGTGCATGTCTAGGAGCATGTGTATTTAATCACTTTGTTTTTTGTTCACCTTTCATATGTTATATCTTGTTTCAGCGGAAGAAGAAAATTGGAAATAGACTTTCTATTTAAACCTCCCGTCTTATCCGCTTCCAACTTTAGGAGCACATATCACAGAAACCTCGATTCAGAAAAACAAAAAACAATGCTTGAGTAGGGAGAAAACCACTGAGCTGGATGTGGCTGTTGTCCAAGGGAGTGGCTAAAAAACATATGTGGAGACTGCAATGACAAGCAGCAGGAGAGCAAATGATTTAAAGCTGACCGTTTCATTTTGCATCTAGGTTGCAAAGAAATGGTTGCAGGAAGAGGCTGACACTGAGTAATGACCATCAGAAGTTTTGCCATTTGTCCTCCCACCCTTTTTTGAGTAGGTGGACAGATCGCAAGCAGCCCTGCCAAGTGTCACACATCTCGCGCTATACTAACGCATCTTAAGTCAATGTACCGCATAACTGCAAAGTGAAAAAATTGCCACGCACATCAGTCAGCTTAATAAAAAAAATTGAGTGTAGTACTCTTTTTGTGATCTATATCATGTGTTCCACTATTTTTCATGCGGCTGTCAATACAGATGAGGACCAAGCGGTACTCACCAGCCAATAGGTGTTCTTGTAAGTTATGATCAGGCTGGCTGGTTCCCCCGATTGGGCAGCGCTTTATTTGTTGGTTAGCGCAGGGTGACCTGACTACCTCTCCCTGAGAGTAATTGGTCACTACCATTACGCACGTGGGTGTGCTCTACCACCTGCCCTGCACCACAAGATTTACAGCTGTCCCGCCAGTGAAGTGTGTGCTGGTAAGGAAAGTTTGCCAGCCGCATGAGTATTGCTGACTGGGGTTGGGTAGGCAATGTGAAACAAAACAAGCATTGGCATAGCCAATCCTTTGGGTCCTTATAAGTGTTTAGCAGTAGAAATGAAACACCTATTTTTGGTGACTAAAGAAATATCGCCATAAGCGCAATAAAAACATGATGAGGTGATATGTCAGTCTATTACAGAAGTTTTGGAGAGAAACATCCATAAACACGGTTCTTCTAGATCCAAACAGGACCTAACATACAAGAAATGGGAGGTTGTCACGGAGATTATTTTTAGTAATATTGGAGAGTTGCTGCTGTGATACAGTATTATAACTATCCCTGAGTATTAGATGTAAATACATTTAGAATTTGGGCAAGTGTGCTTGTGTACTGTCAGTGACTGGGCCATAGAGGGACAGGTAAAATTGGATCATAAATTTAAAGCTGTTCCGAACAAGGGCTCCATAGTACGTTTGGCCCAGGTCCCCGAAAATTCTTAAGATGTCCCTGAACCAGAGATGCAAAAAATATTGGGTTCCTGCACTTACTTTTGTATATGCATCTGATACTGAATATATGCCACATTCCACTGAAATTGCACACATATATCGCGCCACTAACAGAATTCAAATTCTAATAGTTTTTAATACCAGAAACCATGGTATTCCTTTAGTCTCTGAAGTGTGAAATGCTGAGTTTCAACGTGTAAATTGCAAGGTACGGAAACACCTTAACAGGAGGCACAAACTGCAACCCGATGAGCTTTCTAATTCTGATTCATCTAATCGGACTACTTCCTCGAGCTGTCCAATTGATGTCTAATAGAAAATAAGTGATTGCTGTGTTTCTGTGCTTTATACAGGGAGTGCAGAATTATTAGGCAAGTTGTATTTTTGAGGATTAATTTTATTATTGAACAACAACCATGTTCTCAATGAACCCAAAAAACTCATTAATATCAAAACTGAATATTTTTGGAAGTAGTTTTTAGTTTGTTTTTAGTTTTAGCTATGTTAGGGGGATATCTGTGTGTGCAGGTGACTATCACTGTGCATAATTATTAGGCAACTTAACAAAAAAAAATATATACCCATTTCAATTATTTTCCATTACCAGTGAAACCAATATAACATCTCAACATTCACAAATATACATTTCTGACATTCAAAAACAAAACAAAAACAAATCAGTGACCAATATAGCCACCTTTCTTTGCAAGGACACTCAAAAGCCTGCCATCCATGGATTCTGTCAGTGTTTTGATCTGTTCACCATCAACATTGCGTGCAGCAGCAACCACAGCCTCCCAGACACTGTTCAGAGAGGTGTACTGTTTTCCCTCCTTGTAAATCTCACATTTGATGATGGACCACAGGTTCTCAATGGGGTTCAGATCAGGTGAACAAGGAGGCCATGTCATTAGATTTCCTTCTTTTATACCCTTTCCTGCCAGCCACGCTGTGGAGTACTTGGACGCGTGTGATGGAGCATTGTCCTGCATGAAAATCATGTTTTTCTTGAAGGATGCAGACTTCTTCCTGTACCACTGCTTGAAGAAGGTGTCTTCCAGGAACTGGCAGTAGGACTGGGAGTTGAGCTTGACTCCATCCTCAACCCGAAAAGGCCCCACAAGCTCATCTTTGATCATACCAGCCCAAACCAGTACTCCACCTCCACCTTGCTGGCGTCTGAGTCGGACTGGAGCTCTCTGCCCTTTACCAATCCAGCCACGGGCCCATCCATCTGGCCCATCAAGACTCACTCTCATTTCATCAGTCCATAAAACCTTAGAAAAATCAGTCTTGAGATATTTCTTGGCCCAGTCTTGACGTTTCAGCTTGTGTGTCTTGTTCAGTGGTGGTCGTCTTTCAGCCTTTCTTACCTTGGCCATGACTCTGAGTATTGCACACCTTGTGCTTTTGGGCACTCCAGTGATGTTGCAGCTCTGAAATATGGCCAAACTGGTGGCAAGTGGCATCGTGGCAGCTGCACGCTTGACTTTTCTCAGTTCATGGGCAGTTATTTTGCGCCTTGGTTTTTCCACACGCTTCTTGCGACCCTGTTGACTATTTGGAATGAAACGCTTGATTGTTCGATGATCACGCTTCAGAAGCTTTGCAATTTTAAGAGTGCTGCATCCCTCTGCAAGATATCTCACTTTTTTTGACTTTTCTGAGCCTGTCGAGTCCTTCTTTTGACCCATTTTGCCAAAGGAAAGGAAGTTGCCTAATAATTATGCACACCTGATATAGGGTGTTGATGTCATTAGACCACACCCCTTCTCATTACAGAGATGCACATCACCTAATATGCTTAATTGGTAGTAGGCTTTCGAGCCTATACAGCTTGGAGTAAGACAACATCCATAAAGAGGATGATGTGGTCAAAATACTCATTTGCCTAATAATTCTGCACTCCCTGTACTAAGCGTAGGTCTGCATTTGATCTACAGCGAGAACCAGAATTAAAAACAATATTAGAACAGGCCCGGATGAGAAGTGCAGGACATGAGCCAGTGCTGGACCCGTGCAACCATAAGCAGCATAGGCTCTCTCAAGGCCTTAACAATCTTCGTTAAATGTGATCTCCATTAGTACCATTCTGGGAACGGAAAAGGTGGAGCTTGACTGACATGATGAACATTGGTGCACAAGGGCTTTGCGACAGCTTCCCTACATGTATATTGCCAATGCATTCGTCTATGGCAGCGGTTTTGTTTTCAGCATTCCCTTATTTAATAGCGAACACCCTCACTCCAAAATTAACATGAAGCATGGTGCAGAGCCATGAGGAGAACGGATTGCGGCTTGGATTAAAGGGAAAACCGAAACCAGAGGGTAGGTGGGGCCATCAGACACTGGAACAGGAGGAAGCTGTAGTATATATGTATATGTATTTTACTTTTGTTATTCTTCAGTTACACTGTGTTTATTTTTGTTATTCTTAAGTTCTTTCATCCTTAGGCAATTGGAACCCTGTTAGGTTCTAGAGCTTTGGGTACTCGCCTCAGCATTGGCACTGAGGTCTTCGTCCGGTGTGTACGTGCCTGTGCCTGCCGTGGACCCGTTAATAAAACTACGCATTTCCCTTTTCTTTTTGTGTACTCATCTTATTTTAAGAAGGGGATACTTGTGAGATTTCCTACGGAAGCGTAACGTAGTGTGATGGCAAAAAAATGTTCTGTTGGTGAAAGCTCCCTGGGCAGGAACTTAGCACGTAAAGGAGGGACATTTGGCACACTTCACCAATAAAAGTGAAGCATTTGAGACAAGCACAGCAAAGAATGAAGGGCAAGAGTAGGCGTGGCTAAAGCCCCTCTACTGAACACAACCTGTCTTGCAGAGACAGCTCATGTGCTGTCTAGGCTCGACCTTAAAAAGCTTCAGAATACCCGCAAGGCTGTTCTGACCCAAGACTATGATATCAAGTAACAGGAACTGTTCTCCGAGTTTCGATGATGCTAGTTGAGCACAGGTGTATCATCCTTTTTTATGACGCACAATTTATGTGCATACTTGAGACAATTGCACTGTTAATGGCTTTTCAGTAGGCCTTCTAAATGAAAATGAAGCTTGCATTGCCATTCCCTTTGCTAGGGCTCTTCTGTATACAAGTGAAGATTTCAATGTCGGTGGCTTTTTTGCTCTACTCTATGGGAATGAAGCTACTTACTCCGTCACTGCCTGTCTTGCTGCTTTTCTATGTCTGGAAAGCTTGCGCTGCCTGTTTTGTGTGTTTTGTATGCATATATGTGCATACATACAGAAAGGGCAAACGTAGCAGCTATGCCGAAGTGATCAGGCAGTGTTCAATTTTCCCCTTTAGACACCAAGGCGGCGGCAGGCAACTTTGTTTTCCTTGCTGCGCTTGTCGCTGCCAGAATTGTGCCTCTTCTGGTCGACACACAACCCCTCTCAGTGCTGCTCTGTGAAGGAGGCTGGTGTGCTTGACTGAAGCAGCACAAAATATGAAGCATTCCTGAAGTCCGTAAAGTCCGTGTTTGTCAAAACGCTGCTAAAACCTTCAGCATGGAGTGCGTTTAAAAGAGGGTTGTTTGCCCTCTGTCACTCTTAATGTGGGTCAAAAGTGGTCTTAAGCATGTGACCATTCAGGGAAAGGTGACGTTAGCTAAATGCAGATGTAGGGGATGAGGTACACCTCAACCTAGTGGAATCGGATTCTTTAATTGGAGGCAGAACAGAAGAGGCAACTCTTCAAAATACTCCAGCACTTTAGTAAGTTTCGCTCCCATAAGACTCCCAACTCAGCAGCTCTGGCCCCCAGCCAGACAGCGTCACTGTCAAGGCGGGGGTCACGATGATAAATAACCCACCTGCCCTTCGCATGAGTTGCGAGGGCAGCGGGGCCACAGACTAGTTTGTGTCTGGTGATGAGCGCTGCAAGGCCGCTGTCTTTAAAAAGCATGAGTAACAGTGTGTGACAGACTCACCTCACTATTTATTGCAGCAGCGCTGTCTGAAGTTCCCTTGCCCCGAACCACCGAGTCAAGAGAGAGCCAGGCGCAGGGCCTGCCTGTTAGTGCGACGCCAGTACGACCAGTACGTTCAGCACTGAGCAGCGTTGAGGCAAATGTAGTTTCGCAAAGCACGGCAGTCCACCACTGCAAGGGACCAATGGAGCAGAGCTCCAGCACTTCCCAGCACTTGATGGCCACTCCAGAAGGGACATACACCGGCTAGAGGGTGATGTCTCTTTAAAGAGGTGTAACGTGCTGTATATCGATAAAAGGAAGGAGTTAGGATTTACTTAGTCTTTTGGTAAAGTGTATGCAGCCAAAATGGTCTGGCAATTTTTAACTGGAGAGAGCAATGTGATTTGTCTCTGGTACTACAAGCAGATGTGGTGGAGCAGGTGTAAAATGTAGGATGGGAGGACACTGGGCAAGCGTATGGTGGCATTTTGGAGAAGAGTGTCTTGGGCAGTTTTATCAAGGGGCAGTAGATTAGTGAAGTTCCATTCCAGTTGTTTTGCAGCAGTTTCACGATCTTTTGAAAGCTTCTCCTTGCCCAAGAGTGTAATTTATGATATTTATCTCTGCATGCACTTCATTTTTTGGGTTTGTTCTCAAGAAAGTGTCACTCTAAGGGTCACACATTTGAATGTCAATCGTAGGTGAACTGAAACCATGGAAATGTCACATGTAAGCAATCGGAAAACTTGGCAGCTATGCTGTTTCATTTTGGTTACAGTCAGTTGGGTCCCACGGAGAGCCTGGACAGACTTTGTCATGATGTTTAAGTAGTTTGATTGATTGCCAGGGAGGAGCCAGGGGGCCTGGTCAGCGCACACGTGCTAAGGCAGCATCTGTTTAATTGGTATTGGTTACATTTTTGTTCAACAGTTCCATCAGGTCACAAAGGCATTCTGTTAGTGTCATTCCCTTTCTGGTGCCTTGCATCAGTTTTAAGATCTTCTTAGAGTTTTATTCTTGCTCAAATGGGTGTAATGTCTGATATTAATATGTTTCCCTCGTCTTCATTGCTTGATATTTGCTCACGAGAAAGTGTAACTCATAGCCTTTGAATGTCACTCATAATTACACTGAAATGATGAAAATGTCACACATAAGCAGTCTGAAACCTTGGCAGCTGTGCACAGTTTTTCACTGTCTGTGAATGCCAGGTAAACCCTGATGGCAAAGGGCAGTGAAAACCACAGAATGACCCACAACTCCAGGGGAGAAAACTCTCAAGGCAAGGGGGTCATTGCTTTCTCATTTTCCAAAACAAATAACTGCTTTATGATTTTGTTTAAAAAAAAGTTGAATATTTGACATATGGCTCCATTATGTTGACGGAGGCGACTGGCCAACTTTCTCCGCATTTACAAGAACCGCCTTGATGCTGATTCCTGGAAATGCAAAAGATGCCCCTTGTGCTAGTGGACATCTCTAAATTTGGAGGGCGGAGTACCCTCCCTGTGGCAGGAGTAAAGTAATGGCAACTGTACTTAATTTGTCTGCCAAACGTAGGCCGTTAGAGTGTGATGAGAGATTACAGCATGCAGTGGTTAAGCAGGATATAGCATTTTGAGAGGAGAAAAAAATATAAACCGTCAGGGAGGGGATATGCCCTAAAGGCTAGAGTTGCAGACTTTGAAACTATGGAATCAGTCTGAACACCCAGTGATCCTTATTCACTTTACATAACTTCCTGGTGCCTTAAAAAAAAAAAAACATGAATCTTACCTTGTGTAAAATCTGGTGCTTATGTCCAAGGACCAAATTTCTGGTAAAAAAGATTGGTAGTAGTTGTACATGAGGACTCGGCGCAGATGGGTTGCACGACTCAGCTACTGAGTTGTCTAAGCTTGACTACTCTAACAGTGGTTATCTTCACATTTTAAATAGTTTATCATGGGATTACTTAATGTTCACAGTTCTGGAACAATTTTGTATTGTACCCAACACACTGACATAAAAAGAAGGACACAAATGAAATGAGACTTGAGTTTTAGTCTGAAGGCCTTTATTCTTTTCTCGGTATGACATATGATGACCAGCACGTCTTCCTGCACAATTGATGGATTTCACAGTACTTAATGTGTCTCCTGCTTCCTTTCTTGGGGGTTCCTGCTAGAGAGAAGATGAAGCAAGTGAGCATGTTGGTATGCACACTTGATAAATCAGGGCATACTTTGTTTAGTATTTGTAGAAAAAGAAAAAAATAGGAACTCAACCATTATAACTAAAACGGAACAAGGTTTTACATGTGAAAGAAACGCTAATGTGGCAGAGGATGCCTGGATCAACTATTTGATATGAATGCTAAACGGTTACCGATTTACAATTTCAGGAACATCATCAGTTTCAATTGCAGAAGTGACTTCTTACAACAGCAAGCTGGGTGTTGATATCATCAAGATAAGTCAATCGAATGACGCTCACAGCCAATGGCCTCCCTGACAGCCTATTAAAAGACAGTACAGTTTACTGGGTAAATACTTTAAAAGATGCTGTACAGTCATTGTAGTCAAGAACATGTTATTCCAGATTCATGGTGTAGCTCAGTCTTTCTCCCAATTTACAACAGTCATTGGCAATGCCAATAGGTCTGGTTCTAAAGGCATATTGTATGGTAAAGTGAAACATTACAAGTAAATAGCATGGAATGCATATGTATTTGTGTGGAAGCAAAGAACTGGAGAATAATATTGGTGTAAGTTAAAAGGCCAGGTTAGGGTTGTATTGTCAAGCCAGGCCTAAACATCCATGAAGGTTAATGAGTGCCCTCCTCCCATATGTGCTTCTGCCAGAAAAAAACGTATCTTGTTAGCTAAGACACATTAATAGCACTACAATGTCATATGTGTGCCCCTGAAAGTTCAACCTCATGTAACTGCTTAAATGGACAACATTATCACAGCTGTGTGGAGGGCAAGCACTTTTTGTAGAAGCACACAGCTTATGCTCCAATCAAAACATGTACTCCTACCTCCCAACATGTGGATGGAGCCAAAGTCCTCTCTAGCGACTCTCACATAATTGTCTGGTGATAACTGTGCTGTCAAGCCAGACCATAAAAAGGGCCCAGTGAGAAACCTGATGAATTATAGGTAGCGTTATTAGATAATGAGGCAAAATATTTTGTAATTGGGTTTCTTCAGGACATAGAAGATTAAGTCTCACATTTAAGCTTGTTCCATTAAACCAAGCAGGTTTTCACCGAGGCCAAGAAGTAATTTCAAGCATTCTTGCACTTTCGGCACTAACTGAAAAATCCTGAAGTACAAAATCAGTGCTACACATGTGTTTTGGCGATTTCAAGTCTTCGTTTGACAAAGTATCAAGGAATCTTTTATTGAGTAAAATCAACTTGTGAGGAATGCTGTACAATAGATGCTTTACTGTAATACCTGGGTTGTAGTAAAAATAAAAGCAGGCCAATCAATCGCACAAAAATATACACCAAAAATGGCTTGAAGCAGGAGTGAGTTATTGTGCCATTTCTCTTTAATCAGTATATATGAATAAATCTCGTAATAAAGTTGTGTCGTGTTCCTAAACTAGGAACACTGCAAATTACATCTCTGCAAGAGGCAGATGATATAGTTATTTTAAACAAAACAGCTGTAGGCCTACAAAGACTAATTACGGTGCCGTCTTTTTACTGCAGGAACAAGGAAATGGAAGTCAATTTAGTCAAAACAAAAGCAATGGGCATAGGCAGAAAAGTAAAAAAAAAAAAAAGCCAGGTCGCTGTCAAGTGCGTGAAAAAATGATTGAAAGAATCACTAGTTATAAATATATCAGATTTTTTTTGATGACTACAAAGACTTAATGGATCATCTGTTATTAATGAAGGAAAAGTTCCCTTCCATGGAATTTGCTTTCAGGTCTCTTGCAAGGAAGTTGAGTGGGCCCTCTTTTCAGCAGTTGTTGAAGAACAGGAATAATAAATATTTACTCTGCTTGAAGTACGGAATTGAAGCACTCCGAGGGAAACCATCCATACTTCTGGATGTGGCTTTCCACAACATTTGTCAACAGGTTTTCTGCCTTCCTACTAATACATTCAGGCTCTAATAAGACTTTAAATTGGTCAGGTTATTTTGAAGAATACTGTTGCTTTATCACTAAATTATTAATTGTGGGGTGAAATTGAAAAAAGCAAGAGTAACCCTCAGGGAGCCTACCTCCAATTGGCCCTTGAAACTTTGGATATGAAGGAACAGTAGGACGCTAAACAAGTATTAATTTATTATAAAATAGGTGTTAATAAAAATTCTAATAAAATCTCTCTCATAGAGGATAAACTAGCTTTTAATAAGAAATCCCATGCATGAATGGTCATGAATACGTACACGTCAAATTGCAGACAATCTTGCTTTGGTAAATACTACTCTTCCAGAATAAAATTTAAGTTGGAGTTTGCAAAAAAAGATCAAGCACACCATTTGCTGGCATCCTTATACAATTGGATGCAGGCTCTGTGATTATAAGCGTCTTTACACCTTTGACATCTTTAAGTGCCTTTCTTACACTTAAAAATGAACTTAAAAAGTTTATCCACAATCCCCTTAATCTGCTAAATATTAAAAAATGCTCCCAATCTCAGATCTACTACCTGAACAAATACCCACAAGTAAACTCCTGATTTGAAAAATCTATGAAAATTGTTGAACAATAACTCCAAGACAATGGCAATAAATGAACTCCTTACAAATTATGACTTTGTTACATCCCTGTGGCACTCTAAAGAGTCTTTTTATGGATGCTGATAATTTTCCTTTTTGAAATTGCTACGCTCCTTGTAATGCTTGGTTTGTTAAATTGATTTTGTTTTAACTAACTTTGCAACAAATGTTTTTAGGAGTGTGCTGGTCACTATCCCTCTGTTACATACACTGTTTTTAGTTTTTTCTTTAATACCCAAAGAACATTTAGGGTGGCGTATGTTGCCATTTTGGTCCGATTAGTAGGGCTTGATTTTCATTATTGACAATTTCTAAATACTAACTTGAAGAACAGAATCTAATGCTTATGAGAACATGGGTCTCACTTGCTTTCTTCTCTTGCTCCCCTTGTGATCTTAAGTCCCCCCTCACCCTTCTCCCGTCTTCATTCATTGTCATCCATTGATGAGTGTCTAGGGGCTCAATCCTCCTTCTTCTGTTGCCCTTCTGAAAAGGGCAAATGGACTTGAGCATCCTCCTCCATTTCTGTCCTCTTCAGCAACCTTTAGTGGATGACTGATATATATATATATATATATATATATATATGAATGGATCCTGGTCATGTTTTGCCCTTTCCTCTGTCTTCCTTGGGTTCTCATTTGTTCTGTTTCTGCAAAGCCTTCTCTCAGATGAGTCTGCCCAGCAGGCTAATGGACACTCTGACTGCTTCTACTGAAGCAGTTGCCATGCGTGCCCACTACACTTCAGAGCTCTAGACCACATAGTGCTCTAGCAACGCTGCTTTGTGGTGCCCAACAGCTGCTTCAAAATCCCAGCATAACACTCTGTCCTAAAGCAGAATTCCATAAAGCACTTTACATGGCAGTCATCAACTCATGATAATCTGCCTACCTTCGAATGATAAGACCAAAAATGTTGAATGGCATACACCATGCACCTGCCCTTGCCCAACCACCTCCACACTTATTACTGTGATGGTCTAATATTTATTGGTTCGCATTGGACAGGAGACATATATGTGGTCCATATTTCTCAGCCATAACTCAAAGCTATTGCTTTTGTCATTGGATGCTCAGTGTCACCTAATACCAAGGCAGCACTGCCTCGAGGCCTCCGGTTTTCTTTTCATGAATGTTGTCTGTGCCACCTGCTTCCCTCAAAATTACCCTTTATCCAGGCTGAAATTTACCCTTGCCATTTTACAGCACTTAAAATTAGGAAAACATCTCTTCTGATGTTAACTAACTTTTGCCAGTGGGCAGTTAGTATTCATTTATGATTTTGCGTATTCCCTTAGCGTCACCAAGAGCCAGCAATTGCACGCTCTGTAAAGGGACTTTACATTTAAAATGAAACAGTATTTAGTAACAGATCACTTGTCTATTTTAAGAAGTATTTACATTTTTCTTAAGCCGATATTTGGTGACCCAACATCTATTAACAAGCATTGGCAATCGGATAGGTGCAGCTAAGGGGGTGGGGCAGATAATGGAATGATTTTAAAAAATGCTATAAAGCGTCCGCTTCGTAGTACTTTTTTCCTTCTACCGGGAAGGGGCGGGTGGGAGTTGAAGAAGAAACAAGGACAGGAGGACAGGTGTTAGGCAAGAAGAAACAGGCAGTGGCTGGGGATAAGCTAAGAGAAAGAGCTATGACATGGACGGTAACCAACAGAAGTAAGTGCAGTTGCCATGCTCAGTACATTGGCGTTCTGCATCCGTTTAGTAAAGCGTCACGCAATCCCTAGAAACCCAGCGCCACAAGCATTTTCCACAGTCGGCGCATCAGAAACCTGAGTGTGCCATAAACCTGCCACAAGCATTGGGTGGTAAGGACCGTGTGTATTGTAACTGGCGCTCATGTGAAGTGGTCCAATAACTTCGGACCGAGTTGGCACAATATAAAGCTGAAAAAAATCGGTTTCTGCTCTGCCGTCCGCATTCAGCTCTCTCAATGTAGCCTAACCTTGCCTGCGGTATTCTTACTGTTCCAGGACTAGGACGCCAAATGCATCTGAGCCGTGTACCTCTTAGTTAAGGTAAGAACACTATTGCCTTCCTAAGGCTAAACCTCACAAATACAGCTCTGGCAGTGCATCTCAAGACTGCCTGCCACCCGTTCCAGTACAGCACATACGGCTCTGAAATTGTAAGCCAATCTTGGCAGAGATCACCCCGAATACTACGCACATGAAATTATCAAGGAATTGTAAAACAAAGTGATCCAGAAGACAAAATAACATGTGGTCATTGTACCAAAATTGTATCCAAAAAATATGAGGGCCAGCTATTTTATTTTTTTTGCGGCTGAAGTTTGCATTCTAAACCATTTGCTGGTGTGTAAATTGAAATACAAAGGGATATTTGTTGGAGAATGAGCAGCAAGAGTTCTCCATAATGTCCAAAATGAGAACAGCAGCCTAAGTTATTAGGATCTCAGTGACTGATATATTTTGACGGGGTTTCGTGAGACAGATATCGTCCTGGTGACTATGTGTATTTAAGCTTAATTCTGCATTTATAAAATAGATGCTAAGGCGACGTTACTCAAAGTAAGGCCCGCGGACACGTACAGGAAACGCCATATAATAATGGCCGCAGTATATAAACATAGAAGAGGGCCGCGGGAGCATGCGCAATAGTGGCTTCTTTGCGCATGCTCCCACGGCCCTCCTCTATGTTTACGTACGGCGGCCATTATTTATGGCGTTTCCATGACGATCCTGGAAGCCAAAGCCCCTTAACCCCTTAGCTGCTGGGCCTTTTCCCCCCCCCAGTGCTGAGCCCTTTTTTGGCTATTTGGGGTAGTTCGCGCTTAGGGCTTCATAACTTTTTGTCCACATAAGCTAACCACGCCAAATTTGCGTCCTTTTTTCCAACATCCTAGGGATTCTAATGGTACCCAGAGTTTGTGGTTTACCCTGGAGGAGACCAAGAAAATAGCCAAAATACAGTGAAAATTTAGTTTTTTCCAAAAAAATGGGGAAAAAGGGCCGCCGAAGAAGGCTTGTGGTTTTTTCCCTGAAAATGCCAACAACAAAGGGTTTCTGGTGCTGAAATCACTATCTTCCCACCTTTCAGGAACGGGCAGACTTGAATCAGAAAAGCACATTTTCCAACACAAATTTGGCATTTTACTGGGACATACCCCATTTTTACTATTTTTGGTGCTTTCAACCTCCTTCCAGTTAGTGACAGGAATGGGTGTGAAACCAATGCTGGATCCCGGAAAGCTAAACATTTCTGAAAACTAGACAAAATTCTGAATTCAGCAAGGGGTCATTTGTGTAGATCCTACAAGGTTTTCCTACAGAAAATAACAGCTGAAATAAAACAATATTGAAATTGAGCTGAAAACAACAGCCATTTTTCTTTATGTTTTACTCTGTAACTTTTTCCTGCGATGTCAGATTTCTGAAAGCAATATACCGTTTTGTCTGCTGGACTCTTCTGGTTGCGGGGATATAAAGGGCTTATAGGTTCATCAAGAACCCTAGGTACCCAGAGCCAATAAATGAGGTGCACCCTGCAGTTGGTTTTCATTCTATACTGGGTATACAGCAATTCATTTGCTGAAATATGAGGAGTGAAAAAGAGGTATCAAGAAAACCTTTGCATTTCCAAAATGGGATCAAGATAAGGTTTTGAGGAGCAGTGGTTATTTGCACATCTTTGAATTCCGAGGTGCCCATACTAGCATGTGAATTGCAGGGCATTTCTCAAATAGACGTCTTTTTTACACACTCTCTTATATTTGGAAGGAAAAAATGTAGAGAAAGATAAGGGGCAATAACACTTGTTTTGCTATTCTATGTTCCCCCAAGTCTCCCGATAAAAATGATACCTCACTTGTGTGGGTAGGCCTAGCGCCCGCGACAGGAAATGCCCCAAAACACAACGTGGACACATCCCATTTTTTCACAAAATACAGAGCTGTTTTTTTGCAAAGTGCCTACCTGTAGATTATGGCCTCTAGCTCAGCCGGCACATAGGGAAACCTACCAAACCTGTACATTTTTGAAAACTAGAGACCTAGGGGAATCCAAGATGGGGTGACTCGCGGGGCTCTGACCAGGTTCTGTTACCCAGAATCCTTTGCAAACCTCAAAAAGTGGCTAAAAAAACAAGTTTTCCTCACATTTCGGTGACAGAAAGTTCTGGAATCTGAGAGGAGCCTCAAATTTCCTTCCACCCAGCGTCCCCCCAAGTCTCCCGATAAAAATGATACCTCACTTGTGTGGGTAGGCCTAGCGCCCGCGACAGGGAATGCCCCAAAACACAACGTGGACACATCACAGAAAACAGAGCTGTTTTTTGCAAAGTGCCTACCTGTAGATTTTGGCCTCTAGCTCAGCCGGCACCTAGGGAAACCTACCAAACCTGTACATTTTTGAAAACTAGAGACCTAGGGGAATCCAAGATGGGGTGACTCGCGGGGCTCTGACCAGGTTCTGTTACCCAGAATCCTTTGCAAACCTCAAAAAGTGGCTAAAAAAACAAGTTTTCCTCACATTTCGGTGACAGAAAGTTCTGGAATCTGAGAGGAGCCTCAAATTTCCTTCCACCCAGCGTCCCCCCAAGTCTCCCGATAAAAATGATACCTCACTTGTGTGGGTAGGCCTAGCGCCCGCGACAGGAAATGCCCCAAAACACAACGTGGACACATCACAGAAAACAGAGCTGTTTTTTGCAAAGTGCCTACCTGTAGATTTTGGCCTCTAGCTCAGCCGGCACCTAGGGAAACCTACCAAACCTGTACATTTTTGAAAACTAGAGACCTAGGGGAATCCAAGATGGGGTGACTCGCGGGGCTCTGACCATGTTCTGTTACCCAGAATCCTTTGCAAACCTCAAAAAGTGGCTAAAAAAACAAGTTTTCCTCACATTTCGGTGACAGAAAGTTCTGGAATCTGAGAGGAGCCTCAAATTTCCTTCCACCCAGCGTCTCCCCAAGTCTCCCGATAAAAATTATACCTCACTTGTGTGGGTAGGCCTAGCGCCCGCGACAGGAAATGCCCCAAAACACAACGTGGACACATCACAGAAAACAGAGCTGTTTTTTGCAAAGTGCCTACCTGTAGATTATGGCCTCTAGCTCAGCCGGCACATAGGGAAACCTACCAAACCTGTACATTTTTTAAAACTAGAGACCTAGGGGAATCCAAGATGGGGTGACTCGCGGGGCTCTGACCAGGTTCTGTTACCCAGAATCCTTTGCAAACCTCAAAAAGTGGCTAAAAAAACAAGTTTTCCTCACATTTCGGTGACAGAAAGTTCTGGAATCTGAGAGGAGCCTCAAATTTCCTTCCACCCAGCGTCCCCCCAAGTCTCCCGATAAAAATGATACCTCACTTGTGTGGGTAGGCCTAGCGCCCGCGACAGGAAATGCCCCAAAACACAACGTGGACACATCACAGAAAACAGAGCTGTTTTTTGCAAAGTGCCTACCTGTAGATTTTGGCCTCTAGCTCAGCCGGCACCTAGGGAAACCTACCAAACCTGTACATTTTTGAAAACTAGAGACCTAGGGGAATCCAAGATGGGGTGACTCGCGGGGCTCTGACCATGTTCTGTTACCCAGAATCCTTTGCAAACCTCAAAAAGTGGCTAAAAAAACAAGTTTTCCTCACATTTCGGTGACAGAAAGTTCTGGAATCTGAGAGGAGCCTCAAATTTCCTTCCACCCAGCGTCTCCCCAAGTCTCCCGATAAAAATTATACCTCACTTGTGTGGGTAGGCCTAGCGCCCGCGACAGGAAATGCCCCAAAACACAACGTGGACACTTCACAGAAAACAGAGCTGTTTTTTGCAAAGTGCCTACCTGTAGATTATGGCCTCTAGCTCAGCCGGCACATAGGGAAACCTACCAAACCTGTACATTTTTGAAAACTAGAGACCTAGGGGAATCCAAGATGGGGTGACTCGCGGGGCTCTGACCAGGTTCTGTTACCCAGAATCCTTTGCAAACCTCAAAAAGTGGCTAAAAAAACAAGTTTTCCTCACATTTCGGTGACAGAAAGTTCTGGAATCTGAGAGGAGCCTCAAATTTCCTTCCACCCAGCGTCCCCCCAAGTCTCCCGATAAAAATGATACCTCACTTGTGTGGGTAGGCCTAGCGCCCGCGACAGGAAATGCCCCAAAACACAACGTGGACACATCACAGAAAACAGAGCTGTTTTTTGCAAAGTGCCTACCTGTAGATTTTGGCCTCTAGCTCAGCCGGCACCTAGGGAAACCTACCAAACCTGTACATTTTTGAAAACTAGAGACCTAGGGGAATCCAAGATGGGGTGACTCGCGGGGCTCTGACCAGGTTCTGTTACCCAGAATCCTTTGCAAACCTCAAAAAGTGGCTAAAAAAACAAGTTTTCCTCACATTTCGGTGACAGAAAGTTCTGGAATCTGAGAGGAGCCTCAAATTTCCTTCCACCCAGCGTCCCCCCAAGTCTCCCGATAAAAATCATACCTCACTTGTGTGGTTAGGCCTGGTGCCTGCGACAGGAATAGATCACACAACGGACAATGTTGGTCCTTACGTGAGGCAGCTGTTGACCCTGGGGTGATCCATTCCTGACACAGACACTAGGTGTAGGCACTCAAGTGGGGTAGTGTTTTTATCAGGACAGGTGAGGAGTCACTGGGTGGTAGGAATATTGTGGATCCCAGCATATTCCTGTAGTTTGTGTGACAGAAATGCGAGAAAAATTGAGTTTTTTTTCAACATTTCAGCTTTGCAGGGTATTCTGGGTAAGAAAACTTTGGGGAAGCCACACAAGTCACACCTCTGTGGACTCCCCCGAATGTCTAGTTTCCAGAAATGTTTGGGTTTAGTGTGTTTCTCTATATGGCCGCCGAATCCAGGACCAAAAACACAGGTGCCTGCCTTACAAAACCAGTTTGTTTTGCCATGGATAATTTTGATGTCTCCACAATATGATTTGGGTGGTGGAATTTGGGGCTGAACTAAATTGGGGAGCTCCCAAGAGAGCACTCTCTCTCTGCTTGCCGCCGCATTCACCTGCTCTCTGGGTTGGCCTAACCCACTATTACCCAGTTGCACAAACAGCTTGCGAAGGGACAGCAGGACTGTCCTCATCACCTCCCTCATAATGTACTGGAAGAGGAGTTATCGAATGGGACTCCTCTGACTGAAAAATCACTCCCAGAGTCTGCGCCATTGTCCTATCCCTCAGATGCTGTCTCAGTATCTGATGTCTCAGTCTCTGATCCTATGTCAGAGCGGTCCTCTATAACCCGAGTGCAGGCAGCAGTCATCCATCAAGATGCCATCTCTGCTATTGGCTAAACTGTTGCTCTAAAACACTAGCCTACGTAGACAGTCACAAAATCGATGGTGTGTGAGATACGTGCAACAGTAGAGGCCACCTTACCTGCGCTTCTTCCCTCAATCAGCACGTTCTTTCAAGACACTCAAAAAACACCTTGTCACATACCATTCGTCACAGTCTTTAGCACCTCCTGCGCCCAGTCCAACAATCATTATTGGTGCTCCCACTCCCTCCTCCTCGGATTCCCTCATTACCACCCAGCAAAAGTGCCCTTCATCTCTCCATAGACTTTGCTAATGTACTCAGCTATTTACATAAAATACAGATTTGCTCTTCTTTGCAGTAGGTATATAAACCTTCTGCGCTTCTTTATGGCACTAAAACTGCCACTAGACAAGTCGGACCCTTTTCCCCCCAGGGAAACCACACACATATTGACAAAAGTGATATATATATGACAGTAAATCACCTGAAACTCAACTCAAGCAAAACCGAAATAATCCTCTTTGGCCCACACAAAAACACCTGGGACCCCTCATGGTGGCCCACCACGCTAGGCCCTGCACCCACCCCCGCCAACCACGCACGCAACCTCAGCATCATCCTAGACTCCTCCCTCTCGATGACCCAACAAATCAACGCTCTCACCTCCTCATGCTTCAACACACTCCGTATACTGAAAAACATTCAAATGGATCCCCACAGAGACCAGAAAAACTGTCACTCACGCACACATCAGCAGCAGGCTTGATTACGGAAACGCCCTCTACGCCGGCACCACTCTAAAACTCAAGCGCAAACTACACGCATCTAGAACTCAGCAGCACGACTCATCCTCGACCTCCGCCGACACGAACACATCTCTCCACACCTCAAATCCCTCCACTGGCTCCCCATTGACAAAAGGATCACCTTCAAGATCCACATCCTCGCACACAAAACACTCCACAACACAGGCCCTGCCTACCTCAACGAGAGTCACCTTCCACACCCCCACACGAAACGTCCGCTCAGCTGACCTCTCTCTCGCCTCTGTCCCCCGCATCAAACACACCACCACCGGGGGCAGATCCTTCTCCTACCTTGCACCCAAAACCTGGAACGCCCTCACAACCCACCTTCGCAAGACCCAAAACCTACTTCTTTTCAGGAAGGGGCTCAAAACCTGGCTTTTCGAACAGTGAACCTCCCAGCCCCTTTCCCTCCCCCCGCCCCCCCCCCCCCCCAAGCGCCTTGAGACACTCACAGGTGAGTAGCACACTTTATAAATCTCTTTGGTATATATAGATCTACCTCTATATATATATATATATCTATGTACATGGATATATCTATAGATATATCCATGTACATAGATATATCTATCTACATAGATATATAAATATAGATCTATATATAGATCTATTTTTTTTAGTTGTTGTATGGTTTCCTTGGGGGCCAAAATGGCCCCCAGGGAAACCCTACAACATCTAAAAAAAAAATTGCCCCCACAGGGGGTCACCCTGCCCACGGGCGACCCCCTGTCATTTTATTTATTTTTTATTTTTATTTTTTTGAAGAAAAAAAAAATCCCCTGGGGGGGGTGCGATCGCGGCCCCCCCCCCCCCCCCCCAGGGGGCACCTACCTTTTTTTTTTAAATTAATTATGCCCCCGGGGGGCGGCCCGTTTTCCGAGGGGGCCGCCCCCCCAAAGTGAATTCCCTGGCGTCTAGTGGGCAGCTGCGATCGGGGGCCAGAAACAGTTTGAGAAGGCCTCGTAAGAAAGGGGAGAGTCTCCCCTTTCTTACGAGGCCTTTTCAAAGTGTTTCCTGGCCCCCTGATCGCAGCTCTGCTGCGATCGGGGGGCCAGGAAACCTGAAAGTGTTTCCTGGCCCCCGATCGCAGCACAGCTGCGACCGGGGGCCAGGAAACACTTTCAGGAAGGCCTTGTAAGAACCCGAGGATTTATTGATACCCTTCCTGGTGTCGGCCACTGGTCGTGACCCGCACCAGGGAGGGTGTGTGGGTGTCGGCCAGTGGCCGACGCCCGCAACGAAGAGGTTAAAAGTCAGCGCTTGCAGCTAACTTTTACGGGGCTTTTTCGTCTGCTTCCTGTCACCGAGTCCACGTCTGCCGCCCGCCTGCCTGCCGTTCTGCATTTGTGGTATCTTTACAGTGCTTTATTGAGGCAGGTAAGGCTCTTTGGTTATGTATTTATTTGTTTTTAATGTAGTGTGTGTGTTACTGGGGTAGGGTTGAGAGCAGATTGCGCTGTGTGTGTGCGCTGTGTGTGTGTGTTACTGGGGTAGGGGTGAGAGCAGATGGCGCTGTGTGTGCGTTGTGTGTGTGTTACTGGGGTAGGGGTGAGAGCAGATGGTGCTGTGTGTGTGCGCTGTGTGTGTGTGTTACTGGGGTAGGGGTGAGAGCAGATGGCGCTGTGTGTGTGCGCTGTGTGTGTGTTACTGGGGTAGGGGTGAGAGCAGATTGCGCTGTGTGTGTGCGCTGTGTGTGTGTTACTGGGGTAGGAGTGAGAGCAGATGGCGCTGTGTGCAGATGGCGCTGTGTATGTTACTGGGGTAGGGGTGAGAGCAGATGGCGCTGTGTGCAGATGGCGCTGTGTGTGTTACTGGGGTAGGGGTGAGAGCAGATGGCGCTGTGTGTGTTACTGGGGTAGGGGTGAGAGCAGATGGCGCTGTGTGTGATACTGGGGTAGGGGTGAGAGTAGATGGCGCTGTGTGTGTGCGCTGTGTGTGTAGTTATACCTGGATTCAAAATGCAGCATTGTTTAGCAATGTTTTGAGAAAGGGGGCGGGGTGGTTGTGCCCCCTATAAGCCCCACCCACCCACCCCCGCTGTCACTTCAGTGCGGCCCTCGGCCGCAAACCATACTGCAATTTTGGCCACTGAGAAAAAGTTTGTGAGTACCCATGTGCTAAGGTATGATAGTTCATTGTGCCTTGTGACCGATTCTGACACCTGCAAGTTGCAGCAGATTTTAATACCCGCTCTAATTCCTTTTAGGGTTTTGAAAGCAATAAAAAGAATATCGTGTTCGTTTAGCTAATAATTTTAGGTACAATTGCCCTTGGCGATTCAGTTTGGATTTCATTATTAATATTTTGGACTTGTTCAAAGCCTTGTTGCCTGCTAAAACGCTTATAGGCACTATTACATAGCTGCAGAGAATGCACGTTAGGAATGTAAGAGCTGCATGAAATAAAATAATATTGTAATGCGGTCCAGTGCTCTTGAGCAGATTTTGCGCTATATTAAACAAAAAAAAATGTGAGCAGAACTGAGGTCGTTCTGCTTTTATATCATAGCTATCGCAGCGGGACACTAATAAATCAATCAGTCAGTGTTTATAAGCAGTCAACAGCCAACTCACCGCGTTTTTAGAAAGCCACGACATCCTTGACATCTCTCAATCCGGATGCAGGTCAAACCACAGCACCGACACGGCCCTCCTGTCCCCAACAGACGACATCCGCTCCTTACTTGATAAGGGAGAGACAGCGGAACTCATCCTACTTGACCTGTCGGCAGCTTTCGACAGTCTCCTATCACACCTTGATAAGAAGTCTCCACGAAGCTTGCATCCGAGACAAGGCCCTCGACTGGATCCAATCCTTCCTCTCCGGCTGAACGCAATGAGTGAGACTCACCCCCTTCCTTGCAGAACCCACACCCACCACCTGAGGAGTGCCCCAAGGATCCTCCCTCAGCTCCACGCTGTTCAACGTCTACATGGCCCCGCTAGCCACCATTGTCGGAAGCTACGGAATAAACATCTCCTACGCCAAAGCCACCCAACTCATCCTCTCCTTCTCCAACGAACCAGACAAGGCCAGACACAACTTCCACAAGAGCATGAAAGCAGTCGCCAACTGGATGAGAGACAGCTGCCTTCAACTCAACACAAACAAGACCGAAGTACTCATCCTTGGCCCTCAACCCAACGCATGGAGTGACTTGTGGTGGCCACCCACCCTCGAAAACCCACCCACCCCCACCAACCAAGCCCACAACCTCGGAATCATCCTCAGCATGAACCATCCAATCAACTTGGTCACCTCCACCTGCTTCCGCACCCTCCACCTCGTACGCAAGATCTTCACATGGATCCCCCTCAAGCATAGTAAGACCGTCACACACACCCTCATCACCAGCAGACTGGGCTACAGCAACGCACTCTACGCTGGAATCAACAAAAAACTCAACCGCAAAGTGCAAAGCATCCAGAACGCCACAGCCAGATTGATCATCGACCTACCCCGACATTGCCAACTCTCACAACACCTACGCACACTGACTGGTACCCCATAGAGAAAATAATCACTTTCAAAATCCTCACCTACGCACACAAAGCCCTCCACAACACCGGAGCAGCCAACCTTAAACAGCAGCTCAACTTCCACGTACCCTGGAGGACCCTACGCTCAGCCCAGCTATCTCTCACAGAAGTACCCCGCATCAGGAAAACCAGAACAGGAGGACACCCCTTCTCCTACCTCACAGCCACTTCCTGGAACGCCCTACCCATCCACATCAGACAGACCACCTCCCTCCCCAGCTTCAATAGGAACTGAAGACATGTCTTTTTTAATGCACCTCCGGTACACGCTGCACCCCCCCCAGCACTTTGAGACCCTAACAGGTGAGTAGCTGCATTTTATAAACACTGATTGATTGATTGATTGATTGATTGGATACCCACCCATGAGGGTCTCAAGGTGCTGAGGGGTTGTCCTCTGAGCTTCAGTCGAAGAGCCAGGTCTTAAAGTCCTTCCTATATGGAAGTAGGGCTGGTGACTGCCTGAGATGGAGAGGCATGGTGTTCCAGCTCTTTGCCACGAGGTAGGTGAAGGATCTTCCTCTAGCCGAGGCCTCCCGTATGCGAGGCACATTGTCAAGTGCCTGTTGAGAGGAGCGGAGAGGCCTCACGTGGGAGCAGAAGGTGACATGGTGGTTGAGGTAGGTGGGTCCCAGGTCTTTGAGGGCCTTGTATGTGTGGACGAGGAGTTTGAAGTTGATCCTGTTCTCAGCGGGGAGCAGGAGATCTCTCAGGTGTCCGGTGATGTGTTTGCGTCTGACAGCAGCGTTCTGGATGTGTTGTAGTTTTTTCAAGTTTTTCTTGGTGGTTCCGGCGTAGAGTGAGTTGCTTTACTCAAGTCTGCTGGTGATCAGGGAGTGTTTTACTGTCTTTTGACAGTCGTTTAGGATCCACCTGAGGATCTTCCGGGGGAGTTGGAGGGTGTGGAAACAGGTGGAGGCAACAGAGTCGACTTGTAGGGTCATGGCGAGCGATGAAGCCGAGGTTGTGTGTGTGGTTTGTAGGGGTGGGGGGAGCTGCCTAGTGTGGTCGGCCACCAGGAGTCATCCCAGGCTGAAGTGGAGGGTCCCAGGATGAGGATCTCGGTCTTGTCAGAGTTGAGCTTGAAGCAGCTCTCCTTCATCCAGATGGCTTACATCCCGTTGTGAAAGTTCTTCTTGGCCGTTGTAGGGTTTTCGGCCAGTGAGATGATCAGCTGTGTGTCATCAGTATAGGAGACAATGTTCAGTCCATGGCTTCTAACGATGGATGCGAGCAGGGCCATGTAGATGTTGAAGAGTGTGGGGCTCAAGGAGTAGCCCTGGGGTACTCCGCAGCTGATCTCCATAGGTTCTGACAGGAATGGGGGAAGTCTGACTTTCTGTGTTCTGCCGTCAGGAAGGAGCATATCCACTGTAGGGCCTTGCGGCGAATGCCTGCTGTGTGGAGTCTGGAGCAGAGGGTGTGATGGAAGACAGTGTCAAATCCTAATGAATCTCTACTTGGTCTATGCGCCATCTAAATAAAAGAAAATGACGAATGGCTAGCGCTGCTAAATGAGAAAGCCGCAAAAAAGAACGGCAATGATGACAACCAATGGTAAGCTGTGCCGGCCCCACGCCCATTACTGAGTACAAGAGTCTCAGAAGTGAGAGTGCATGCTCTCGCAAGTTCGACCTGAAAATGGGATTTCTAATACAAGTGGAGAAACAAATTAGACTAGTAGATAAAACACAGGTCAGTCCTTGCAGTTGGTGCATTTAATATTACTATTTAAAATTGACTTACAGGTATATAATTTGTTAAATACCGATTTTGCTTTCTTTTATCAGTTTCATCTTTTTGTCGAATTCAACTTCTTGAGCTGAGTCTAATTCCTAGGCTGTCGGCTGTTGAACCAATTGACTGACGTTTTCATAGCGGTTCCCCCACTTTATCAGATTTTGGTGTCCTGGGAATTTACTTTACTTCTATATGTCAAACTTGGTAAAATAGGTAATCGCAGGCTCCACCAGGAACTTGCATGTTTCAAAAAGATACTCATTTCCGTTTATCGAACAGTTTTTGCTTAAACGCTCTCGTTGTAGCAGAATGAAGACACAAAAACCACTGCCTAACTTTTGATAATGTATACATTTTTTGCTGCCCAATATATTGGTCAATATATTGCCGATCAGTATGTGTATTTCCACTTTATATTTTAAAGAGAATGCACTGTAAGGTAAAATCAAAAGATTGATTTATTGGCTTTAAGCCGGGAAGGATTATTGAACTTTGTAACGTGTTTTTAGAAGTGAACACGTCTAAACATGTATGCCTTAAGAAATCTAAAGAAAAACAAGATGTAACGGGGGAGTGCTATTTCTGTTTTATTTTTCTGTCTTTGGCTGCCTTGTTTGTTTGTCTTAGAATGTGGCTGTGTTTTCCGGACACCTCTCCTGTGCAAATTAGCATTCAGTGGTTCACAGTTTAGTTTTTGCACTGGCTAGTCTGGCCCAGCAGCAGACCTGTTGACATATCTGGCCATTAGTAGTCTGTTGTATGAGAAATATTTCCTAATCGGCCTTTCTACTTTTCATTGTGTCTTACAGTGGTGAATAGTGTATGTCCATTGAGCCTTCTTCAAATGCGCAGCCTGTCACCATGTGAGCCAGTCGGATTTTTTGTTGTCTTGTTTATATATGTCTGTATGACTAAGTTTTCTAATTTCTTCTATCAGCCTAAGCATTGATTGCTCTGTGAATGTACGTACATTCAAACTACTGTCAAAATTGGGCATAATTGTCTTATTGTGCTTTGTACTTTAAACATCAAAGTCAAGATGAAAAATATCATAAGCGGGGTCTGAAGTCTGTTAATTAACAACAGAAATCATTTTTAAGAATCTTGGCAGACAAATTGGTGATGCAGGCAAGTTCAGACATACATATCTGCAAATCATTATGCCTATAGATTGTTCACAACTACTCTCCCCATACTGCATCGATGACCAGAATGCAGTGTCCTCAAAGTATGCAGTGTCTCATCTCTACGCATGCGCTATCCTCCATCCATTGAAATAATGATCAATCTGCTGAACTCCCTGATCTAGAAATAGGCACGTAATTAACTCTTTCCAGGAGTCAAACACCCCTTGTCTGAACACAAATATCAACATGGCTAGGGTATGTTAGCATTTCTCAGGCAATGAAAGCCCATTCAGTGGCGACCAGCTTGTCAGCAGGATAGACTCGGCTTGCCAGTAGTTCACATAGGCGATGCCCACTTTGTTTGTGTTCAGTTCTTGGGTCAGGGACTATAAAGACTTGGGAAATCTACTCACATTTTATCCGATTGAGACTGCCTTCAGTTGAAGAAGACTGAACTTCACTGCTCTACTCAGACATCCACTGTGACTCACATATCACTGAATAAGTTCACATTCGTCTAGCTAGACAACATAGCACAGAGGGGAACGACAAATATTCTATCCAATCACACATTAAATTAATTGAAGCAGCACTGTACACATGAGCTGTCCGTGAAGTAGAAATTGTCCCACAGACTTCCAGAAACCCTGAAATGTGTCCCATGTAACATCAGGCAACACCACACACTCAAAAACAAAACCACACTCAAAAACATTAAAGCAAATTGCCCGTCTGTATGGAGGATCTGAGGGATGCACTTGGATCTGGACAGTAGATCTAAGCTGTTTAATTGTAGCTTGTCCTGAACGTCTGTGACATGTAACCGAGGAGGCCAGTGACAAACTGTGACGTACCAACAGTAAGATCCCCTCTTTGTATGCTTCTTTGAAGTTGAGGCAGTTGAAATGCGAATGCGTCATGGAAGGGATCAAATATGGGAGGGGAGTATTGCTGTCCAGGTTGATACTTTGGAAAGGCAGAAGCATCCAAAATTAGTCTGTTAGAATGAAAAAAACGTAACAAGTATTGGGAAACTAATGACAATTCAGAACATCTAACCTGCCAGATGGTTCTCTCTTGACACATACAGGGTGACTTGACTTTTATTGCCCAAGGGGGGTGTCCCAGCCTTGCACAGCCACAGTTTACTTTCTCTTATTGCAGAGGCAAATAATATTTTCCATCATTGACAATCCACCTCGGTGACCTTGCTTCTACCCATTAGCTGGGGAGTCTGTGCACTCTGCACAGTGTGATCATGGCAATACATGCAGGTTAAATAAAAACTTGTTAAAGCACCATCTGCATCTGCCGGGCTCCGCTGGTAGTGAGAACTACCCTTCTGATGGCAGAGGGTACAGTAGTTTGTTGTCAGTAACTGGCTCATCATAGTCTCCATTACATGGCTCCCAGACGCAGCTAGGAGACAATTGGAGCCAGTTGGTTGTCTGCACTCTGCTTTGTTGTATTTGAGAAATGGTTAGTGCCTGACTTCCTTTTGCCACTCCATGTATATTGTAAAAAATAGATAACAATAGGCCTTACAAATAGCTAGTTTGTCAAGCCAGACCTAAAAAAACTCACATTACAGTTGGTATTTTTTTAGCCCTTCAAAATTCAGTTTTAGTGGATCAATTTTTCTACTTCAGTAAACAGGACGGCTGATGAAAAAAATGGCCTGTGTTCAGATATTTTGTAAGCACATTTACTGTGTAGATAATCCACAAAGGGGGAAACAAGTTAAAGTGAGCAGTTTGTTGGCAAGTTGAATCAATTTGCACTCTATTCCTCTAGCGTTTCTCCGTGCAGGTTGATGCCTTTGCAAAGTTAATCTTGCTCAAGTTTACCGAGGACGTTTTCTGGGGCTGCTGGTGACCTAATCCTGGCCCTTGTTTCTTTGTCTTGTGTCGTCGTTCTTTCTTGTGGCTGCAGTGCTATTGAGGAATGTCTGTTGAAAAAAGAAATGGTCTTTGAAGAAATAATCTTTTATTTTGGCACTTGCAAAGCTGCACATGATGTACAGAAGGTGAAAACCCAGCTGAATCTTTTTTTACTTTTGAGTTTCCTGGCCTAGTCCAAGCTCCATTTGCTCTGACCAAAGAAATTCTGATTGCTTCTTTGAAAATCACGGTTACTGTGGTCCAGGGCTAGAGTGGGGGAATGCAGATATAGTCCACTGTATGCTTCTTTCCTATTTCACCGTTAGTTCAACATTTTCCAAACCCATCATGGGATATATGGAGTTTCCTGGCAGTGGTGGGGGGAGGCTCCAGCCCATCCCCTGCAGTCTCGGCCGACAGCTCACTGGGGCTGCTGCTGCTATTGTTGGTGGTGTGGGCTCCGACTGAGTCCCAGCACCAGGCCTATTGTCCTTTCTGCCTGCTGGTGCAGGCCCCTTGCTCTTCCTTGCAGCAGCTGGGGGTGCCTTCTTGCCCTTCCTTGCAGCAGCTGGGGGTGCCTTCTTGCCCTTCCTTGCAGCAACTCGGGGTGCCTCCTTGCCCTTCCTTGCAGCAGTTCGGGGTGCCTCATTGCCCTTCCTTGCAGCAGCTGGGGGTGCCTCCCTGCCCTTCCTTGCAGCAGCTGGGGTGCCTCGTTGCCCTTCCTTGCTGCAGCTGGGGGTGCCTCCTCACCCTTTCTTGCAGCAGCTCGGGTGCCTCCTTGCCCTTCCTTGCAGCAGCTGGGGGTGCCTCCCTGCCCTTCCTTGCAGCAGCTGGGGGTGCTTCCTCGCCCTTCCTTGCAGCAGCTGGTGCAGGCACACTTTCCGTGCGGCTGCATGGTGCCGGGATCCTCTCCCACCTGGCGTAGCTGTGGTCACTACTGTGCCCGTGGACTGGGTGGCTGAGGTGCTTGCCTGGGTTTTCGTCCCCCTGGCCTGACGTGAGGGACGGGGGGAGAAGGGGTAGGGAAGAGGTCAATGGTGGAGAGGAAAAATGTCTTATGGACTTTGGGGCTGGAAGAGGGAGGAGGTTTGGAAGTGGAGAAGAGGAAGTGGATGTAGGAGGTGTCGGTCTGCTGTGTTTGGGTGCAGGTGCATGGGCTAGATGCTGTTGTGAGGTGGATGGTTGTTGGGTGTCTGAGTGCTTGCATTTGTGTACTTTAGGAGGAGGGGGGCACAGACACAGTGGGTGAGGACACAGGGGACGTGTGCATGGATGTGGGGGTGGTGACTGTCAGTGAGGGGTGTGCTCTGATAGGTGTGCTGGTGATGGTGATAGTGGTAGTGGATAAGGATACAGTGCATGCAGGTGTGAGTGGAGATGCAACTTGGAGGGAGGTGGACTAGGAGGGGGACACAGTGGAGGCAGTGGATGTTGGTATGTCTTCATCTGGATGGTGTTTGCGTTAGTGCCTGTGGGATGATATGTGGTGCTTGTGTTTTCCATGTCCACTCTTGTGTGTTGTCCTGTGTGCATGCTCGTCTGCCTGTGTGCTTGGGATAGGTTGGGGTTGAGGGGATTGGGATTAGGTAGAGGAAGTTGGAGAGGGGAGGGTGGAAACAGGGACAATGGCTGCCATCAGAGAGGAGGCCAGAGCCTGTATTGATCTCTGTTGGGCCGCCAAGCTAGTGTGAATGCCCTCCAGAAATGCATTTGTTTGTTTCAAATGGGCTGCCAGCACCTGGATGGCATTCACAATGGTTGACTGCCCAACAGAGATGTGTCGGAGGAGGTCAATAGCCTCCTCACTCAGGGCAGCAGGGCCTGAGGTGCCTGGGGCAAAGGAGATGCCCACACTCCTGGGTGAGCAGGAAGGGGAAACTCGCTAAGGGGCTGCTTGGAGGGCGGTGCTGGTACGGGGGTTGCGGCTGTACCTGTAGCTGGGGTCAGCACAGAGGTGTCTGCCACTACCAGGGAGCTTCCATCGGAGGAGGTATCTGTGTCCAAACAGTCCCCTCCAGTGTCTGCCGTGGTTCTGCTCTCGCCCTCCGTCCCACTGGTGCCCTCACCGTCATTGGACTCTGCCTCCTGGGTCTTGCGGGATGCAGCTCCCTCCGTCGCCGGTGCCTCTGTTCCTCCGCCAGATGATGCTAATGCACATAAGGACAGGGTGACAAAACAAAGGGGGGGGGGACAAAGGATACAATTGGTCAGTGGCTGCACCAACACCACCGGTGGCGTACACAACACAGGGAACAGCCCTACGCAATAGGCAATGCACTACCAATCACACTGCTAGTCACCAGCCCATGGATAGGGACACCTGATGCCGATTGCAGCATACCTGAGACCCACAGAGCCCTGCCCAGTAGTGGATGCCTACTAGCTTGTTTGGAGGACTTTCACACCAGAACCCTGTGCTGTGTGTGTGTGCTGTGTGTGTAGTTATACCTGGATTCAAAATGCAGCATTGTTTAGCAATGTTTTGAAAAAGGGGGCGGGGTGGTTGTGCCCCCTATAAGCCCCACTCCCCCACCCCCGCTGTCACTTCAGTGCCCAACATGGGATCTACTCTGCAATGTCAGGCCTAGCCTAGGGGCACCCACAAGCCACATCCCCCATCCGGATACCACCCCACCAGGCACAAGTAGTAATGAAGGGCAGTGTACTCACCCCCTTGTTGCTGCTGTGATGCCCCCAAGTGCCCATCCAGCTCAGGATAGGACATCACCAATATGCGGGCCATCGTGGGGTGTCAGGGTACGACGGGCACCCCTTCCTCGTTGGGAGGCCATCCCCTGCTGGGCCTCCACTGTCTTCCGTGCCCAGCGTCTCAGGTCCTCCCACCGTAGTGGGTGCTCTGCCTGGCCATAGACCCCCAAGGTCCGCACGTCCTTGGTGACGGCATGCCATATACCCTTCTTTTGATGGGTGCTGACCTGCAGAGGGAATATACACAGGGAAATGTATTAGTCCGACCGTCCTGCCTGTTACACTCATGGCCCACCATGGCCCATCCCTTCCCCATTATCACAGACATGGCCCAGCATACATGCTGCACGCTGGCCAGGGTCCATCCACCCAACCCCCCTACATGAGACCTTCACACACACAGCACTCCATGCATTCACGCCCCAGGCATCGTACTCGTGGTTTACTCACCTGTTGGTCTGGAGGCCCATACAGTACGGTACTGGGGTAGGACCCCATCCACCAGTCGCTCCAACTCCACTGAGGTGAAGGCAGGGGTGCCTTCTCAAGTGACACGAGCCATGGTCTGTTCCAGACACAGGTCACAGCAGCACATGCAGTGTAAGTCCTCTCCTGTTGAAGGTCAGGTAGCAAGTGAGTGAACAGATAGAAAATGTCAGTCACGTCCATGGCGGTGTGTACCGTCACTGCCGGCGTACATCACCATTGGCCACTGTACCCCATAGGGCCCAATGATAACCAATGAGGAGATGCACTGCAGTTCTTGACCGCCTCCCGCAACAGTGCACGTCAGCGGAATGATCTCATTTCCACCTGTCCCTCCACACAGGACAGGCGGACGCCATTTGGGGGGTGGGGGCAGGCCATGGATCCAAACTGCGTCACAGTACACAAATACACATTATGGACATATCCCACCACAATATTGTAACAGTCACAAAATGCATTGCACTGTAGTGGTCAGAATGTACAGATAAAGACCAACTACTCACTCTTTTGTCCCATAGATTGCAACCGCTGCGGATGATTAGGAGATGGAGACATCCCCAGTGTACAGACCCCTGGTGGACTTGGCAACAATGGAGGACAGGCACATTATCCTCAACTGTAGACTTGACAGGGCCACAATCACAGAGTTGTGTGCCCAACTGGAGCCTGACCTGATATCTGCTATCCGTCACCCCACTGGGACCTCCCCCTATCTAAGTGCTATCTGTGCTCCATTTCCTGGCAACTGGTTCTTTCCAAGTCACAGTGGGCTTGGCAGGAGGAATGTCACAGCCAATGTTCTCAAACGTGCTGACCAGAGTGTTATCTGCCCTGATTAAACACATGTGCAGCTATATTGTTTTCCCCCAGATGGAGGATTTGGCCGCAGTGAAAGCTGACTTCTATGCAATGCGACATATCCCCAACATCATTGGGGCAATAGATGGGACACATATTGCATTTGTCCCTCCCCCCGCAAAATGAACAGGTCTTCAGAAATCGAAAGAGTTTTCGCTCCATGAATGTCCAGATGGTGTGGCTGGCGGACCAGTACATCTATCATGTCAATTCAAAATATCCTGGATCTGTGCATGATGCTTTTATCCTGACGAATAGCAGCATCCCAAATGTGATAGCCCAACTCCAGAGTGGGTGTGGCTAATAAGTGAGCCCTGGCTCCCACCCAGTGGATGTTGGTGTATGGGTATGTTGTGGGCCCTAAGTGTGAGTCTGTGGCTGACAGCTGTCCCTCGATATTTGCAGGTGACTCTGGTTACCCCAACCTCTCATGGCTACTGACCACTGTGAGGAATCACAGGACAAGGGCAGAGGAAAGTTACAATGAGGCACATGTGCGAACAAGACGGATTATACAAAGGACATTCGGCCTCCTGAAGGCCAGGTTTCGTTGCCTCCATCTAACTGGTGGATCCCTGTGCTACTCACCCAAGACGGTCTGCCAGATCATCTTGGCATGCTGTATGTTGCACAACCTTGCCTTGCGCCGCCATGTGCCTTTTCTGCAGGAGGAGGAGGATGTAGATGGTGGTGTGGCAGCAGTGGACCCTGTGGACAGTGAAGATGAGGAGGCAAAGGATGAGGACAACAGAAGTGCAGTCATTCGTCAATACTTCCAATGAGACACAGGTTAGACAGTCTAACTTCACTTTTCATTATCAGTTTTTGGTTTCACATTATCACTGGCATGAAGTGAATTCCCACTTCTCTGCCCATTCACTGTACCTTTTGGCATCTCTTTTTGCAGATGTTGGTGCCCCACTATAGCTCCTGGTGTGTTCGGTTCAGGTCTTTCCTATGTAAACATTACTGTTCAGTTGAATTGCAATGTTTGAACCTTGTTAATCAAATACATTTTTTAATGATTTGACATACACCATACTTGTATTTTTTCAAAGGGTGTTTATTTTAGTGCTAAGGAGTAGGGGGGCAAGTGCATTGGGCTGGGGTGATGATGGAGGAAAGTCCAAGTTAGAGTCCAGTCTATTTTTAAAACAGGTGCAGTGTCCAAGGGGGCATACCAAGGGGAGCAATGGCAGTTCAAGGTGGACAGGGTGACAGAGTGGGACACAAGGGTGACATTCAGGAGAGTCTTATTTCCTGCCGGGGTCTTGGCTATAGTCTCTGTCTTCTGCCTGGATCACAAGGAACTTTTGCGTGGTGGTTCTCCTTCAGCAGGGGGAGGGGTGCTGGTGGCCTGTTGGTCCTGTGGCAGGGCCTTCTGTCCACTAGCGGCAGCTGAGGTGGAGGGCTGTTCAGTAGTGTGGCTAGTGTCAGGGGCCCGCTGTTGTGCCACTGCCTCCCTCATAGTGTTTGGCATGTCAGCCAGCACCCCTGCAATAGAGACCAGGGTGGTGTTGATGGACTTCAAGTCCTCCCTGATCCCCAGGTACTGTCCCTCCTGCAGCTGCATGTTCTCCTGCAACTTGTCCAGGATCTGGCCCAGCGTATCCTAGGAATATTGGTATGCTCCCAGGATCGCGGTGAGTGCCTGCTGGAGGGTCAGTTCCCTGGGCCTCTCCTCCTCCTGTCGCACAGCAGTCCTCCCAGCTTCCCTGATGTCCTGTGCCTCTGTCCCCAGAACTGTGTGCCCACTGCCACTGACCCCAGGTCCCTGACTGTCTTGGGTTTGTGGGGTGGACATACTGCTGATTGACGTGTCCTGGGAACAGAGGTATGGGCCCGCTGGGTGGGTGCTGTGCTGGTGTTTCCTGAGGGAAGAGGCTCTGTGGTGGTGTGCGAGTGTGCCTGGGTAACCGACTGTTCGGTGGTCCCTGATGGGCCAGGTTGGTCATCCAGATCCAGGCGACCAGACCTGCTGTCATCACTGTGGGCCTCTTCTGGGGAGGGTGGATGTGGCTGGCACCTCTTTGTCGGTGACATTGGCTGGGTTACCTGTGGGGATGTAAATACAGTGTTATTTTATCTGCGTGTGACATCATGTGCATGGGTGTGTTGCCCTCTGTGGTTGTTATTGCCCTGGCAGCTTTGCCTTGTGTGAGTTATATGGTGGGCTAGCTGTTTACCTCTTGTGTGCATGCTTTAGTGATAGATGTTGATGCAGGGCTGTGAGTGGTGTCTATGCATTGGTGGTGCATGCAGGGCCTGGCATTGGGATGAGTGGGTTGTGATGGTGGGGTGTGTGGGAGGTGGTGGATTGGTGGGGGTGAGGGTAAGGGTGGGAATATGTAATGGCATGCAGGTAGGGGGGGTGATAGTAATTGAGAGTTGACTTACCAGAGTCCAGTCCTCCTGCTACTCCTGCCAGGCCCTCAGGATGCATGATTGCCAAGACTTGCTCCTCCCATGTTGTTAGTTGTGGGGAAGGAGATGGGGGGTCCACCACCAGTCCTCTGTACAGCCAGTTGGTGTCTTGCTGCAATGGAACGCACCTTCTCTTGTTGGTCGTTCCACCTCTTTCTGATGTCATCCATTACTCTGAGGTGCTGTCCAATGGCATTGACCCTGTCCACGATCCTCCGCCATAGCTCCATCTTCCTAGCAATGGGTATCTGCTACACCTGTGCTCCAAATAGCTGTGGCCCTATCCGGAGGATTTCCTCCACCGCGACCCTTATCTCCTCCTCTGAGAACCTGGGTTGTAGTTGTGGTGCCATGGGTGTAGTGTTAGTGGTGTGGGTGAGGGTGTATAGGGTGATGTGTTGGGGTGTGTGATGTGGGGTTCGTGGGTGGTGTGTAGGTGATGGTGGTGTGTGGCTGTAGTCTTGTCTGTGGTCTTGCTATCTCTCTGGTGGCAATTGTTTGTATTTGTAAAGGGTTGTGGGTAATGTGAGTGTGTGTTTTATCGTGGTGTGTGTATGGGTGTCAGGTATGTGTAGGTTGTATTGACCAATGTGGTGTAGTTTTGTTTGAGTGGGGGTATTTTGAGCGCGGCGGTATGTACTACCAATGGTTTACCGCCATTGAATGTCTGCTCTGGTGATTCGTGGGTCAAAATGTTGTGGGTGTTGTTCTGTTGGCATAACGGTTTGGGTTTTGATAGCACCACTTTATCACTGACCTTTGGTGTGGCGGATTTGTGTGTGTGGCTGAATATTGGTGGATTGGTGTGTTTGTGGGTGTCATAATATAGGTAGCGGAGATCCGCAGCGGCTGTGGTATGTTGGCAGCAGTCGGCATGGCGGTAAGTGGGATTTACTGCCAATGTCATAATGAGGGCCTAAATGTAGAGCACTACAAGTTGATATGCTAGGTATTTGACAATGATGAATTTTTGATGTTTTTTAGCTTTTGCCTACCAGACAGCACAAGCTGTCTGTTTGCGAAAATATCTGTTATCAGTTTACACTGGGTTTAAAGCCCGCCCATTACTAACCATAGGTTGACTTTATTGTCACTCTGATTTGTTTGACTTTATTTATTTTTTTAGCTTGTGTGGGCTTTCTTTCCTCTTGTTGTGTTTGACCCTCCACTGGAACATGGCCTCATTATGTGTGCCCTTCCACTGCTTACTTTTCAAGCACTATGGGTTTCTTTTTGGTTAAACACTCCATGAAAGTGCATATTTTTCCTGCTGTCTCACTTATGTACTTCTCTTCCCCCTTCCACTGCGCTGTGTTGCTCTCTCCCTCTCGATTATGCTTCTCCACTCCCTCTTCACTGTAGCACTTACCCTCGGGTGCTTCTTCCCCAGCTCTACATTGTTCTCTCTCACCCATATGCTTCTCTTTTCCACCTCATGCTCCACCTTGCTCTCTCTGTTTTGTACTTCTCCCCTACCCTCATGTTGCTGCCCCCCACTGTGCTCTCTGAGTTGCTTCTGCCGCCCACCCTCTTTGTTACCTCCACTCCCATCCATTGTGTTGCTTCCTCCACTTCCCTCCATTTTGATTTTGCCCTCTTTGTTGCTTTTGCCAAACTCTCCGTTTTGCTGTACCTCTGCCCTGTGTTCTGCCCGCCCTCCATCCACTTAATAAAAAAAAAGCTTTTTCTCTACTCTTTTTTTAAACAATCTTATGGTAAATAAAACAAATAAAGCTCCTATGTTATTCTGTAGGTGCACGTTTCTGTAGTGCACAAGCCTACAAAATAACGCTGCCAGCCTCATCATAGGTTTTTTTTCTCTGCTTTAGCCATGCTGCACAGCATTGCTCGTACTATATAGTCCCACTAAAACAACTGGCATGGTCATTAGATCCCAAAGACAAGACCTATTGGCTTTGCTAATGCTTTTTTTAATAAAATGAGGCTTTTAGTAGGTGCATTAACCCATAGAGAGTTAAATGGACAAGACCGATATCATGATCTTAGGGAAAAGCAGTTCACAGAGGGACACCACCTGGTTGCCAACAGAGCTAGGACCGACACCCCCCCACGCCAAGAGTTTCAGGATCGCTATTGACAGCAAACTCGTCATTGCAGCTCAAGTCAAGGCCGTCAACCGCCTCATACTTCCATACCCTGAAGATGCTGAGGAATATTTTCAAACTGCTCCCAATCAGCACCCAGAAAACCATCATGCACACCCCTATCACAAGCAAGATGGACTATGGGCAAACCCTCAATGGCGGGGATCAACTAAACTCTCTCACCAGAAGGCTGCAGACCATTCAAAACTCAGCTGCCAGAATCACTCTCAACTTCCCATGGAGCACTTGCATCACACCACACCTTAAAGAACTCCACTGGCTTCCCAAACACAAACTAGCACAATTTGAACACCTCACCCACATTTTAAAGGCACTACTTAACACTGGCCCAGCATACCTCAACAATTGCATCTGCTTTCACAAACCTTCCTGATGCTTCCACTTGTCCGGACTCCTACTTGTACACCTCCCACGCTCACCGAAAACCAGTTCTGGTGGTTGAACCTTCTCCTACATACACTCCTAAAGGGAGTAATGACCAGCTGCTACACATAAGAGCCTCTTCCTCACTTCTTGAATTCTTGAAGAACCTGAAGACCTGGCTTTCGAGTAGTCAAACTAGGTCCCAGGTTTGTCACAGTGCTAAATGTGTAAAAGAATATGGGCCGGGCCCCAAAACTCTGCTCAGAAGCCTGCGGTTGGTGGAACTGAATGTTGGCGCACCGAACACCAGGGCTGTGCAATCCTAAATCTGTTTCAAGTCTTTTAATTCACTACAGACATTCTCTAGCCCTTTATATTTTTCTTGAAGGTTTCTGCTTTCTGCATTTATGGCAGTTTTTCTGTCTTCTGTCTCTCTGCTTTGTGCTTTTTGCTTCTCTTGTCTCTGTAAATGTCTAATGTGGAAAAATAAGTGCTGGTCTTAAAAAAGGGGTGCCAGTGGCCCCCACCGGCTCACATTAAGCAATGAGTTGGCTAGACTCACCCAGGATACCATCCTGGGTGATAGTGCACTCTACAAATCTGCATATCATAACAACATAACCTATAGCTATCACTTAAGCACTGTGTCTGTGTGTGGTAGAGAGGAGACGAGGCAGTATGAGGGAGAAGACATAGGAAGAGAGATACTAGGGAGGAGAAGAGAAAGTGATACAGAGATGTAGCAAGGAAAAGGAATAAGGGACAGGCATAAACCCAGCTGGAAGGAGTGAAAGTGATACCAGATGGGCCACAGGAGAAATAAAGTTCAGGCACACAGACTAAGCAGAAAGAGAGAAAGTGACAGAAAGGGGGAATTGGTGGAATGAGACAGATAGGCGATGGCCTGGCAGGAAAAATAAGAAATGGATGAAGGCAGTGGACGGGAAGTGAGCGAAAATGTGATTGTTGGTGGGGCTTGTGACTGGATGGAGAAGAGGGTGGGATTTGGTATTAATACAGGAGTGGTGGTAGGTAAGGTTTTGGCCTGGGTTGCAATTGTTTGGGAATTTTAAAAGCAAGCTTATAATAGGCCTTAGTGAGAAGATTGTTCATCCACCTCACTGCATATTTACCCCTCAAGGACCTCAAAGGGTTGCATGAAACGTGATTGCAGGTTTGCACCAGTTGGATAGCATAGCAGCATTCTTCTGAGTCCAAAGACAGTACATACTGCAGAACCCGAAGTCATCCACCCTTCATGCTGGCAAGCAGGTCTAGGCAGTCCATATCTTTTGTAAAATTTCTCATTATCTAGCCAACACTGGAGAGCCATTTAGATGGGCAATGGAATCAAGGTATCATAGTCCCACCAATGTGGATCTTGGTGAGAGAGTACCTAACCTACTAAGGTTTTTAGTGAAACCTGCTCAGTGAACGACAACATCTAAAGTACCCATGTTTTCTTCGACCAAAAAACAGTGTTGTGCAAGAGCAGACTTTACATTGAAAAGACAGTGGAGATTGTCCAAAGACAGCAGTAAAAAAAACAAGATGAAGGCAGTATCAAAAATTCACCAATGCGCTCCAGCAGCTGGGCAGTGTCTAGATGGAATTTGATTTGGAAGCCACCAAAGAGCCAGAAAAATCTAGGTGCTCTAGGCCTCCATGACAACATTTAAGTAGCATCGTTCAGATTGGGAAACTGAGGGGTCCCCAAGGATCAGGGGCCACAAAAACAGTTGCTAAAAAGCAAAGAGAAACTGGCTTTAAGAGTCACAGAGACTGGCTGTGTTTCAGGAACATTCCAACTTTCGAGGGGGGAGCAAAGTTACTGTGAAGATCATAAGAAAGTGGCTGTTTCAGACTAAAAAATCCATGCTGGTTTTGATCTAGGAGACTTGGAAAGAATGAGATCAAGGCAATTTTCTTAGAGTGAGAAAAATAGGGTGGGGGGAGATATGTCAATTATGTAGAAGATATCACAAAATTCAGAAACAGCGAAGGAAAAGGAGCAACGGAGCAAGGAGTTGGCACACCAAGAAAGAGTGGTTGAAGGTCAATGCTGTACAGCAGAGTAAGCCTTAGAACAAATTTCGGAATAATTTGAGAGTTGGAGAAGGAGGCTGGTAGATTAAATATTTTTGAGCCAGGAAAAGGGAGAAAGGAAGATACTGAGAAAGAGTTGTTCATTTTCAGCAATGAAGGCACAGGAAGAGGTAAAGAGCATATAAGAAAGGATTTATAGGGGCTGGCTACACCACCTCATCTGCAACCAAGTTGATTGAGATAGATAATACACAGTCCAGAAGATGTGATGTGCAGCCATTGGAGAATGCTATTTGAAAGGAACTCTCCTTGTCCTCTTCATGTATCTTAGGATCTGATTGGGCACCACTGTAAAATCACAGGGAGACGTATGTCCTTTGTTGCTGGTCCTGGCAGGAGGGCCTTGATGTTACTACAGGCTACTTAGGGGGTCCAAGCCAGTGTTATCAGCAATTGATAAATGCTCAAGTATCTAGACAATAATTATACCTTGTGGCAAAGGCTTCCTCTCATGTCTTATCGCCTCCAGCGTGACCAAATTACGGATACCCTGGTGAAGAAACAGAAGAACCGTAGAAGGCGATTGCATTGAAACCTTTGTCCAGGGATCTCACCTGAAGTAGAATCCTAAGTTGTTACAAAGGTGAGCAATCACTTCTGTAAGAACCTCCTTTTTAGTCTACTTTAATTTTTCTCCTCCTACGGTTCCTTCTAAGAGTCTGCACCCTATGCTGCCGGGCAGGAAGAGAGATGAACTTGGATGACTATGACTGTAAGACAATAGTTTATATGGTGTCCTCAACTGCCTGGGCAGGGCGGTCCCGCGACTCACGATAGAGTTTGAGCAGTGTTACAGCATCGTCCGATGACACAGAGATCGCTCACTTGTGCTGACCGGCATAATACAGGAAAACATCTCGTAAATAATATACAGTTGCCGTTTTTTTAAACGAGTGCCGCAAGCAAATAGCACTCGGGAACTGAGTAACCTAGTTTGGATATTTGCTTCACAGATGAGTGGTGCCAGCGTTCTCCGACAGTTCTGATGAGGCCTTGAGTTGTTAGGCTGAAACGCATCGACATATTTCTAATGGGTCCAAGGAGTCTGGGCAAAAAATTAATTGATTCCCAAAAATTTGTATAGCACTACTTACTACCTTTCTAAAAAATTGTTTAGGTAGCATACAGCTGGGTGCAAGACCCTTGGCCACCATGTGATTGTTGATCACTACGTTTACTGTTTTTTTTGTGACTATCCTATAATATGTTGGAGTAGGGCACATGGTTTTAGACATTGTATGTATTGTCTGTTTCATAAGCCTGGTATTCATGTAAATGTGTATATATAAGTGTATATAGGTACACCTTAGTGTATAGATAAGCATTTTTACTCTGACTCTGATGCTGTTGCGTTTTATTAAATGAAATAAATAAGGGAAATAGCTTTACCCTTCTGAACCAAGAGTTACTATTGGTTCTGTGCAATAATTATTGAATTTGTCCCTTTCCTGCTAATTTTGTGTGAGTATGGTCAGTAAAGTGCCAGCAAAACTATATCAGATTGCACCTCCCATGGAGAGATACCAGAGATGAAAGAAAAAGAGGCACAGTAAAAGTTGGCAAAGGCATGAGCAGGACAGTAAATCCATGGTAACTAGAGGTATAGTTGGCTTGAAACCATACAAAGGGTGAGAATGACTTTCTGTGCTCATGTGCATGAATAAAGACATATAAAGCGACAGTGCATCGTTTCTAGACAGGCTGCTTTCTATTTCCTACCTACAACTCCCTCTGCAACTGCTGTGGCATTTCCCAATATCTGTTTCAGAAACAAGAATAGGAAAGTATGTGCTCAGAAGTCCATGCTTGACTTTAATGAGTGTAGCACCCTCTCACCTCTGACTGTTTGTACAGATGAATGATTTCTCTCAATGTACTTGACAATCGGTGACTCCACTAGAGGGAGCAAAATTAGAGTGTGTATCCAGAGTTTACACTTACACTGATCCTTAGTTAGATGTGGCTCCTGCCCCTTTCCCCCAGGACCCTTATTGCAAGAGAGGAGACTGATGGTTTATAGAAGCCAAACATAGATGCAGGCTATTGGGGGGGTGGGAGAAGACCTACGGGTCTCCTCTGTAAAATCAGCCAAGACCACCTAACTGGTAATTTTAGATTCCCTGAGTGTGTTTTGTTCTACTTTAGTGGAGTGTGTAGAGCCAGGACACCATGTAGACGGTGAAGGATGCCTATGCAAGACAGTCTGAGGGCTTACATAGATTTGTAGTTCCCCTGAAGGTTGGTGTAATCCTTTGCTGAATGTCACAACGTGCATGTACCTTGTCAGGCAGTCCGGTGTGCAGTGGAGATAAACATATTCTCCCGTCCAAACCCTTTTGTACCTCTATTCTACTCAAGCTTCTCACTCTTTTTCCCATATTGTGTTTGGCACCACCTACCACACACAGGTTGGCTGAGAATGTCCGAGCGCAATTGACATTTGCCACTGGCCAGTTATAACCAGCTGTACTTCTTGAGAAAAGATGTAAAACCCCAGGTGTGACCTCACCTTTATTGGAGGAGTGTTGGCCAGTTCCACGATACGTGACACTGAATTGTAGTACCTCCAGTGCATACTGCTGTAGATACCCACAGTGGTGGCACACACTCCCACTACATGTGAAACAAAATCAGATGAAGCCCTAAATGTTCTCTCCCTGTGTCTGTGGTCTATGCAGCAGATCCTACTCTTCCCACAGCACCCTCTCTACTCCCTGTTTCCCAAGTTAACTGGGCAAGGACTGGACATTGTTGACGTATAATTTAGTATTCTACTTAACGTTTTGGACTTTTGGCCTTACTATTTTTATTAACTCTGTTTTGACCACAGGTGCCCCAATACAAAGGCTTTCTAGTTTTGCATCCCGATGGGGGAATTAAGGCAGCTATATCTTATGCAGCTGAATACATAGCATTATTGTCAGAAAACCCTCATAAAAACGCAATTGGAAATTTCCATCTCTGTTCCAAAATCCCATGTGCAGAGTTCTTCACAGGGAAAGAAAACCCATGGAAAAACATGTTCTGACCATACCCCCAGCATCGTGAAAGGAGAATTTCAAAGCACTCCTGGTGGAAAAATCTACAATAGTAAATGTATATAGCCCGCCAAGAATCCCTTTGTGGATTCCTGGTAGGCATAAGGGAGACAAATGCGGTCGCAAACTTATGCTTACAAAGGTGAGTGTACTTGAGATGCTTACATATACTGTGAGACATAAAAAAACTAGACTGTTTTCTCTCGAGGTGGGAAGAGAAAAACCTGTTTTGGTCGTTCAGTCGTCTATGTTTAAGGGATACAGGGTGTCTGCCAGGCATTGTTATGAAATAGAGTCTAGAATGCAGAAGGGTGATAAGATAGAAATAATGTACAATTAAACACTTCATGTGTCTACATTGCTGCTTTTCCGTTGAGTGAGACCACTCCTGGGTGGGTTTAGGTGAATTGCACAGCTTGTGGTGATTCACAGTGCGAACAAGAACGTTTAGCTGCATGTTCTAAATGCTCCACGTACCCATAGGTTCTTGCTTTCAGCTTGAAGAAACAGAAAGCCCATAGAAACTTTCAACTCCATGAATTTCTCAAATGTAGTAGCTTGTGGAGTTCAAGTATTTCACTTGCATTTTTTAACCGAAGACTTTTCTGCCCCTACCCTTCGAAAAACTGCTGCTTTGGACGATTTTCCTCACAGGGCAGATTTAATTAGTATTTAAAACAGGCATCTTCCGTGTCCTGGCCTAAAAGCGGGACTTTTTTTGGAGTGTATTGTAGACAAAATGCATTACCTCCCGTCCCTCCCTCGCCTTCCTTTGAACCAATGAGGCTTCCTGCCTCCCTCTAGACCCTCCCTTCCCCCTTTTAAACCCCCCCCCACCCCTACCACCTCCTGTTTTTTTCTGTCTAGCCCATGCTAGACTTACCTTTCTCTTTTCCTCCACGGGGGGCCTGGGGCACGTCGATTCCTGCACTCCTCGGGGCGCGGGGCTCCTCGAGGTGTGCTCTGGCCGGTCGCGTCTTTTACGAGCAGGCGGGGCTGCTCGTGAGACGCGTCCTGGGAGTCGGCTGACAAGGTCAGCAGGCTCTTTGTGCCTGGGGCGTCTATTTCCGGTTCCTTGGCCCGCGGAGCCTCGCAGAGGTGCCGGTGGGCATTTTTTGGATTCAGGACTGGTAGGACGGGCGTTCTGCCCGCATTTTTAACTAAATTCTTTCATTTGGATCTTTGTTGGGATTGGTTAATGGATGTTTTGTGGGAGGTCCGGTGCCCTGTATATTTTGGATTGTATTCAGTGCGGTGGTAGTGCTATTTGATTCTACCATGCCGAAGGTTCCTGCAAAGCGACGTAGGATTGTTTCTTCCTCCTCCTCAGGTGAGGAGGGTGCTGCTGACATTTCAACCCTTGGGGGTCACCAGGTTCCGGGTGGTGGTGCTGCGCCACTCATGTCCAGGGAGGAGGTGCAGGACATGATAGAGGTGGCTGTTTCTAGGGCTCTCCAGGCAGGGATGGCCAGGCCTAGCCGGTCTAAAGTTTCACATCCACCTACTACTGCGGAGAGGTCCTCCTCAGAGGATGAGGAGGGGGAGGCTCCATCTACTTCCTCTGGGGGGAATATGTCTCCAGGGAAGAGATGTGGGAGGTGATGGCACATGTGCGGGACAATTTAGGTTTTCCAGTGTTTCAGCCTACGAGCTCTGACTCCCACTTGTTCCCGCAGTATCAGACGCATTCTAAGTTTGCCATGCCTTTTCAGGGACCTGTGAAGGATATGGTGTTTCGGGAATTAAAGGATGTGGATAAAGCTCAAGTTCCACGATTCCTTCAGAAACTTTATTTGCTAGAGGGGGAGGATGTACTGCCTTCCTCTGTTCGCCTGGATTCGATTTTGGCTACCCTGATTGGCAAGACAGCTGTCAATCCGGAGGATTGGGTGCCTACTGATGCCACGGACCGTAAGGTGGATTCTGGGCTCAAGAGGGCTTTTGCAGCTGAGAATCTGGCCCTGAGAGCAGGGATTTATTCTGCTTATGCGGCCCAGTCATTGGTACAGGTCTTTGATAAGCTGGCCGTTGCTGTTCAGGAAGGTGCGGAGTGCTCCAAACTGCTGGCTGGTATGGAGCAACAGGCCAGGTTGCTGGCGGACGTATCATCGGATGTGGTCCGTACTTCGGCTCTGGCATCTGGGGCTTTGATTGGGGCCCGTAGGTCCCTCTGGTTGCTGTCATGGAAGGCGGATCCTGGGGAGAAGTCTGCTATCCTGAGACTGCCCTTTGAGGGTCGTAGCTTGTTTGGAGATCAATTGCCTTCCATGCTTTCCAAGGCGTTTAAGGAAAGGAAGCATGCCTTACCTTATAAAGGGGATCTGCTTCTGGCAAAGGGTGGAAGAAGCATTCTCGTTCTTCTCCCAAGATGGATGCAAATTCTTTTTCTTTCAGGAAACGTCGTTTTCAGCCCCATTTTTCACCTAAGAAAGCTGCTCCTTCGAACCGGGGTGGGTTCAAGAAGGGGTCCTGACAATCACTGTGGGCCTGGCATAGGGCAGGTTGGGGGACGGCTGAGGCACTTTCTTTCCGCTTGGCAGGAGAGTGTCAGCAATCATTGGGTGCTGGACATTGTGGCCAATGGTTACGTCATGGATTTTGATGTGGTGCCTCCAGATTCGGGGGTGCGTCCCACTCCTCTGCCTGCGGTCGGGGCACGGAGAGAGGCTTGTTGGACGGAGTCCAGGACTTACTTTTGAAAGGGGCCATTTCCCACGTTCCTCTAGAAGAAAGGGGTAAGGGCACTTATTCTGTCTTGTTTCTCATTCAGAAGGTGTCGGGGGGTTTTCGGCCTGTGCTCAATCTGAAAGGGGTGAATGCTTGGGTCAAGACGGTGCATTTTCGCATGCTGTCAATTCAGACTATTTTTCCGATGGTCAGTCAGGGGGATTTTCTGGTGTCACTGGATCTGCAGGATGCATACCTACATGTGCCTGTGGCAAAGACTTCTCAGAGGTTCCTGCAGTTTGCTGTAGGTCTGGACCATTATCAGTTTTGTGTACTGCCTTTCGGCCTCAAGTCTTTTCTCCCCGGATTTTTACAAAGGTGGTGGCCCCCCTGGTGGCTTTGCTGCATTCAGAAGGGGTGTTTATTAATCCGTATCTGGACGACATCCTAATACATGCACCCTCGCAAGACCTGTTGCGGAGGCAGGTGGCCCGGGTTCTGGTGTTCCTGCAAAACCACGGGTTTTTGATCAACTGGGGGAAGTCAGATTTGGTCCCGTCCCAAGATCTGGTTTTTCTTGGGGCTCGGTTTCGGACTCTTCTCGGTTTGGTGACGGTGTCCGAAAGGAGGTTAGGTGTACTCCAGTCCATGGTGAGGGAGGTCGTGTTGCAGTCTGCCCCCCGGGCGCTTCTATGGTTACATCTGCAAGGTCATTTGGCGTCTGTAATATTTCTGGTTCCTTGGGCGCGATTCCATCTTCTTTGCTTGATGAACTGGTTCCTGAGAAGGTGGGCACCAGGGTCTGGTTCTCTGATGACCCGGATTCCGGGGTCAGGGTTGATTCGCAGGGAGTTGAGTTGGTGGTTGGGGTCCAATCATCTTCGGGTAGGGGTGTCTTTGTCTCCTCTGAGCCCTGTAGTGGTAACAATGGATGCCAGCCTCTCAGGATGGGGTGCTTGGATGGGGTCGGCACAGATTCAGGGACTTTGGTCCCCGCTGGAGGCCAATCGATCGTCGAATTGGCATGAGTTGAGGGCAGTATTGTTGGCTCTGATTCATTTCCAGGGGTCCCTGAAGGGAGTGGCGGTTCTTATTCGGACAGACAACTTAGTAGCCAAGGCTTATGTCAACCGATAGGGGGGGACCAGGTCGAGGGCTTTGTTCAGTCTGGCCAGGAAGATTTTTTTGTGGGCTCAGGAATGGGTTCCTTCTCTCCGGGCTACTTACATTCGGGGGGTGGTCAATGTTCGGGCGGATCTGCTAAGCAGGGTGATTCCTTCCTCGCAACTTTTCTCCCTCCGGAGGTCGCTGTTTCTTCATCTTGTTTGTCTCTGGGGTCTTCCGGTGTTGGATGTGTTTGCGTCCCCGGAGAATGCGAAACTCAGTCGCTTCTGCTCTCGTTTTCGGTGTCCTCAGGCTTGGGAGGTGGACGGGATGTCGTGTCCTTGGCCTCGGGGCCTTTTGTACGCTTTCCCGCCGTTTCAGTTGATCCGGTCCTTTCTGTTGAGGGTGAGGCAGCTGGGTGCCATGGTTATCTTAGTTGCGCCCCATTGGCCGAGGGCGAATTGGTTTCCATTGCTGCAGCTGATGGCATCCGGTCGGATGTGGCCTCTTCCTCTTTGTCCGTCTCCCCTGGAGTTTCCCTGCCTCTCAATGGGGTCATTGAGGAGGTTACACTTGACGGCCTGGAAGTTGAGCGACGGGGTTTGACGGGTCTGGGGGTACCAGTGGCTTTGAGTTCTACTTTACTGGCTTCAAGGCGGCGTTCCACTTTGATTTCGTATGGTAGACAGTGGAAAGTGTTTTCTTCTTGGTGGTTCCAGCATAAATTGGATCGTACCTGCACTTCTATATTTGATGAGATGCAGTTTTTACAGGATGGTGCACAATTGGGGTTGTCGGTGGCTTCTCTGCGGGTGCAGTGGGCGGCTATTCATGCGTTTAGGGGTCCTTGGCGTAATCTGCCAGATGAGGGGCATTTGATGCCTAAATGTTTTCAGGGGCTTCTTAATTTGTTTCCTCGCCCTGTACGTTCTTTTCCTTCCTGGGATCTTTCTTTAGTTTTGGATGCGTTGACTGCTGCCCCTTTTGAACCTCTGGGGGACTGTGACTTGCGCCATCTTTCTTTGAAGACGTTCTTTTTGGTGGCCATTACTTCGGCCCGCCGTTTAGGGGAATTGGGGGCCTTAGCCTGTTCTTTTCCTTTATGTAAAGTTTTTCAGTATCGGGTGGTTCTTGTGCCGGTTCCTTCTTTTATTCCGAAAGTTAATTCTTCTTTCCATGCTCGCCAGGAGGTCATCCTTCCTTCATTTTGTCCGAATCCCTCCTCGGATGAGGAGGTTCATTTACATTCTTTAGATGTGCGCAGGGCGTTGTTGGAGTATCTGCGTGTGGTGGCTCCTTTCCGTAAAGGTGATTTGCTTTTTGTGAATTTCGGTCCGGCCCGGAAGGGTGAGAAGCCTTCCACGGCTTCATTGAGTCGGTGGGTGAGATCTTTGATTCTGTTGGCTTATTCTTTGAAAGGGGTGGCTCCTCCCCAGGGGATTCAGGGCCGTTCTACCTGGGGTATGGCGGCTACAGTGGCTGAGCTTCAGGGGACTTCGGTGGTGGATATTTGCAGGGCCGCCACTTGGGCCTCGCCGTCGACGTTTGTTCGGCATTATAGGCTGACGGACTTGGGTGGTTTGGAGTCGGTGTTGTGTCACCGGGTCTTATCCTCTATGAGGTAATAGGGATAGGGTCTCGGTGATCTGTGTGCATTATAATAAACTTCTTGCAACTCAGTGTTCATCTCCTGTGTTTTTCTTGCTATGTCTCATTGGTTCAAAGGAAGGCGAGGGAGGAACGGGAGGTAATGCGTCCATTTCTTACGATAATGGCATTACTCCTAGTCCTACTCCCTCACCTTCTTTCCGTTCCCTCCAGCCCACCCGGTACGGACTGTCTGAGTTGCGGCTTGGGCTTGTTTTTGTACAGGAGGTGGTAGGGGCGGGATGGGGGTTTAAAAGGGGGAAGGGAGGGTCTAGAGGGAGGCAGGAAGCCTCATTGGTTCAAAGGAAGGCGAGGGAGTAGGACTAGGAGTAATGCCATTATCGTAAGAAATGGACGCATTGTAATTGATAATCTGTCCCGATCCTCCACTCTGCACGTTTCAGAAAACAATTACACTACAATCGAGGCAGAGAGAAACTGTGGTTTAGCACATATTCACTTCTACATACCCATATTTTTTATTTGTGTTTTTCTCACAACACCTGTGTGAGCTCACAAAGACAAATATTTTCCTGTTTCATTTTAAATATGGTGTTAAACTGCTTAACGACTGCCCCCAAACCACCAGAGCTTTGCCATTGTCACCGATACTAAGAATATGCACCATGAAGGACAACATGATATGGTAAGGTTATCCAAACTATGCAGCACATTCTCTGACAGTACTTTCATCTATTTGAGCTAGAAACTTTTTGTAAGCCACAAATTATGTAGCATATGTGGTAAATCCATAATTATGTAGTAAACTCTGCAGTTAGAGTTGCATAAATCCACAGGCCATCACCCATTGTCCATTGTTTTATCAACAATTTATTCACAAAAGCCTTTGCTTTTTTCAGTGAAAAGAATGTGTGAGTGTGTGTGTGTGTGTGTATTCACTTAAAAAAACAAATGTTTCTTAGGCTCACACTTTGAATGTACAAAACCATAGAAATTCACCTGTTAGAGTTCTATCAAGTAACTATTAACTTACCTCTGAGGTAACTATAACTCACGCCCCTGCCATGCACAGTTATATAATCAAAAAATGTACTGCAGACCTTACATTGATATCATCAATGGTGTTATCAATGATGTTGTAAGTGCTGTAATTTGTGTGGTAATTAGTGCATGGTGAGTGCTCGATTTATAGTTATGTTGGGGCACGAGTTATAGTTACTTGAGATAACTATAACAGGTGAATTTCTGTGGTTTTGTAGGTTTAAAATGTGAACCTAATTATCAAGTCCCTGTAACCCTTGGTTTTCTAGACACCTCTGGAAATGTTGGTTGTATATCAACGCTGACTGAATTTAAGGTACATTTATTGCTCTAATTAAAAAAAATATGCATGTTCTTACTAAACTGATTTCAAATTTGTTAGTTTTTTTTTTTTAATTGCACACACATTTTTCAGTGAAATTGTGTTGCCCGCCATGAAGAGTGTTAAAACTTAAATGTCAACTAGATGTATAGCAGGCCTCTTTATTTGTACAGGTGCCAGGGCCTACAATACTAAAAGGCAAAGAAGGGGATAGAGAAACCGCACTTTCTGAACATAACCTCTTAGAACGTGGATGCGATAATTTGCCATTAACACAAAGAAAATGTATAGTATTTTCCCAGAGTGGAAGCGCGGGAACTTTATTGAGCATCTGAAGGTGAAGCAAAGCTTCATGGAAGCATTTGTCTAGATGAAGAAAAAGCAAAATGTGTAAGTTTCAGTCATGTGCAGATGGAAACCCAACTTAGACGTTGTTTGACAATTGGAGGAAAACCCGGCATTTCTGTGTGTGAAGACACAAATGTTCTGGCCAGGAAGGGTCATTTTGATTTGAAAATACTTACCTTGCTTCTGCCAAGTGTAGGTGTTACCCGAGCCTTTTCGAAACCCTTTCAAAGCCAATATTTCAGGACCACCATCAATAAAGCCATCACCCTTCGGCACATCTGTGTTGAGAAAATTATATGCGGGGCAGTTCTCCATGAGAAAATGTCTTCACACTACTATTATCACTGATACCCATATTGGTAGTTTTGCCAGTGAGATAAAGTGGATCATGATAGTGTCTCATTTTTGCTGCCATCCTTCCTTCACCAGCCATCACAGGTACATCCGTGTGACAACAACTCCACTAATCACAGGTACATCCGTGTGACAACAACTCCACTAATCACAGGTACATCCGTGTGACAACAACTCCACTAATCACAGGTACATCCGTGTGACAACAACTCCACTAATCACAGGTACATCCGTGTGACAACAACTCCACTAATCACAGGTACATCCGTGTGACAACAACTCCACTAATCTCGCCTTTGTTATATCAGCTTCGTTGTAAGAGAAGCAGCTGATCCATTTTCTTTGGCACATTTGACAAACTAAGGATTGGATAAAATCCCACAACAGAGTAAATATAGAATAATGCTGTGAGCCCAGAACAGAGTCTTGAAGAGTCTGTTCCGTTGACGATATTTAAAGAGGAATCCGCAAAAGGAAGCTAGCAAGCGGGAGGTGAAACCGAAGGAAACACAATGGAGTTCACGTGGCAAGAAAAGTAATAAACCATAGGAAGGGTTCATCATATGCCTCCAAGAGGGTCGTACAAATGAGATGGATTGAAGGACGCACATTGTCTTGGGGAATGGCCAATATGAGATGTTTGTGAGAGAGCAGTTGTAGTTCAGCGCAGTGAATGAAACCCAAACTATAATAGTTGAAACAAGGCAGCTGTAGATACTGGAATGGAGAGCATGCACACACGTAAATGAACAATTTTGCACTAGTGACCGAGAAGTTAGCAAAAACTCTTGCATACACGCACCAGAGCAAAATGTAATTTTCTATTGTAATTTTCTATTGTTTTTTTAATGTAATTTTGCTCTGTCTCATATGTGCACGTGGTGCAGAAATGGCTGTGTTCCAATGCAGAATAGTTCAGTCGCCAGAAAAAAGGGTCTGGCCCTGGTCAACAGCGTTTAGGTTGCCAGGTCATATAAGTGACAAAAGTCTACGTGCTAAAAACCGTAAAATGTTAATCCTGGAGAGGTGGAGGTCATTTATACTCGGTGATACTTGGGCAGGGAGAATCGCTAATGCTGCTGGCAACATTTCTTTTACCTTTTGCCAGAGGTCCCGTTCAGGGTGGCTCTCACATCAGTGATTGGGTAGGCGGCATGATGTCCCTGTTATTTCTATAGAAATACCTGCTATAAGTTCATGCAAAGCACAGCTTGACTGTATGGGGGAAACTGCTCCTTATGCCTGTGGTGGAGTTGCTTATGAACTATACTCTGTGCTAATTTTCATTCAAGGGCTAAAGGAGTTAGTGTCACGTCAGAGAAACGGCACACCATGCGCTTTAACTGAAGCCAGTAAGAAAGCCACCAGACTGTTCAACTTGTTCATAAAATTGCTATTAGCTGCAGTAAAAACGCCCTCACTAACCTGCAATGTGGTCCGACATCCGAACAAGATGCCTCTTTTGAGATCATATTCCGTGAGGCAGGAGGGCCTGGAAACTGTCCTGACAACCGAAGCTGCTCTAGGTAACACAACCCCGGCAACAACAGGATCACGCATGTTCCAGAAGGAACTGAAGGACCTCCCTCCTCTGCCACTAGGTATTTCGGCCTAGTTTTCAAGAGCCACGATAATACTGTTATCTGAGTACATTTTACAGTAACTATAGTATCAATAGCGGTGGCCGCTAGAATGATTCGCCCTTCTTTCTAGGCGCCCTACTTACAAATGAACTAAAATGTGAATACGTTGCAGCAAAGTTACCGCAAATATGTTTTTTTCCAACTTCACCAACGAGCTATCTCTTACCTATTCTTTGCCCTTTCGTATTCGTCGAATTTAAGAAATTGACAATAAATAAATAGGATGAAGTGGCAGTAATAGGAGGGGCGGGGGACGAGGGGGTTCTCCTGTTTGGTTCCCAAAGGGTGTTTCCGTGTTTTTTCGTGTATCTGTGCACTCCACAAAGGGGTGCAGTAATCAGGGTTCTCAGTAGCCCACTGTTTTTGTGGTCACACCACTCGGTGTTATTAATACAGGTGTGTAAATCGTGTGAGTACAGCACTCCAGTGTAAGGCAGGGTCCCGCTCAGAGGAAGGCGTTCACAACAGGGCGCCGCAGCATGTGTACATTTGTCGACTCTGTAACAGCACCTGTGCAAACAATCATCTGCAACGCAAATTTAAATGAAGTGAGGAATTGCTGTAGCTTTCGATCGAATAAGGGGTACACTACGGCTTTTTAAGTAAATATTTCTAATTTGGAGGCACCAGGCCCGCGTTGCCCTAAGAACAGGGGCCAGGTTTAAGTCCCGGATTGGGTTTAACATTCTGTGATTCTGGGCAAGTCACTTTATCGCCCCGTGTTTTGAAAAATCTGATCTTGTGTACCTTATAATATGGTGTTCATATAAAGCGCGCTGATGCCTTTGGACCAAGTTTGCACTACATAAAACTGAGAAAAAAACTGCGGAATCAGTCATATCGAGGCTGCAGAAAAGCCAAGCTGCCTTATAAAGTAAATACAGCAGGTTTTCTTTGTGGCAGCTTCTTGGTGGATGAGGGCGGAGTACAGCGAATCATTCCTGGTCTGCCCTGGAAATATGTAACTTTGACAAAACATCAATGGACCCAAAATGCAGACAACCACGACTTTTAAGTTAAGGCACGATTTTACATCCCTGAAGTGCTGTTCTATTTGTGTTTCGCCTTTAATCTTCTACCTACTCTGAATAACTTTTCACGAGATTGTATGCCGGTGCTGACTTAATTTAAAGGGTTCAGGATTTGTCGAGTTGAGAACAGATGTTATAACTCTAAGAGCAGAAGACGGACCATTTAAACCGTACACAACCGAGAGAGACAAAATGAAAACGTTTCCAAAAGCTGACAGATTTCCTAAAGTAGATTTACGTGCTGAATTTATATTTCGTATGTGAACAGAAGGCTCGGTGAACAGGGCGGGTTCGCTTCTTGAGGTCTGGTGATATTGGCCCTGGAGGTTTCCTCCGGGCCCCAGCCACCCGAGCATGCAGGAAGTAACATGTTGCTGTTAATATTAACACGACTGTGTGTGCCTTACTTAGAAGTCCGGGCTTGTGCGCACCTCTGACCGGTGTCAACAAGAATCACAAAGCTGCATTTGAAGCAGCACAGCTCGGCCTGTTGCTCCACAAAGAAGGCAGTGATGCCTCAGATTGCACAGCGCCCGCCACGTTTTAACGATAAATGTATCTTCGTGTTTAAGCCGCACGTAGTACGGCCTCTGCTCTCTCTCCCCGATTGACCTCTGACCCCTGAATAATAAAGTGTGCATACTTGGACAAACTGCCGCAAAGAATTCACAGCCACAGCCCTCTTGTCACACCCCACCCACGAAATCACCAGAAGGGTAACCGTTTAGCAAGAAAACATTTTTGCTTTTATCATAGCCTTCTTTGTTAACACTTACAAAAGCCATAATGGTTACATTTTTTTAGTGCTAAAAGTTTTATAAAAGGGAGTGAATAAACATCCTCCTGCAGCAATACAAAGATTTGGAAAAAACATTGTCATGCAGCAGAGGAATTCCATAGAGACGCGAACATGAAATACAACAGATTGACAAGTGGAGAAGTGTGGCTCAATGGTTAGAGCGGCAGACCCTGAAGCAGAGATCTGGATCAAGACCAGGGTTCAAGTCCCGCTTCGGCAGGTCTTGGGCTCAATTCCCCTTGACCAGATAATTCTCGCCTCGGTGCCTAATCTAATTCATGGGTCCCACTCTGCAACTCTGGGCAATAGCTTGCTTAATCTCCACAACGGCCCCAACAGCGCTTGGATGCCTGGCTTCACCCTGGGGGTGCTCAGGAGTGGGCGCCTCACAGGGAAAAGCCAGGAGGGGTTCCATAGCGGTATGAGTACAGCGCCTTGAGACCCTAACGGGTGAGTAGTGCGCTATACAAGTGCTAATTTACATTTACATTTACATTTACAACAGAAGCCGCACCAGTATGATAAACATATCAGAAACTATGGGGGTCATTCTGACCCTGGCGGTAAAAACCGCCAGGGCCAACGACCGCGGGAGCACCGCCAACAGGCTGGCGGTGCTCCCTTGGGCATTCTGACCGCGGCGGTACAGCCGCGGTCAGAAACGGAAAACTGGCGGTGTACCACCGGTTTTCCGCTGCCCTGGGGATTCCGACCCCCATACCGCCATCCTGTTCCTGGCGGTTTTGGCCACCAGGAACAGGATGGCGGTATGGGGTGTCGTGGGGCCCCTAGGGGCCCCTGCAGTGCCCATGCCAATGGCATGGGCACTGCAGGGGCCCCCGTAACAGGGCCCCACCAAGATTTTCAGTGTCTGCCATGCAGACACTGAAAATCGCGACGGGTGCAACTGCACCCGTCGCACCCCTTCCAATCCGCCTGCTCCATTCGGAGCCGGCATCCTCATGGAAGGGTGTTTCCTGCTGGGCTGGCGGGCGGCCTTCTGGCGATCGCCCGCCAGCCCAGCGGGAAACCCAGAATACCCGCAGCGGTCTTTTGACCGCGCAGCGGTATTCTGGCGGTCCCAGCCAGGCCGGCGGCTTCCGCCGCCGGCCGGGGTCAGAATGACCCCCTATGTGTTTACCGAGAAGTAAATGTATGAGAATACCTTAACACAAGCTATGCAAGTTTGTGCATACATATTTATATCTGTATTAGCATTTTATGGCGTGAAGCCGCTCTCCTCAGAGTTATCCACTTGGGAAAGCAGGCCCCATTGAACAGTTTGTTTCAATTCCCGCAGCAATGACTCCGGCATTTTTAGTAAGTATGTGGCCTCTGTTATAGCTTTGCCTTTGCTCGTTACCCTTGTTAACTGTCTCACTGCCTTGCCTGGTTAAGCACGGCTACCAGCTTCCCCAGGTCCATGCGTTGATGTGCTGTTCAAGTCCAAGTTTTTTCATTGACTTCTGTGATTTTTATTCTTCTTTTATAAGGGAGTAAACCGTTCTAGAAGTTAGAGAAAACCTATACTGGTGCAGTGCATCATGCATCGACCTGGAAACTTGGCAGCTATGGGTTCATGGAACACGTTTAGATCGCAAAGGTTTGTAAAGGCGAATGAGTGTTTACAGTAACACACAATGGAACGCCCGACCCGCGACTTAATGCTTCAATAAAATCTGTGAACATATAACCAGACACACTCTAATATAAAACAAAGGATTTAAGAAACTATTCTGTTTATTAAAATATATAATAATCAAATGGCCAAAGAATCTGGATCCAAAAAAAGCACGTGCCATTTATGAATCATCTGTTACATTAGTATTTTAGAAGAGATACTTCTCCACAATATTTTCCACAGTGTGGTGCATTTTCACTACATCTAAATGTCCCTTCACGGAAAATATGGCCATTGCTCAGTAGAGTCTCAACAAGCACATGAGGCACCTTGATGTATTTGAGGGACTGAGGGTTTCTGATGAAAGTTGTTGCCCTCCAGCTGTCGGGAACAGTCATGTTGAAACGCCTGGCTACTCGCAGAGGTCGCATCAGAGGGGCCATATCATACAAACTGCACTAGGTGCAAAAACCCCATCATTTTTATTACACACCATAGTTGTATTATTGCATTTGAAGCCAAAGAGGCACCTTTAATACCCAATGCATTAATGCATACTGAGGGCACTGATCTTGTTTAGCCTTAGAACAGTTGGGATAGTTACAAGTCAAAACAGCACCTGAAAATTTACGACTAGAAAGATATCACCTCTGTAATTTCAATTACTAACACTTTGTTAAACAAGGATCAGACCCAATTTTGATAAAGGTCGGCAAAGGGGTGTTTGCAGGATGTGTCAGCGTCCCATCTTTAGGACACTTGGTGCGCTCTAGCTTGTTACATTCTCCCTCCCAGCTTGTCGTTGGCATAACATTAGCCCCTGCAGCCTCCACGGCATGGGGCGGGGGTAGGGAGTGGTGGGTCGAGATCCTGGCATAGAGGCTGCTTTCTTGTGATGAGAAAATGTATGACAGTTTTCCAGGTGCTGACTGGGAGCCATTTGAAAATATTCTTCAGCATTTTCAGGATATGAAGTAGGAGGCAGTGATGGCATTGACTTGGTTGGTCATTTCGAGTTTGCTGGCGATGACAATCCCGAGGTCCTGGCATAGTTGATGGGTATCAGTCCTAGCTCTGTTGGCCACCATGTGTAGTCCCACGGTAAAGTGTTCATCCTGATGATCATGGATTCAGTCTTGTTGGTATTCCGCTTCAGACAGTTGGCCTTCATCCCGTGGACGATTTCAATCATGCAGGTGTTGAACTTGATCCGTGTACTGGGTGTCTTGTCCATGACGGAGAGAATGAACTGTGTGACATAATCGTAAGAGATGTTGTTTATGAGAGGGCGTATGATGCTGGCTAAAGGGTTCATGCATGTATTGAAGAGGGTCAGGATCACAAAAGTTCTTTGTGGGTCCTCATCAGATCAGGTCCCAGGCATCAGAGGTGTATGGTGCCAGGGCAACTGACTGTCTCCTTCCGGCCAGGAAGGAGCAGATCAATTGGGTTGCATGTCCTTGGATTCCAGATGTCGTGTAGACATTGTATAATAATGGGGGGAGAGACCGTATCAAAAGCTGTGGCGAGGTCCAGCAGAATAAGGGCTGCCGTGTCTCCTCTAGCCAGAGTGGTGTGGATGTTATCCTTAACAGTGATGAGGGAAGTTTCCGTGCTTTGGTCTGAAATCTGATTTAGTAATGTTAAGGAGTTGGTGGTCGATGAAGTATTTGGTGCAGTATCTGTTGATGATTTTATCTGAGAACCTGGCTGGGGAATGATAGCACGGAAATCGGTCTGTAGTTGGCCAGCGTTGAAGGGTCCTCGTTGAGTTTTTTCAGCATTTGGAGGACAGTTGCATGTTTCCATGTTTCTGGGAAGGCCATGGAAGAGGTTGAGGCATTCCAATGGGTGTAAGCATAGCGCTGATGGGTTGCTGTTCTCTAAGGTAGATGTGGTGGAGCAGGGGTCCACGGGAGCCCCTGAGTGGGTAGACTTCATAGTAGCAGTGGTTTCTGCTGGGGTGATGATGGGCCATGTGGTTAGCATTGGTTCTTTTGATAAGATTGAGAGGCAGTTGGCCAGGTCTGTATGGTTCTATTGCAGGTTGATGTTGCTGTAAAAGGCAGTGATTTTGTTGTTGAACTAAGATTGTTGCAGAGGTTCTGTGAGAGGGAGATGGAGTCAGAGGAGACCTTGGTGAGGTGAAATGCTTCACAATGACAGAAATGTATTTGCATCTGCTACTGCTGGCATCATGGCAGTCCCCCAGATCGGCGAGTTTGGTGGTCCCGATGATTTGGTGATAGCATGTCGAGGTGAATTTGAAAGTGCTCCCGTCTTCATTATCCTAGCTCATTCTCCATTTGTGCTCTAGTTGTTTGAAGTGGTGTTTTATCAGTGTGAGTTCCTGTGTATACCAACTGGCATGGGGTGTAGATCTTGTTGTATTTCTGTGTTTGAGGAATGCAAGGGAGTTGGTGCAGGAAGTGATCCAGTTGTTGAAAATCTTGATGGCTTTGGGGAGGCAGTTTATGTTTTCCGGTAGGTAGATGTTGATAACAGTGTTCCCTGCCAGCGATGCTGCTCCACTTTCGGCAAGATGATCTGACAGTGGTAAATGTACATTGGACCGGAATGGGGATGCTGAAATTGATGAGAGCATAATCTGTACAGGTGACCGATCTGGGCTTTTCGACTTGGATGCTGACAAAAATGGTGAAAATGGGGTCCAGGAGATGTCAGATGATGTGGGTAGGTAGGTCTTTTTATGACTTGGGTGAGGCTCAGTCTTCCAAGGTATTTAGTGAGTGCTTTTGAGTTGGGTTCAGCATGGTTTTACAGGTGGAAGTTCAGGTCTCCAAGTAGGATGTAAAGGCTAGTGTTGAGGGTGAGTGGTGCACAAAAATCCGTGATGGTGTCATTGAAGTTGATGTGTGGTCCAGGTGGTCTACAGATGAGTGTTACTTAGGGTGAAGTTGACTGCAACGTGAAGCCTGAGCTACAGGTGTTGGAAGTTGGACTATAAAGTGTCTGTGGAGGTGATGTAGGTCATGGTGTTCTTGTCGATGATTGTGATTTTGCTTCCAGGATTGTGCAGTCTGTCCTTCCTGGTAATCTTGTAGCATGTTGTGGGGGGTGGTTGGGAGGGAGGGGGGTTGTGGCTGTGGCAATGTCAGGTCTAATGCTGACGCGGGCTTCAGCCAGGTTTCATGGCAATGTATTTTTGAAGGTTCCTACTCCCCTCAGTGACAGAATCACATTCGTACTCTGGATCTGTCCACAGTAGTAAATCTCAATATTGCACCCGTAAACTAGGCACTTTCATTTCAGTCAGTCACAGTGCAGCACCCGCATGCATGTTACCTCCTTGTGGTTCATTTGTCATCAGTCCTGCTCTGTTTCCAGGTGCATTTACAGCTGCTCCTCCCATGCCTCTTCATTTGGCATGGGAAACATGCCCAGCAAACCCTCCTCTTTGAGGTCTTCACTGTATTAGGTCCTTCTGTTGTGGTTCGGTGATCTGGGGGAATAGATAATGAGACTGGGCAGTTGGAGCACAAGCCCTGTTTCCCTAAGGAAATGGATGTCTAAATCAAGTTTCTGTTGGTTATTTTACAAAAAAATGACTTGGAGTTCTTGTATTCATTTAGTACTGGTTGCTAGGATACATCTGGACAATTCCTACACATTTTCACTGAAGCATTAGAATTTTCAGAATGAAATAAAACGGATACATTTGCAGGTTTAGAATACTGCACATGAGCGTCCTTTTCTTTTCACCGCTGTGCTCCTCTTTGCTTATGTGAGGTGTATGAAAATATGTAGCAGCATTGACCGGGTTGTATTTTTCAGCCACTCCGTGGTCACAGGCTTTACAAGTGGACAACTTCCCAGTGTTCTCAACTCGTATCCATAAATAGCTTTGGCAAAACCAATGGGTTTCACCTCTGTGCAGTCTATTGGTTTTGTCAATGTTTTTTTTTAAAGACATGTTGCACAGCGGAACTAGCTGCTGTACAGCATGGCTTACCGTTTTTTAAAAAGGAGCTATGACAGACAGCAATGACCACATCATAGTGCTTTTTTATTTAACTTTAAGACATGCCTCACAGCAGCTAGCATTGCTGTGTACCATGCCTAAAAAAACATGTCAAAAGCCAACAGATTTTGCAGAGGCGAAACCTGTTGGCTTTGCCAATGCTTGTTATACACTCGTGTCTTAGTATTTAATTCATTAGTTTTGACTTTTCTGGAAAACTCAAACCCTCTAAAGCTTTATGTTGCTGCCTTTTAAAAACACTTCACATTTTTTATCGAGGCAATGTAAAAAAAAAATTGTCCTCTTGTGAATGCAGATTCAGAAAAGTGTCACCATTGGTGGCAAAAAGTCATGTCAAGTGTTATGGAATCTGTTAGAAATGGAGTCTCTGGTAGGCAGTCAGGTTACCCCCGTCCAAGCAAGGACTCTCACTCTAGTCAGGGTAAAGGAGAATCACACTCAGTTAACCCCGCTCACCCCCTTGGTAGCTTGGCACAAGCAGGTAAGCTTAACCTCAGAAGCAATATGTAAAGTATTTGTACCAACACACACAGTAACTCAGTGAAAACACTACAAAATGACACAACACAGGTTTAGAAAAATAGATATTTGTCTAAACAAAACAAGACCACAATGGCAAAAATCCAACATACACAAGTCAAGATATAAGAATAAAAGTCTTAAATCCTTTAGAAAATAGTGAGAAAGTCGTTAGCGTACAAAAGTACCTGGGTAGCGTCAAAATAACACTGCACGGGCGAGTGTGCGTCAGAAAAGGCCAGCAATGCGTCAATTTCTCACTCGCAAGCAAGACCGTGCGTCAATTCCCCTCCGGTTGGGTTGATGTGCATTGTTTCTTATCTCCGACAAGAGAGCGATGCATCGATCCGGACAGGTACCTCAGGTCCGGGCAGGCTTTGCGTTGTTTTTCCGCACCCAGCGATGTTGCATTGAAAATCCGAACGCACGGTATCAAAAAAACGCACTGTGTGGGGTTTGCGTTTTTATCAGCCTCCATTAGCGGGTGTTGCACGCCATTTCTCCACCCGCGTTGCGTTGATCTTCCATCCGCAATGGAGGTGGAGCGTTGATTTTAGCTGCGAAGCCGGCGGCACGTCGTTTACCAGCTGCATCACAGAAGGTGCGTCAAATTTCTCTGCATGGCGGTCTGTGCGTGGATTTTCAGTCTTTGTCTGCCAGCTTCGCCTTTCAAGGGTCCAGGAACTGGATAGGGCACCACTTGGCAGGGCAGGAGTCTCAGCGGAGAGTCCAGGAGCTGGCAGGGGAAGTCTTTGATGGTGGGACTCCAACAACAGGAGGCAAGCTCAGTTCAAGCCCTCGGAGATTCTTCACAAGCAGGAATGCACAACAAAGTCCAGTCCTTGTCCCCTTTCACAGGCAGAAGCAGAAACTGCAGGATAGCTCCACAAAGCACAGTCACAGGCAGGACAGCACTTCTCCTCAGCTCTTCAGCTCTTCTCCTTGGCAGAGGTTCCTCTTGATTCCAGAAGTGATCTAATTTTCAGGGATTTGGGTGTTCTTCTTATACCCCATTCTGCCTTTGAAGTAGGCCTACTTCAAAGGAAAGTCTCTCTTGTTTGTGAGATCCTGCCTTGCCTAGGCTAGGCCCCAGACACACACCAGGGTGTTGGAGAACCCATTGTGTGAGGGCAGGCACATCCCTTTCAGGTGTAAGTGACCACTCATCCCCTCCCTCCTAGCACAGATGGCTCATCAGGATATGCAGGCTACACCCCAGCTCCCTTTGTGTCACTGTCTAGAGAGAGGTGCAAACAACCCCACTGTCAAACTGACCCTGGCAGGGAATCTTCAAACAGGAAGAGTCCCAGAATGATTTAAAGAAGAAAATGCCTACTTTCTAAAAGTTGCATTTTCAAACACACAATCTCAAAGCCAACTTCACTAAGAGATGTATTTCTAAATTGTGAGTTCAGAGACCCCAAACTCCATGTCTATCTACTCACAAAGGGAACCTCCGCTTTGATAATATTTAAAGGCCGCCCCCGTGTTAACCTACGAGAGGGATAAGCCTCGCTCAGTGAAAAACGAATTTGGCAGTATTTCACTGTCAGGACATATAAAACACATTCGTATATATACCACCTTAAACGTATACTGCACCCAACCCATGGGGCTACCTAGGGCCTACTTTAGGGGTGTCTTCCATGTAAGAAAAGGGAAGGTTAAGTCAAATTGGCAGTTTAAAACTGCACACACAGACAGACTGAGTGGCAGGTCTGAACCATGATTACAGGTCTACTAATGTGGGTGGCACACCCAGTGCTGGAGGCCCACTAGTAGCATTTGATTTACAGGCCGTGGGCACCTCTAGTGCACTGTACTAGGGACTTACTAGTAATTCAAATATGCCAATCATGGAAATCCAATTACACCTACATTTTACATGGGAGCACTAGCACTTTTGCACTGGATAGCAGTGGTAAGGTGCCCAGAGTAACAAAAACAGCAAAGACAGTCAAGCACACATCACCAACCTGCGAAACAGAGGCAAAAAGTTAAGGGAGACCATGCCAAGGATGCCAAGTCTAACAGAATCATTACTGAAAATAAATAATTATTTTAATGCGCTGATCCATTAAAATTCAAAATACCTATAGGTAACCTTTCCTCCGATCTAAAGGGGTAAGAGTTCAGGACACAAAAATTGCTTGTTAAACATTCATTCCATTGTTCTTTGTATAAAGTGCAAAAGCCAACTCATCAGATATGTATTAACTTATTGCATTCTCACATGATGATTTCCTAGCCAGAAACTGTAAATTATCCTGTTTTTGGTAGTGACCAGGTTCTCAGGCTGACTGAAGATGAAGAGGAGCGTAGCCTCTGTGCTGTTCATCTGCATTAACTATGTCTGTCAAACACAGGCCGAGTTCTTCACTTCTATAGGTAAGTCAAACTGTATTTACTGTATGCTTTGCATGTATTGGCACAAAACACTTTTTTGGTTCCAGAGCCCTAGACTTTGGAATCTTTGGTCTCGCAAGTGGATTGGAAGAGAATCTGTTTCCAGGTGATTTATACCTGCAACTTATAAAGGCATCAAGAGCCTCACAATCTTTATGGTACTGGCTAACCAATATAAACTACAGTCAGACTCTGTGTTTCGTTTCCCTACCAGTTGATGTGCTAGGAGGTTGAACTGAGGAATTAAATATTTACATTGTCTATTGCCGGAGTGTGCGTTATCTTTTTAGTGAAGGCGGAGGAGGAATGTTCGCTAAACAAAGAAAATGTTTCTGTGTGTGTATAAATATATTATTATAATTATATATATGACAAGAACGAAGGTTACTTAGAAGTTAATAGGTTCTGAATTTACAGCAGTTAAAGTTCTTTCAAGTGACCATAACTCGTGCATGCCCAGTTTTCTTATCAATAATTTTATTGCAAATGTTGCAGTGATAATATCAAAGATGCCATAGAAGATCTCATCAATCATATATGTGGCGTAATTAGCTGTGCATGGCGAAGGCGCGAGTTATAGTTACCTTAGGGCGCGAGTTATCGTTACTTGAAAGAACTATAACTATAACTGCTGAATTTCTATGGTTTTGCACCATTGGACTCAAAACCCTGCTAAAACAATCCTGTAACCTTTGTTTTTTCAGTGAATTTCTGTTTTTTAATGTAAATTGTAATTACTGCATGTTATTCGAACCCCTGCTGCGCACGGCCAAAGGCCTGGCCTACAGCCAGGTCTTGCAGCCAAGCCCTTTTAACCACCCAATCCTGTGCCACACACGCCCTTTGGGTGTGCACTGCAAAGGTTGGCCATAGAGCCTGTCTCTCTCAGTGGATAGTTGAGCGGGTGCTTGAGTGTTTGAATGGGGCTGAAAGTGGATGTGTGAGTGGTTCTGAGTGGGTGCTTCAGTGTCTGAGTGGATGTGTGAGCGGGTGCATGAGTGCATGCATGTATGAGTGAATGTATTAGTGTATGAATGAATCTGTGGTTTTTCTGTCAGATATTTTCACATTTGCGAATAAATTGTGAAAATTCGCAAAATTTCGTGAATATTGCACATGTTGTCGCAAAATTATTTTAAACCCATATTTTGTCCCTAAACACACCTACATCACACCCCTATGGTCAGGTTTCCTTCATCCTGACCCCTTATGCTACTGTCAATTAGGATTTTCACCCCCCCCCCCCGGGAAACATATCCTGTGAAATAAAATGGTGGCTGTAACTTTGCAGTCAGGTTGCAGTCAGCCAATTCCAGCACTACTTTTCACACATGTATTTGTGAAAAGGCACACATATTTGCAATATATTCACAACCCCTGATACACAAATTTGGATTTGCCTTATTTTCTCATAATCTGCTGAATGGATTTATAGCAAATAAGCGAAGGTGTAATCTGCATACCGAAAGCTAGTTTTCTGCCAAATTTTGCGTAATTCTGGTCAGGGTTTGGGGTGTAGTTGTGTCTGAAGGGTCTTAGGGAATTAACATGGGAAACACAACTTCTTTGACCCCCTCTTTTTCTCGGCCCCGCTTTATGGATCACCCTGAAATCTTCTGTGCGCAACAAGAATCACCGAGGCTCTTCTTTGGGAAATTTTCATGAAGATTTGTCAAATGGCACAGCAGATACAAGCAAGTCAAATAATGCTTTTTCTATGGAAACATGGTACTAACAATAACTACCTAGTGGCAACTGCCACTACACAATATAATCTCGAACTAATCCAGCCTAAATGTTTGACTTTATGCCATTATTTATCAGTTCCACAACTGTCAACAGCCCCAGTGTAATTGAAATATTTCTATAATGAGCTGGACATTATTTTGTTTTTAATAGCAGATTATGATTCTTTTGCTTCTTGTGTGTCACTTTGTTTCGTTTCAGGTCAAATGACAGATCTCATTTACAGGGAAAAAGACTTAGTCCACTCTTTAAAGGAGTATATTAATGCCGAAGAATCACGAATCTCAAAAATCAAAAGGTAATTCAGGAAATTCCTAAAATGTTGAGACATAAATGTAACAGATATGTGTTATATTTTTGGCTTCAATTTCAGTATAGTAGGCTAATCACCCATAAAACCGTTGGAGCAATCCAACAATATATAAACAATAACAACACGTACAAGAAACGAAAAACCTTGTGGTTAACACAACATTCAAATTTATCATATCTTTGTAATTTAAAAAAATTAAGCAGGATTTAAAAGCGTGGAAATTGCAAAGGAACAAGTCACTTGAGTCAACGCAAAAGTCTGTTATACTGATCTTAACAATTAAAGTCTTAAATGGTGGGAAATTCTATTTTATTTTAGTATTTTCATATGAGGGGCAGGATAGTAAAGAAATGCAAGCTAGTTTTGAGGATGTCATTCCTCTATAGCTCCAGACCAAGTCCGTGTTCTTATCATTATCTAGTCTAAAGTGACTGACTGAGTGAAATGTACATATTTTCCAGATATGGCTCACAACCCCTCCGTTTCTTATTGGCAAGATAGGTATTGCCTCTCGGCATCGATAGTAGCGACATCAGATCTGTGGTATCAATCCGTTTGCAGAATTAAGAATTAACTACGTATCTATCACTGGCCATCAATTTGTTTGGGTGCATATGTCAGGAAGGTCTAGATTGTAACACAGGCATCTTATGTATTTATACCAAGGCACAGATTCCATGCCATCCCCAGAAAGAAGATCTATCATGTAGTCTATGAGAACTCAAAAGTCTGGATTAGTCCACCAGTGTATTAAAAAAAGTAGAGGTCTCAGCTGAGTATTGTGGTAGACACCAAAAATACCCAGCTTCTCCCTGGAGTTACAGCATGGTTGTGACTGGAGGTAGTAACATTAAAGACTTAAACAACTTGTCAATAAGAGACATACAATTCACTCGACTGGCCACAGAAGATGGTCCCATTAAGGGAACTGCTAAAGCACCTGACATTATAAACAGGGCAGGTTGGAAGACACAGTCACCCTACTGTCGGGTAAAAGACTACAAGTCAGATGTGGTTGAACTCAAGATTTTCTAGAATTGCACCACTGTGTTGCCTTCTTGCTGAATGCAGCTAATCAAAGTCCTTAGAAATCGAACAGTTTGTGTCAGGACAGTTCCATGCAGAAAAATATTATTTTTAAGTTTTTGTTTTAAGTCCACAGCCAACATTTTGGACTTCTAATTATTAGTGACACGTTTGAATTCAGCCCTGAACGTTTTGATTTTCCAGTAGATAAATGAACAGTATTTTTATGTTGAACTTCTTTTCATTCCTAGTTTGTAGAATCCTGGTGGCATGGTTAATCCGAAACAGCACTTTAGGATTTAAAAAAATGTAACCAGTGCTTATAGAGGATGACACCCACCCACCCACCCCATGGTGAGGCTTCTCTTGACTGCACCTGGCCCAGCAAGTAATGTTCATAGCAGATCGCACCCTTCAGATCTACTTTTGTCTTTGAGGATAGAGCCCACCTGCCCCACCCACATACTTTTTGGATTCAGCTTTTGAAGATGTACTATTAAATGTGAATTGGTAAGTTCCCCTGTTGGATGAACACAACCACTTCAGTGCGAGAGTATTTGCGAAGTGCAGGGAGCACGGCAATAGAAGTGAAGTAAAGAGAGTGGATAAGAGCTGTTGTGAACAGAGGGTATTAAGAGCTCCAGGGAAGAAATGGGAGCAAGAACAACTCCTTAATGTAAAGATACCAAGAACCACCTTTAAATGAGGGAATGAGATCCGGACTGAGTGAAAAAGGATCAAGACTTGAAAGGAGAGTTGACCACTTTCCGCGCCTGTGTCAACTGTAGTATTGCCCTTTTGCTGATGTTTAGCGTGCATGCCCAGTACCACGACCACTCCTCCTACTTCTGTGCTTCTCTTTTGTCCCTATACCAAGTGTCCATTTAAACTTTATTCAGCTATCATTATGCCATTCCTGTAACTTTGATTACCTTTCTCAGGCCGAGCCTGTCACTTAAAGCGACATCTATGCCTGCAAGTAATTCTTTAACATAACGGAAGTCGGACCCTTCTTGTGAAACTTGAAAATTGGCACCTTTTGTGTGACTCGCTGGGGCTTGTTGCTCATGGAAGGTGGTGGAGGTGGTGGTGCGAACCTCGTTTTAGTTCACCTATGTGCAGCCACGCTTTCTAGAGCTGTGTGCTCAAGTGTCCGGGTAAAATATATTAAATTGGGGCATGTGGAATGAAAATATTGCATTTAATTATGATCACCACTGCAAAGAGTCAGAAAGCATTCCTATTGTGCTGGGCGGAACGCTATACTTTTCTGTATAAAGTTTCACACTTTTTGTAGAAAACAAGCATTTCTTCATACTTAATGCAACACGTTTTTCAAATGTTAATTGTTATTAGATGTGAATTTAATATGGTATCTCCGAAACTGAAAGCAAAACCAAACATGTTTTCATGCAATATTAGTTACATTCTTTACTGGCTTAATTAAGTAATACAATATAATTTTGTACAACGGGTCGGTTGGGTGCAACATGGAGATGTTAGACTGTTTCCAGGGTAGATATTGGATTAATCTTGCATTCCTGGCTATGTGGGTGAATGTACATTTATGAAACCATTTACATATTTATTATGAACGTTTATGTAGTGATTTGCATTGTGTTTCGGTATCTCAAGGGTCTTTGTAGGAGGCACAGCTTAATTGGTGACAAGAAATGTTGGTGGCAGGAAATGTTAATATCCAATCAGGAAGAATGAGTAGCCAAGACCAATTATCTTAAACACAATGGCTGTCCCTGAACAATCTCTGATGAGAAATGTTCAGTTTGGGGGATTTTCCTGAAGTTTAGTTATGTTTGAATCCTAGGATCAGATCACGATTATTTGAGTTTATTAAACCTTGTGCCCCCATGTTTCATGTGATCAAAAGCTACTCCAGTGGGCTGACAGAGAGGCAAAGTAATCTGAGTAGGTTCGGTGTTGTGCTTCAGTCATCCGTAAGGCACAGTGTAGAAGGTTGTTGTTCCTGAAGCCAGTGGAGCCTGACAGTGAGTTTCTTGGCTAGACCAGAGTAAATGAAGATCATGCCAGAACGAAGGCTATGATCAGTGCAATCCAGTTTGAAGGAGTGGGAGAATGAAAAAGCTTTACTAATGAAATGAATGAACCTCTCATTCAGCCAGACACATCATTCTTTTCTATAGTTGGGCTGCTCAAGTTGAAGAGCTCACCACAAAGTCAACATTGGATCCAGAAGGTTATCTAGCTCACCCGGTGAACGCCTACAAGCTGGTAAAGCGTTTGAACACCGATTGGGTGAACCTTGAGACTCTGGTCCTGCAGGACTCTTCCAAAGGTAAGGCAGTGTCACAGGTTAGTTAAAGGTTAATTACTTTGTCGCTGTACCTGACTTCTCATGTTTGTGCTTTAACAATTGCTTGCAGAAAATTTACAAGAAGAATAAATGAATGTTACAATCCCTCACGATCCTGGTCATTCCGAAATGTGCATATTGTTATTGTGCGTGTTTTTCCCTGTTTGTTTCTGTGATGCTGCCTCTCTTCTGGGCATCCAAAGTTGTGCCTGGGGTGAGTTTCAGCTCTGTGGTCATGCACTGCTTTAGGCAATTACATCTAACTGGTGTGCAGGCAGGATTAGCCACAGTTTCATTTATTCACATAAAATGGTGTGAAATTCAAAAAGCACCAAACGCTTTAGAATGGTATCACCAGCTGCATCCCATAACTGCCTTGGGGTGAGGCAGCGCCTGTGCCCTGGCTTCAAATGCAAAGGAAAGGGATCAGAACAGTTCTTTATTAACATTGTTCCCCCAATAACCCTTGAGCTTTGCTATTTGCAAGGCATGTAGCTGCAAATCCTAGTAAATAAGGCCTCAAGATGTGGTGGAGTGCTCGGGTACCTGAATTCACTTTATCTGTGTTCAGCAAAAGTATAACAAACATAAAAAAACAGATGCATTCCTTCCTTTCCATGCACAGCAGTGTCATTGACCAATGAGGCTTGTCAAGTAAATCCTTGATTGCACACGAGTCTCCTACGCCTGTCAGGTGTTATGTCATTGATGATGGAGGAATTGTTTTCCAGTAACGCAATGTGGCTATGTGGAGCTCACCGCACAAAGTCTGATGACAAGGATCAAGAAGCACGTCTCTCTTGTCTTCCTTGGCTTCCCTCGAAGGCTCTATCAGTCGCACCACATTTAAAGCTAGGGTTCTCACAGCTCTGAAGTAAGATCAGTGCAAATTTAGGTTTGTTGTTCTCTATTATGTCAGATCACTGAAAAATCCAGCTGTGAAAAAGTGAATGGGCTGGCACTGTCCCACCAGTACCCTACAGGGACTAATGGGACCCAAACATGGTCTAATTACCAGTGACAGATTGCTGTTGCCACGCTTTCTGTCTCCCTTGAGTCTGTGCAGGCGCAGTGGAGGTAAAGTGATGCAGATAACAGTTGGGCGCGGTCAACAACCATTTACCTGCTTTGCCCCTTGTCTGTGCAGGCCCTTGACAGATGGGGTATTTCACTTGGGGCTGAGAGCTGATGCCAGCATGTGTCATGCCTGTCCTGCTTCCACTGATAGTGAAGCTAATTGCCGTCGCCTTCCAGTGGGACAGAGAACAGAAGTCTGTTAGCAAATGGAGCAGGATGGCATGTTTGAGGATGGAGTATGACTCCGTAATGAAGAGCCTTCTATGCCATACACAGCACGACCGTCACTCTCATTGTCATTTCACTTGGAACCCCTCCATGCAGAAGAGACTTGTTATTGAGAGCTCCACATCTTCAGCCCTGTGCATACCTACTCATTTGATGTGGAAAGTTACCCTTACATGAAATGGGAACCACCAACATAGTTGGAGGTAGTCTTGAGAATATAGCATCGCTCTGACCCTCTGTGACCAATACTGATTGCTCTGCATTTTAGGAAGCGGATGCTGCAAGCATGTTTGCATTAAACTCATGTATATGTTGGTATTTGCCCATTAAGGCCTTATATTTCTCGTCAAAACAACATTCTCCACTATTCCCAATGTGAGATACTACGTTGGGGTTAATGATCTCGTTTTGTGACAGCTTTGACCCTCTTTTAGGTCGGGTTTGATGGGCCAGCCGAATCCATTACCTGTTACCAATTCTTTAGAGTGGCCGAATGAGCTTTGGCTTCCCACAAAGTATTTCTCTCACCTCGTGTTATTGACAGTTTGATGTTACACTGACCATCTTAAATTAAATTATTCATGTCCTATACGCTTTGTTTAGAGAAACAGAATCAAATCAAGTTTTGTACTGTTTTTCTCTGCAGCAGGCATTTTTATTTTTTTGTCAGGACTTGCTTTTATTCTGTGGGACTGCTGCATCACTAATACACTAACAAATAAGCATAGGCAAGCTAAGAGGTCTGGGTTTCACGCGCCAGCAGAGTCGAGCAGTAATGCTGTCTGCACACATTTACACAGGAAATCAAACCAGTTGACCTTCCCAATGTTGTTTGTGCTCTTAGCAACACATAACGAAAAGCAGAAAAGCAGAATTGATGTAAAGATTTGCAAACATTTACCCACAGTTCACATTTGCCATCCGACTGATGAATAAACAGTGCTGCCATATTTATGTTTGATGGAGTCCAATGTAGTGAAGAATGTGAGGGGTAATTAAGCAGAAACACGTCCCTGCCTGCGTGGGGAGGCGTGGGCAGACCCTGCTACCTCACTGCTACTCTGGCCAGTTGTCCCCTTTTACCCTGGACGTGTTTCTCTTGGAGTCCAGGACGTGGAAAAGGGGGAGGAAGCGAAATGATCTCCTCCGGACTGTTGTGCATGCTCTCAGTGTTCTTCATGCTTTTCTCAAGCCTATTAAAAAGACTCAGGCCAACATTTGCATCATATGTTGGAATAGTTTCTTCTTTGGAAAATGTTATGCTGCAGCCTTCTTGGCAGAAAAGGCAGGCTTTTTTGGCTTATTAACAACTTAGCAGTGTTTTAGGGTTTAGGTCGATCGTTTCCTTTAAAATGAAGGCATGCTGCTGGGCATTTTTTGTGGTTTACGAGATTAAATATGTCTTTTCGTCATTGATTTTTGTGTTGTACTGTTGTATTTTTGTAGCAATGCAATATGTTTAAGGATCCTAAATACACCGTTTTTCCTTTCCCAAGCCAAACCTGCCTTATGTATCATACTCAGTTTAGTTAGTTGATAGGCTAACGGAGCCATTTCCTTGTATGGTGTGTTGTTGGTCAGTTGGTTGATGCATATGCCGTAGAGAACAGGATGTGAAGACACAGATTTTCAAAAGGTTGAAATAAGTAAATGTTAGTTGCACAATTACGATGGCTTAAATCATTTTTTTAAAATAAACTTTTTAATGCTTTTGTACAATGAAAATGTATGCTGGGCAGTGTGCAAAATCGTTGTCAATATGTTTCCTCAGAACTGAGTCCTACATAAAGAGATAAGTGATACATGTCAGAGTCTTTTACGAAAGGCAACCTGAAATGATGAGTTGCAATCTTTGAGAAAATGTTTCATTATCCCTGGGGAATCCATTTGGTTGGCATTTCACTCCTTCGTTTTAATGTTGTCTGTGCCATTGTAAGCAAATACGTCTTGGTCTCACCCTAAAAGAAGGACTTGTGCCCGAACTGGTACATCATGTTCTGTCTGCACCGGGTGCCAAGCACCACTAGGCACGTTTTAGCCTTAGTGGAACATAGAGGATTGTGCATCTGTACATGGAATAATCGGTATTGCATTAACCATACAATGGGCTTCATCACAGCACTTATTCAACATTGTACAAAAAGGCCAAATATAAGGCATTGCATCAAGAGTACAGTACCATTTCTTTTACAGATACATTTGGTACTGAATGTGCTCCATAAACGTTCTGTAGAATCATCAGTGCTTTCAAGGCACAGCTGGTGAAACACATACATGACAAAGTGGCATTTCAAAGAGAGGAACAATGCCAATTGCTTGAAGTCGAGATACAGATATATGTTCGATGGCATGTGTAGCTGGGTAAGTGACATTTTCCATATATATATACAGGGAGTGCAGAATTATTAGGCAAATGAGTATTTTGACCACATCATCCTCTTTATGCATGTTGTCTTACTCCAAGCTGTATAGGCTCGAAAGCCTACTACCAATTAAGCATATTAGGTGATGTGCATCTCTGTAATGAGAAGGGGTGTGGTCTAATGACATCAACACCCTATATCAGGTGTGCATAATTATTAGGCAACTTAACAAAAAACAAATATATACCCATTTCAATTATTTATTATTACCAGTGAAACCAATATAACATCTCAACATTCACAAATATACATTTCTGACATACAAAAACAAATCAGTGACCAATATAGCCACCTTTCTTTGCAAGGACACTCAAAAGCCTGCCATCCATGGATTCTGTCAGTGTTTTGATCTGTTCACCATCAACATTGCGTGCAGCAGCAACCACAGCCTCCCAGACACTGTTCAGAGAGGTGTACTGTTTTCCCTCCTTGTAAATCTCACATTTGATGATGGACCACAGGTTCTCAATGGGGTTCAGATCAGGTGAACAAGGAGGCCATGTCATTAGATTTCCTTCTTTTATACCCTTTCTTGCCAGCCACACTGTGGAGTACTTGGACGCGTGTGATGGAGCATTGTCCTGCATGAAAATCATGTTTTTCTTGAAGGATGCAGACTTCTTCCTGTACCACTGCTTGAAGAAGGTGTCTTCCAGGAACTGGCAGTAGGACTGGGAGTTGAGCTTGACTCCATCCTCAACCCGAAAAGGCCCCACAAGCTCATCTTTGATGATACCAGCCCAAACCAGTACTCCACCTCCACCTTGCTGGCGTCTGAGTCTGACTGGAGCTCTCTGCCCTTTACCAATCCAGCCACGGGCCCATCCATCTGGCCCATCAAGACTCACTCTCATTTCATCAGTCCATAAAACCTTAGAAAAATCAGTCTTGAGATATTTCTTGGCCCAGTCTTGACGTTTCAGCTTGTGTGTCTTGTTCAGTGGTGGTCGTCTTTCAGCCTTTCTTACCTTGGCCATGTCTCTGAGTATTGCACACCCTGTGCTTTTGGGCACTCCAGTGATGTTGCAGCTCTGAAATATGGCCAAACTGGTGGCAAGTGGCATCGTGGCAGCTGCACGCTTGACTTTTCTCAGTTCATGGGCAGTTATTTTGCGCCTTGGTTTTTCCACACGCTTCTTGCGACCCTGTTGACTATTTTGAATGAAACGCTTGATTGTTCGATGATCACGCTTCAGAAGCTTTGCAATTTTAAGAGTGCTGCATCCCTCTGCAAGATATCTCACTATTTTTGACTTTTCTGAGCCTGTCAAGTCTTTCTTTTGACCCATTTTGCCAAAGGAAAGGAAGTTGCCTAATAATTATGCACACCTGATATAGGGTGTTGATGTCATTAGACCACACCCCTTCTCATTACAGAGATGCACATCACCTAATATGCTTAATTGGTAGTAGGCTTTCGAGCCTATACAGCTTGGAGTAAGACAACATGCATAAAGAGGATGATGTGGTCAAAATACTCATTTGCCTAATAATTCTGCACTCCCTGTATGTATATATATATATATATATATATATATATATATATATATATATATATATACTATTTAAAAAAAACAAAGGTTACAGGGACGTTTTAGTTTCTTGGCCGGATTTGTCCAGTAGAAGGCGCTTTGCCGAAACGTGTCGACATTTCACTGCAGGACTCTGTGTAACCATTTCAAGGAATAAATTCGAAATAATTCAATTCAGCATTGTTGAATCTGACTTCGCTTTTATGGTCGGGATTGAACCAAGGGATTGGTGCAGCCGTCGGATGGTAATCGTTCCATCTGTTGAGGATTATTTATTATGTGGTCTCTGGTACACGATACGGCTGGCAAGCCGTCTGAGTGCGCGTGACATTTTCTACCGGAGAAATTTGATGAGCGATTTACATGCAGCACCGTGCCACTTTTAACCGGATGAGAACTTTGCCGTTCTGGCATGGTAGGATTGTTGCTTTCTTCTAGGGGGGTTGGAGAACGCCTACGGGTTGGAGGTTTCATTCCTCTGTTAAGTTCGGCTACTAAATATCAGGTTTTCATTATCGCATTCTAAATTGGCACAGGGCCCGGAAAACAAACAACAGACAAAGTAAACGTCAGTGTTTGAAATACGGCTTTCTCCAGATACATTGTTACGAGTATAGAATCCATTTGCAATAACGGATCATTATGATACAGAGTATCCAGTTTATCACTGGTGGTTACTGACACAGCGTCCTGTTTTTTAGATTCGTTTACTCTTCTTGGTTCTTCCATTGTTCAGTGGCTATAAATAGAATATTATTTTTGATCGCATAACCTGGGTTGTTCGTGTTTACCGTAATTATGGCTGAACGGAGAAGGCTGTGGGAACAAGCAGCAGCCGAATTGTTTAATAACACCAAGATTAGCAATGGACCTCCAGGGGTTCAGATTCACACTACCTCCAGCATTAGCAATCAGTTAGAGAAAGCACGCATTTCGGAACTCAAAAAATGGTGGGAGATGACATCATTGACTAAGTGCATTGAAGTGGCAGAGTGCCAAGGGGCCTTCGCATTTTAATACTGCCCACATTAGGTGACGTGGATCCGGATTTGCTGGAGGAGTGGAGAACCCAAACAGCAGATTGTTCCATCAAACTTATGGGAACTTTAATTACCCAGGCTAAAAGGCGAATGGATGAACAAATCACTAAAATTGAGCAACTAACTAAAGATTTAGAGAAAATAGCCAATCAACAAGAAGTCTCCAATCAGTTAACCAAAATGGAAGAACTAATTAAAAATAAGGAAGAGGAAATCAAATTACGTAAAGCACACAAGTTCAATAGAGACAAACTTGATTATGAACATGGAAGAATCTATACTTTTGCTCGGAAATATGATAGTGTAAGAACTAAAGATGTGTCAAAGAGTGGAGCAGAAGTTGCCGTACATCATATGTCCGCTGATGATAGCTCTTCTCTGAAGATGAGGCACCACGCAATAAATTGGATTTTCAGGGGGAGATGCGTCTTATGCAAATGGTCACGCCGCCCCCTGGCCAAAATCGCAGACGTGGCAGAGGAAGCGGAAGACGAGGCGGGGCAAGAGGAAGAAGCAATCAATACAAGGAATAGGATTGAATCCTCATTCCTCCAGCAGTTCGAATCACTCGAGTACTGTTGTTAACATCTCCAACAGCATCCTTACAGATAATCAAATATGAATACTTGATTTACGATTAAGCTTCTGTCCCAATGTCCAATGGGACTATGTCAGTACACAGATTGAGCTCTACAAATTTGTTTGTAAATTACGTTTAATTAAACATTTTTCGAACAAGGATAAAAATCTTTCTGTAGATAATGCAACAAGTAGGGCTCCAGTTTCAGGATTTAATATTGCGAATAGTACAGAATTGATGGCCATTAATGATCTAGCTAAGGAAAGCAATGAATTTGAATGCTCGACATATGATCAAACAGACATCAACATCTCTACGCTTAATGTGATGGGGTTTGCCACTAACTTTCACGATACCAGTCATCTAAAATCGTCGAGCAGATTCAATCCACCATTACCAAGTGGAAATTTGATTGATATTTTTCATGAGCTGGTAATAGGCGACATTGATAAATTCCGCATGAAAGTTCCATCCAAAATAACAAATAGATCCAACTTTACACAACAAGACTGGAAAGACCTAAGTGTACTGAGAACCAACACGTCCATTATCATTAAGCCCTCTGATAAGAGCGGTAACATCGTTATTATGGACACATGCGAATACACCAAAGAAGCTTACCGACAATTGATGAATATAGATCATTCTGATAAGCTGCGGACTAATCCCATAATTCAATATCAAGTGACGTATCATGAGATGCTCAAAGAATGGCACACCAAACAACTTATTGATTATGATGAGTTTACATATTTAAAGATTGATCACCCCAAAATTCCATGTATTTACTTTCTGCCAAAAATCCATAAGAATAAATCACATCCCCCAGGCAGACCTATAGTCCGTATGAACCAGTCGCTGCTAGAAAATACTCGAGATATTTGGACCTGTTTCTATGGACCTTTGTCACTGAATTACCATCTTATTTATGTGACACCAATGATTTCCTGGCTAAGATACATAACATTCCATGCCATAAAGATTATTTAATGGTCACCATGGATGTGGCCTCTTTGTATACCTCTATTAAACATCAGTATGGGTTACAAGCATGTAGATACTTTCTACAAACACGACCTATTGAATTTCTTGAACATACAGACATGCTTCTATCCATGTTGCAATTTTGTTTAACCCATACCCTGTTCCTATTTGACAATGATTGTTTTTTACAAAAACAAGGGACGGCTATGGGGGCTTCCTTTGCTCACACTTAGGCCAATCTATATATGGGCTGGTGGGAGAAAGAGGTGGCATGGTCTGAAAACAATAACATCTACATGAACAGGGTCGTGTTGTGGGTGCGATATATTGATGAACTTTTCATTATTTGGGATGGCACTGACCAGTCATTGTTGGAATATATAAATATATTAAATGATAATCCATTTAACATCTATTTGGAAGCCACCTATAGTAGAAAGACTATTGAATTTCTAGATGTCTTACTAGAAGTGAGGAATGATCGGTTAGAGACCACCATATATCGCAAACCCACAGCATGCAATTCTATTCTGCATGCCAACAGTGGGCATCCCACGACATTAAAATGGAGTATACCTTATAGCTAGTTTCTGCGGGCTCGCAGAATTTGTTCAGATGAGAGTAGATATGATTTGGAAATCAGGAATATGATGGAAAGATTTCTAAATAGAGGATATCCTCTCAAAATTTTGATGGATGCACAGAACAGAGTCAAAAACAAAGGCAGAGATGAGTTACTCTTCAACAACATACCCAAAAATAGTGAGACAAAACAGTCGTCCCCTAGAATATTTTTGCAATATAACCAACAACATGGCTCTATGAAAACCATACTTCAGAAGAATTGGCACATCCTACAGAATGATCCCAATATCAGGGAAAGTATTGGTCCACATCCATCCATAACTTTTCGTAAGGCTCCCTCACTAGGGGATCATCTAACTAGAAGCTTTTTCTCTACAAAAGAAAAGACATCCTGGTTGAGCAAAAAAAATTTGGGATTTTGGAAGTGTGGCCACTGTAAGGCATGCAAGTATGCACAAAATATTCAAAGATATCAAACATTTGATGGTCGCTACTGTGACATCAAGGATCGCATTACGTGTGATACTGAATTTGTGGTTTATGTTGTTGAATGTGGATGTCATAAAAAATACATTGGCAGTGCCATCCACAAGCTAAAAGTTAGATTTTTACAACATTTTAGAGCCATTAAAAATCAAGATAGAACATATCCCCTGGCCAAACATTTCCGGGATACACATAAAGGGGATTCCTGCACATTATCATTTTATGGTATCAAATCTATTAAAAATAATCCTAGGGCTGGTGATAGAACATCGGAGCTTAGACAAATGGAATCCAAGATGATTTTATTACTTGGTTCTGAATCTCCCTGGGGTCATAATCTTGATGCTGAATTACATGTTCATCTAAGATAAAGTATAGATTGTTTATGGCATTTATAAAATATTAGTAGAGGGGTCTGATGTGTTGTGAAACTTTGCTTATATTGAATTGTGGATATAATGTGATCTTTACAACTGCTGTTTATAAGGGGTAATTTTAACGATATAAATGATATATGTGATTTTGCAGAATTTACAGAAATATGTATCTATCCCTTATTGAAACTTGTGTAGATTTTTTCAAAATGTTTTCAAATTTTTACCTTTTTAGATTTTCTCTTCCTTTTGAAATTGATATCCATAGACAAGTTGATATATAGATATAAGTATTTATCACTGTTTTTCACCATGTATAGACACATAATTTAATATAGAAGTAGTTTTTTCTAATTAGCACTTTGCACTTTAGCCTGAGGCCTTTTCCCATTTCCATCTTATATACATGCATTAATTACATTTCTACAATATAGATTACAATAGAATAGATCAACTTTACATAATAAATGTATCTCTTCCATGTTGTCTACGTATGACATTATGAAATAATAAGGTAAATCCATGGTTCAGTGAACTAGATGATTACATATAGGGGCTACATCATGGATCGACATTAAATATATATACTATACAGAAGACACAAATTCCAATATGGTTTAGCTAGATATTGCAATCGGTTGTGTATATTTTATTGCATTCGTCAATTTACAATTGGTTTTAGATTTTTCATTTAATAATGATTAAGATCTTACTTATTGCAAGAATTTTAAATGTGATGGTTGTCTTTCTTCGACACTGAATTATATAATAATAGTTATTTTGTTGATTGGTCTGTATGTATGAATAATTTATAATATTTTATAATATTTTACATTATAATATTTAAAATATTTGAGATATTTATACTCAAATTGTCGGAAGTATTTAAAATATTTATATACAAAAACCAATATCGGAGAATACATTTTACAAATATTTGATAAATTAGATTGAAAATTGATGACCAGAAGAAATTGATGACACTGGCCAAATAAGTACAATAATGCAAGTTCCTCATAATACCAATTTTGGCATGATATAAAGATAATGATGATAGAATTACTTGCAAGGACATAGCCATACATTAGGCAAATATACCAATAAGACATACAATTGATTGTCAATTATTATCATTCTTAATTTTTAAATTTGTAATTCTTAATCAATTTTTTGTCAAGTCTCCTTTATACTAAATTATGGATATGCTTCATATAATCATGAAATATGTGTGGAAGATACAATGTTTTAATGTTTAGACTATCGAAAGTAGTTTATGCTAACATTGCTGTGTCAAAATTGGGCACAGATATATTGATTGTATTTATGTTGTTGCATGTTTTAAGATGGCTGCTGCAGTAGATCACACTACAATGCAAGGAAAACAAATGATGGATTTTAACTTGTGTACATATATGGTGCCGGTTTCTTGGCCGGATTTGTCCAGTAGAAGGCGCTTTGCCGAAACGCGTCGACATTTCACTGCAGGACTCTGTGTAACCATTTCAAGGAATACATTCGAAATAATTCAATTCAGCATTGTTGAATCTGACTTCGCTTTTATGGTCAGGATTGAACCAAGGGATTGGTGCAGCCGTCGGATGGTAATCGTTCCATCTGTTGAGGATTATAATATATATATATATATTTTTTTGTCCAGTTGAAGGCGTTCTGCCAAAACGCGTTGACATTTCTTTTCAGGACTCTGTAAAAACCTTAATATTTAATAAAAATTTTATGAATTCTACACGGCCTTGCTGAGTGCGACGTTTCTCCAATGGTCTGGATCTAATTTGCGGGATTGGCGCAGCCGTTGGATGGCTATTGTTCCATTTATTGAGGATTTTTTATATATATATATATATATATATATATATATATATATATATATATACTAATTTAAAAAAACAAAGGTTACAGGGACGTTTTAGTTGGGCTAACATTTTAAATGTCAGAAACCAGAGAAATTCACCAGTTATAGTTAGAGTTACCTCCGGTAACTATAACTCGTGGCCCAAGATAACTATAACTTGTGCCCCCACCATGCACACCAATTGTCTAAAATTACTAGAAGCTCTGCTAGTAACTGCTGGTAATTTACCCAAATATTCTGCTTCAGGGACTACTCTGCCATGATCAGCTGTAACTATATGAGATGTTTGTAATGCATGTAGTGTATAGCAGGATCCTTGTCATTAGAGCCATATTTATTGACTGGTCTTAGGTTGTTATAGGTAGTCTTACCTTATTGGCTAGCTTCACAAATGCTGTTGCTTGGGACCCAGTGGCAGAGCTTAGGGGAGGGAATTGTTGAGTAACTTACGTGAAAATATGATCTATAAAGTATGTACCAAATAAATGTATTACAAAAGAAGTTGGATTATGTTTCCAGCATGAGCTACGTAACATGACTGTGTTAAACAAGAGTTTAACTGCTGGTTGCTACCTTGCACTTAATAGGTACAAATTATTTTGTAATTTTTGTTTCCAAAGGATTCATTGCCAACCTTACTGTTCAGCGTCAGTTCTTTCCAAGTGAAGAAGATGAGATGGGAGCAGCCAAAGCTTTGATGCGGTTGCAGGACACGTACAAACTGGATCCTGATATCATTGCGTCAGGAAGACTTCCAGGTGAAGCGCTTCAGATGCATATTATAACTATTTATTGGTATTCATTCACCAAAGCCATGAAAGCTAGCAATCTCAAGTTTAAAAAGGCAGGAGTCATGTCAGAGAGTAATTAAACAAACCATGCCATGATATGCTACTAGGGTGAAATCTCTGTTGGTGGTTTTGAAATCTGGAAAGCTGTAGCTTCGCCACATGAGTTGGAATGGAACATCCTTTTCTTCTGTGAACATGAAATAATTTGTGTCTGCTCAAGCGGTAAAGTTTCCTATAAACTATTGCCACTCCAACGTCATACTTCCATATACCCTTAATCATTAGTGGTGTTACTATTTCTAAGCTGAGGTTTGTTTGATAAAAATGACTTTGCAAGACCTAACCTCATTCCAGAGTCATGGAAAGTATTTCTAATGTTTAAGCATGACCTTACATTTGCCGTTAGTGCTCTTTGTAATACATGGCTAACCACTCTTGTTCCTGTGTTGTCAACTCTAGGAGCAACCTGTTCATGTTATCATGTTAAGCTTTAAATGATTAGTCCTTTCCTTTTTTGTGATTTTGTCATTTACAGCTATGTTTGTTTTTGTGGCTGCTAACGGGATTACAGTATCCCTGTAATTCTGCAGTCACGATTCTATTGCTTGTTTGATATTGTGTTAAAATGCTAAAATAATTCTCCGATGGATGAGACGAGCTGCTTTTGTTGTCTACATTTTTTGTAGTCCTATCACTTGATATCAAGAAACCGGTTTTAAGATTGCGGAAAACCACTATTATCTGTTTTTCTGTTTTTTTTATTTGTACACTGCAAACCGTTTTAGACACTGGCGAATACCTTGAGCTGCCGTTATATTTTTTAAAATTTTTTATATGAGTTGTAATTGTCCTTTGCCCAGTCAATCTTTTGTCCATTTCGGTTCAAAGGTGGATCGTATTTTCAACTATGTCTGCTATGCAGTTGCTGTGTTTTTTCATTGCTTCAGTTCCTTGAATGGTTAGGTCTTCTGTTTAGCTGGTTCACTTGCTTTCCATTTTGGGGAATGGCTGTACACGTTGGATGATGAAAGTGTAGCTAGACCTCTCGTTTTCATAATTTAGTGCCCTCAATATATGTGGTCCTTTTGAGGTTAAATATGTCAATGGATTAGTTGTGATTTCCGTATGCGTGTTTGTCTTCCAGCAATAGGAATGTATAATCTGGGAAATCACTGTTTTTGTAAATTATCTGAGAAGTATGTAGTAGTGTATGTTTTTTAAACATCCAAATGGTTTACAGCAGGTATATCATCTTGATTCAAAACGTACATATAAGGATTACCAAAGAACTCTCCTCAATTGTTTACTCCTGTCGATTTTTGGTAATATTTTCAGACATGGATTTGTGTGTGGCTGCAGCACTTTTATGTTTTACACATTCTCTCCTGGTTAAGTCCTATAATTGTTAGTGAAGTGCAGCCTTTACTTTTCAGACGTTGCTTTTCAACATTTGTCAAAACGATATCCATTTTACTGTAATTGGAGAACTAATTGTAGTTGCTTCTTAAGAAGTCCTGAATTTTATTATATAGTTGTATTTAATTCAGCAACAACAAGTGCAAGTTATCTGGCAGTTAATACAGTTTTTGAGGGTTAAATACCTTACTGCTTCTACGTTGGGGGTGATACGCCCTTGTGGTGTTTAGGCAGCGCTTATCTTGCCTTTGTTTCATTATTGTATGATGATTGAGTCTCTGTTGTACAGTTATAAATATTTGATGTTCCTTGACTATCCTATCCTATCAAACTCTTTAGCTAGTCCATCCAGGAAATAATGAGATTTCAGCTTTTCCTCGGCCGCCTGTGATGACTTTATTAAACATTAGATGGCCTTTAGCACCTGTAAGATCTATATTTATCCTTTAATTTATTGCGAGCATGATATTGGAGTATTGGTGTTTATTTATCCTGTCTGCAAATATTTTAGGTTGTCTATAAACAGGTTATTGTTCTTTCTATTATTTTATGTGAGTAATCCAGCTAGTTTTGAGATGCTAAATTTGATTATTCTTGCTAGTCGTCATTGTTGCTTCAACAAGTTGGTGCAAATAGTTTTTTTTTTAGCTAGTTCCTCTTACATAGTTATCAACTCTGTGCACGGGTCCTTGTACTTTGTGTGCGACCTGGAAGTTTATGGCTTTCTAAGTTTGCCTTCTGTTATTACTGGCTGCCATACCACCTCTATTTGATGCCTTTTAGGTATATCGTTTTTTCTCTGGATGTAACTATCAAGCTGTGCTAAATTAAAATGTTATGTTGCATATTAAAGTTTATTTTTTCTTGACAGTCCTTCTTGTACATTTTATGCTCCCTTACTTGTTATTGGAACTGTACATTGAGCACTACCCAGTTCGTCTTCGATCCATTTCATGGTTTACACTACAATTTGGGATAATATGTACTTTGCTACTATTTATTCACTCTATTAGCACTTTCTAACGAAGTAAAACGAATCAAATTTAGTGTTCAATGAGCTAGTAAACTTTACTTTCATTGCAGAATTTTAATTGCGATCTGTTATTTTAATCAACTAGTAAACGTCTGAATTTTAATTTTGGAATGCTTTGACAGGACTGTGGGAGGTCTCATTTCTGAAACGTTTTAAGGCTGACTTCTGGGAAGAGGGTTATTCTATGACGTTTATTGTTTTGAAGGAAGAATTCATTTTCAGTGAATGTGTGAATGCCACGTGTGTTATTATAAACTGCAGATATTTTATTTTGAGAGACGTTGCTACAAAATAGACACACACAATAGGGAAAATTGAACTCCTCACCACGACTTCCCAACTGTTTAAAAGCTGGCACTGTCTTTTAATAAAATTTATCATTCGCCGTTCGTTCTTTTTCCGAGTGAATGGACAAGACAACGTTTTGTGATCACACATTTCCAATATGTCCGATGCGTACTATTTAGCATATCTTTGTAGATTCAGAACGTCAGAATAATACTATAAAATAAAGACAGCGTAACTTTAAATATGATCTGACATCGACCAGCGACTCTCACATGTTTAACACATCTGCACATCAACAACAGAAAACAACTCTTTTTTCACAGATGTGTTAGGAGGGAAGGAAACAAATATGCATCCAAGAACAAAGATTTTTTTTAGAGAAATATTGTTTGCCCCTAGCGGTGTACTCTAGTCACTGCAATGAAATCCTGTATATCTGTGGCTCCTTTTCCAAAGCTGATCGCCGGAAGTGTAAGAGCTTAAAATTAAAGGCTGCACAATTCTCTCACCTAGTGTTTCACGTTAGTGAGTCTTCCATGATGATCCATGGCAGAACACCTAAGGGGAGCTCTTCAAAGGGAGTAGTGGTGGTTTGGACTCCTACATTGTATTCAAATGACACCAGTAAGACTGTTGTAGGTGGTTAGTGACTGACCAGACTCTGTTTTTCATTTTTCATTTCAGTGAGCAACAGTTTGTAATAATGGTCATTTCACAAATCGGATCAAAGAGCATATAATGACTTGTCCTCAAATACAGGAGTTATCATATGCTTGTGCTTGCTTCCAAAATCCTTAAGTATACACCATCTTCTCCACGTTCCAGTTGGCGATTGTCATGTCTCTGATACTGTTATTTGTTGATAGGCTGCAACTGGAAATCAAACGTCGCTCGCTCTCTTTCTGTTTATCTTTCTCTCTTTTGCTGTCTTTTATTCTCTTCATCTCTGTGTCCCTCTTTTTGTTTACCTCATTCACTTACCTGTGTATGAGCTTCTCTATTTAATGTCTCTTTTCAAGTCTTTTGCGCTATGCCTCCCATCATTTTTAACATGACACAGTGACAAAGCTTTGCATGACGCTTTTTAATTGAAAATCCCAGTGAAATACTGAGCCATATGCAACATCACCTTCTTGGCTTTGGCAATCCGATGAAGGTTCCAAGTGACTATCTGACACAATTAATACCAAGTTATCATTTTACCCCTTCATTATGCAGCAGTCTTTCGATTTCTTTTATAGTTTTCCTTCCACTTTTTTATTTATCATAAATCATAATTTGGCACTACCCTGCATTCATTACAAAGGAGAGGGCCTAAATCAACTTGACCCGAATTACAAAACCGGCGCAGTGTCCAGGTTTGCGCCAGATGCACCTTTCAAAAGTTGCACCAGCGGGAGACTCGGACATTGCACCTTGTTATCTTGACTGCACTGCCCCCCAGAGGAGCCACAAGCGCACTGCTGCATTCCTGCTCGGGGGCAGTGCTTTCATTGAAAGACGTAGCAGCTGCGTGCAAGCTGTTCCGTGAGATGTCTGAGGGGGTTCAATGAACCCACCCTTTGCCCACTCCAGAGGGCACCCCTCTTGTGGCACACTAACATTTTGTCAATTTTGTGTGGCACACTAGCAGTGTGTCTCCTAAGGGTCTGTTTGCCTTTATGTCCTTGTCTGTAATAGAGGACTGATGTACAGGCAAAGTACTTTCTTATTTGCATGGTTCTACGCCCCCATGCAAAGCCAGGAACGCCTTATGAAACTAACACTGGCGCCACATGTACACCGGCGTTATCAGTTTTACAGAAGGCGCTGCACAAGCATCTGTGGCCCCTTTTTTAATAGCGTAGAGGCCAGGGAGGGGTGAGTTGACCTCCACGAAGTGGATGCACATGCCTGATGCACCATTGAACATCAGGGGCATTATGTCTAATACAGCCCCAGATCTCCTCTTATATATGCTCAGAGGTGAAAATACTTTTAATGTGTAAAGCTGAAAACATGGTGATTATCAAACCATCACTCAAAGAGCACAAAAAATCCCTTATTCTCTCAGTAACAGCCATACGTTAAGTGCCTTTAATTTATTCCGCTTCTCGGATCTTTATTGGTGGTAGAGCAAAGTTACCTCTATTGGTAACATCATTGCTAACCATTAAATAATCTAAGAAATGATGCCCACTCAATCTTTTTGTATGTGTAGTACATTCACTTAATACAGCCGTTACTATGAACACAATGTGATAGTAATAGCTACAACAGGACTTTTAGTGGACCTTTACAGAGCCATGATTGAGAGTTCTGGAGTCGAGACTGAAGGCTTTGCGAGTTTCTCACGGTGCCTGCCAGTGAGTTAAACGAAGTTGTAAAAAAATAAAAAGATTGACTTACCTACTGCCTCATGCTTGGTGCTCCTGTTCATCTCGGCAGCACATGCTCCCAGGGCTCCAGCTAGCAACTCCTCTCTACCAATCCAGGCTCAGGCAGCGTGAGAGAAGCACCAGGATTATCTCGAACGTGCTGGTGCAGCACACCTTAAACCACCTGGGGTCTGTGCTTGCTCTCCTCCCAGCTCTCTAAGGCAGCTTGGGTTAGAGTGTTTATAGTATGCATATCAGACTGGCCATCGCAAGACAGCAGATCATAGTGACATGCACACCTTAAACTGAAGTGCACACTATTTTTTCCCTGCTGCTGCCCTTCCCTCTGACTTGGCTGCTGCCAGCATGAAAAATAAAAAGGTAATAAATCGGTTTTACTACCATTTTATTTTTCATGTTTCCTGCTCTCCAGCGGAGGTGCAAACCTCGTCCGTTCTCATAGGGGCACCTCCGCTGATTGTCAGTGGTTCATTGAGCACTGTGTGATATTAGCAGTTTAAGGCATGTAGGTAGCCTCATTTATAAATTTATTTTTTTCATAAAATATATTGTTTGTACTGCTGACCATTGCTTGCCTTTTCATTTCCTTTTCTTTGATTGTACATTTTGCATTTGTGAACCTCAGAAACCGATTATGTAAGACTGCTATTGAGCCTCACCCAATTATCAGAGTTTTTGAAAAGTAGCTGCCCCCGAGAGGGCCCACTGTATTACTTGGCCAAAACATGCATAGCAATGCTTGTACTGTCTCTTCCAGTTTGCACAGGAGATGAACGAGATCCCACTGATGGCCAGGCTTGTGTTTTGGACAAGCACACAAGGTTTTCCCTTCTCCTGAATTTAGAAATGTAAATGCTGGCTTACTGCTATAGCATGCATTCTCCAGTTTTGAAAATAACATGACCACAGAGTGATGGGCAGAGTCTAAGTTCACCCCTTAATCTACTCAAACTCTTGTAGGTTAGTTGTCAGGGTTCTGATTAGTAAGAACCACGTAGCATAATGTCCATTGTTTTCTCAAGGTTGAGCTTAGTCATTTGACTATCCTTGGGAATATGAAATCCTGGACAGAAGGCGATCATTACTCTGAACTTCTGATGTCTTAAATAGTTGTGGAGAGCAGTGACTGTTAAGCTAACTTGGAACATGTGATTCTCCACAAAGGGAAAAGTATTTTCTCTTGCTTACATTAAGGACAACATCTTGGCTCAGTTAGGACACATCTGTTGCTCCTACTCTGTGACCATTTTTTCTAATATTCATTAATTGGACACCACATTATTAACCATTATCTACTGGGTCTCTAAGCTTCACTTGTAGAAATTGTAAATGAAGGTCTGTGTAGGCGCATATACCTATATCCCATTCCTGCTTACACCCCTATAGAGAATGCAATTTTTCAGCTTGAGACCTTTTTTTATTCATATTAAGAAAAATGTTTGTTCCATTCAATCCTTTTCTGTTTTCTGAAAAGAGACACTGAAAGAGGAATTGAAGTTTTTTGCTGATACTATGACCTCTTAATATTTTCTCAGTAGACTACAGACATTAAACTGAGCCAGTAAAGATTTCCAATAAGCTTTTCCAAATTGCTTATGAGATGAGTCGGAATGATTGTTCCTTACATTGCAATTGTTATCATTTCTGAAACGAGTATCTCTGATGCACCGGCCCTGGAACAGCCAATAAATGTTTTCTGCATTCTTCTTCTTCACAGACTATTCCTTCTAGAATAATATGTTAACCAATGGTATTGTCAACTCTTCTTTGATCTCCAAACTCTGGAAAACTCAGGAGACCAATACAACGCCTAGGATTTATTCCCTTTCTCAGACCTCCATTTAAAAGCAGCTGCATGTAGAACTTAAAGTCCTGCCAGTTGAGTCCAGCAACACATTTAACACAATGCTTTAGAGAGCGACCCTTCAGGAATCCTGTCTCCAAGCCCAAAGTGTTTGTCTGTGTTAAAGCTGCGGCCTGCCATAGAACTACTGCCGAATTTAAATACACCAGGTGCCACAAACCAGGTTTTCTGCCTCTGATAATTTTTTGAAGTGATTAGTGTGCAGCTGTTGTTCAGAACCATGGCACAGCATGAACTAATATTGGCCCAGGATAAGGGAGAGCTGTCCTTGACCATACACATTTAACTAAGAAATGACCATGTCATAAGCATTGGATTGTGTAGTCTGTGTTTACGGCACACATCTGTATACCCCAACTTTCTTTTACGTTTGGAAAGCATTTGAGATCTAAGAGAGTGATGATCATTTATAAATGTTTGTTGTAATTCTCTGGCTCTGCCGAAGTTGATCTTTCAGCCTCATTAAATCATTTCTGTCCTGGGCGGTTTCGTTTTAAGTGTTGTAAAATATAAAGCACAGTATTTTTCAACACGATGTCCTCCCAGTGATATATATGTCAAAATATGCAGATTAAGCATATTGGGAGGGCACAGTCAATTTCATAAAAGTAGTTGATTTGGCTTTGATACTTCCTGAAGGACAATTGTTGTATCGAAGACAAAGGAACCAGGTCGTTTTTTATATTTTATTTCCCAAATGTAAATACGTCCGTCTTGTTCCGTTTCCAACTTCCAATGCCCGCGTTCACCCCCAACATTCCACTCCCTCCTTCCCACGTAATTACATTCTCCTTCTGTGTTCTTTAAAGAGACCACAGTATGAACAGAATATAACACATTTTCCCCCTTAACAAAATAACAACTATAATGAAAGTCAAACCTGAAACTAATAATGATAAAACTGATACTAAGACTAAAGCGAAATAGCTTAGATATTTATACATAATCAACCAACCGAGAAGATCTCTGTCTGAGGCGCCCATCATACTTCACTCTTGATGCAATAGAATCAACTTCTACCCCATTATCCATACCACTCCTTTCAATGCTCACATTTCTTCCCCAAACTCTATTATGCACAGAACCATCGGTTTCAACAATACCTCCTTCTTCATCAACCACATCGCTGACATCACCCTCAAGCACATCCACCCAAATACTGTAGGTTCAACTGACTTCTCACTCACTACGGACCATGAACCAGTAAAACCAGATTCCTCATCTAGTACAGGAGGACACTTTGCCAGTCTGTTAACATTCCAAACTTTGCCATCCTGTGTAACCACCTTCTTATTAAAGACCTTAACCACCTTCATCGCTTCACTAAACTTAGGCATGTCTTTTCTTATAAATCCTGGCCTCCTTACCCTGACCCAATCACCCACACGCAATATAGGTTCCCTTACCTTCCACTTCTTATCATATGACTCCTTGCTTTTTTCCTGCTTCCCTCTCACGTAATTTTTAATATTCTTAACATCCAACACACCAGCACTATTGCTACTTATCTGTTTGAACCACCAAGGACAAAGCTTAGACACAGGATCTCTACCCCTCAATAACCGGAATGGGCTAACACCTGTGGTACTATGCGGAGTAATACGGTAATACCACAATTTTTCTCTTATTTTATCCTTCCAAGCTTCCCCGAAACTCCGTGCCCATCCAATACAATCCTTAAGTACACGATTAAACCTTTCCACTTGACCATTCTCTTGCGGTTCATATAAAGAGGTAGTCACATGTTTGATGTTGCAGTACTTAAGGAACCTTTGCATTTCTTTCGAAACCAACTGAACTCCATTATCAGTCACTAGTGTCTCAGGATAGCCTTCCTTTGCAAATATCTCCTTAAGGAATTCAACAACCACACTCGAGGTCACGTAAGGGTACCAACTTTACTTCAGGCCACTTGGAATGGTAATCAACAAGCACCAAAGCAAATTTTGCTTCATGAGGTAAAAAAGAGAATGGACCAGAAATGTCTAACCCTAGCTTTTGCCATGGAGAATCTGGCCATGGTACAGGACGCAAAGGCGCAGGAACAGTCCTCAGCATCCTTTCAGCATTAATACATACACAACACTCCCTAACCATCCTTTCTGCCATCTTATCCATGCCAGGCCACCAAAAAGAGGTACGTATCAATTTTTTCATGTACGACATTCCTGGGTGACCAAAATGGGCCAAACTTAAAATCCCAGATTGCATGCCTACAGGTGGAATACATTTCCCCTTCTTAAACAGGAGTTCATTCTCGATTTCCAACTCCTCTTTTATCTTAAAGAAAGGAGCCACTTCTTCTAATATTCTTTCCTTCCTGGGCCAACCCACTCTCACAAAAGATTTTACTTGTTGTAGTACAGAGTCCTCTTGATCTTTTACAAACCATTCCTTCTCCTCCAAAGATTTAAACTCATCAGCTACAAATTCAGTCACCACAGAAACAATATCCAAATCCCTGGATTCACCCCTATCAATCTTATCAGTAGGCTGTTGGGGTAGACGCGACAAACAATCTGCTACTGAATTGCTTTTACCTGGCACATATTCAACATCAAAAGAATACTCCTGCAATCTCGATACTAACCTTGCAATACGAGCAGTTGCATTCCAACCACCACCCGGGGATAGAATGCCCACCAGCGGCTTGTGATCAGTGCGAAGTACAAACCGTGAACCCCACAAGTAGTTATGAAAATGTTCGATAGCCCAAACACATGCAAGTAACTCCTTCTCAATAACAGCATATCTCCTTTCAGCATCATTTAAGGTGCGAGAAGCAAATGCAACATTCCATTCATCCTTTCCAATCCTTTGTGACAATACACCCCCAATACCATACATACTGGCATCTACTGTCACCATACACCGAGCTTTGATATTGAAAGGTCTGAGGGAAGGTGCACACGCAATTTCTTTTTTTATAGACTCAAACGCACGTTCCTGTTTATCCAACCACACAAACTCTACATTTTTTCGAGTTAACTCTCTTAACGGTTCCATTTTAGTCGCAAAATTCACAATAAACTTGCTATAATACTCACATAACCCAGCAAAGGACAAAAGTTTATCACGATTGTCTGGCCTAGGAGCATCTACAATAGCTTTAACTAGCAAACTTTTGGGCACTACCCCGTTGCCCGAAATGGGGTGCCCCAAATACTCTACGGATTCTGCAAAAAAACGACATTTCTTAAATTTCAGAGTTAGTCCGTTCCTGTTGAATACTTCGCACACTCTTTCAAGATGCTTTCTGTGATCCTGTTCACTTTTTGAATATATTAATACATCATCCTGGAAACACTTAACAAACTTGTCCATATCTTTGAACATCATGAACATTGCCCTCTGGAACACAGATGCTGCCGAAGCTAATCCGAACGGCATACGTTTAAATTGGTACAGACCTTGCGGAGTGATAAATGCCGTGAGATGACGAGAATCCTCTGTGAGTTCAATTTGGTGGTAAGCTGACCTCAAATCCAATGTAGAGAATATATTAGCCCCTTCAAGCATGCTAACAACTTCATTAATATTTGGTAGAGGGTGGCAATTAATTATAATATTAGCATTCAGGGCTCTCAGGTCAACACACAGTCTCAACGATTTGTCTGGTTTACGAGCCAAAACAATGGGAGAAACCCATTCAGACGACTCCACCTCCTCAATAACACCATCTTTCACCAATTCATCCAAACTATTACTCAACTCCTCACGTATACCAATAGGAACATTTCTCAATTTCTGCACAACAGGTTTAGCATACTGTTTAAGCTTAATTCTATGGCTGTAGTTTGCCAGTTTCCCCAGTTTCTCAGAAAATACTTTGGGAAATTTTGATGTAATCCAATTGGACTTTTCCCCAACACTCACCAGCATAACAGGCTCAATCTCCCTGGGGTTCAGAATTATGCCTAACTCAGCTTGATCCCTCCATCCCAGGACATTGACCCCCTTCTCTGCAACATACACTTTAATTACAGCAGTACGTTCTTTAAACCACACAGCATTCTCCACATATCCAAGAATATTGATTGCAGTACCATCAAATCCTTCCGCCACTATGTTTGAAGAGGATAAACTAGATAAATCCCACAGCGACATACATTTTTCCAGAAAATAATCACATGTAATAATCGTCCAAGGAGAACCAGAATCTGCCATGAGTTCCAATTCTCGCCCTTCAATCACAATAGTACATTTAGGCTGTTTCACAACATTTCTAGTTTTGTCAAGAAAATTATTTTTTACAGAAAGAACTACGCCATTTTCCCTCTCATCCTGTACATACGAGATCTTTCTTTTATCGTTACTACCAACACATTTAACGTCCTTGCACACCCTGGCAAAGTGTCCAGACCTTCCACATTTGTTGCATTCCTTACCAATCGCAGGGCAATGTGTGGAATTTGCAATATGACTCAAACTCCCACACATATAGCATGATATTCTATCTGTTCTTTTACTCCTATCCTCCCTTTTGTTCCCTGTATTACACTTCAACGTGGATCTACTATAGTTACTACTATTCCCAACAGCCCCTATGGCATCACAATTAGATGAGTTGTTTTTTTCAGCATTTTGTACAGTCTTCATCCATTTTTCCGATTGCTCCAGTGCTTTGGCCGTATTTATTACTTCTTGTAACTTCGGATCCCCCATCACCCATAGTTGTTCCTGAATCCTCTTGCTTCTCACATGAACAATGATCTGATCCCTGATCATTTCATCCGTGATGGGACCAAAATTACAGTGCATAGACAGACTGCGTAAGCTGGTTAAAAATTTGTCAAATGCTTCCCCTTCCAGTTGAATTCTGGTATAAAATTTAAATCTGTTTAGTGCAATGCTAGTGGTTGGCTTAAATCTTTTCTCAAGTTTACTTAATGCATCATTGAATATATCACTATCTTCATCTTGAACCATTGTTTGTGGTAGTGTCCTAAAAATGAGTTGCCCTTCAGAGCCTAAACAATATAAAAGAATGTTCTTCTTTCTCTCTTGAGACATTCCATCTTCATCAATTGCTTTGAGGTATGTCAAAAATTCTTCCTTCCATCTAGACCACGGAATGGGTGGGTCTCCTTTTGTTTGTAAAAACTTTGCTGGTGGCTCAAATTGCATGTTGATTTACAAATAAATATCAATATTATTTTAATATATACATATATATAGTCTTTATTTACTAGAATTCAACAAATTGAGGATCTTCGCTCTGGTAATCAGTCTTAAAAATAATAGCAGGCTTTTAATACCTAAGCCTACTTAAGTCCATTTAAAAAAAAAACCATTCCTTCTAAATGTCCACAAAGAAATAACACAGAGCGCGTTTTCGCATTTGGTTGTAAACAACAGGAACTGAACACGGCGAGCGTTTCCTGAACGTGCTCGCGCAGGAAAGCTTCCCCGGTTGCTAAGCAACCCTTACAGTTGTTAGATTTGCTTCCCGTAATTAATTCAAGAAAAACAAAGGCCAAATATACTTGCCCTTAAAGCAAATAAGGCACGCTTCCCACTTAGCGTCGTATGTTAATCTCCGTATGAAAATAGATGTCCTTTCCTTCCGACGTCTTTTATTGATACCAACGGCTCGCTGACTCTCACAAGATGAAATTCTCTCAGCACGAATACCACCGGAAACAACCTGAATGGGTCCAAAACCCTCGTCGCCAATTTCTGTTGTATCGAAGACAAAGGAACCAGGTCGTTTTTTATATTTTATTTCCCAAATGTAAATACGTCCGTCTTGTTCCGTTTCCAACTTCCAATGCCCGCGTTCACCCCCAACATTCCACTCCCTCCTTCCCACGTAATTACATTCTCCTTCTGTGTTCTTTAAAGAGACCACAGTATGAACAGAATATAACAACAATCCTTCCCACTCTGAAAGATTGTAGGGAACTGTAGCCCGTAACATAACAAAAAGAAAACCCCCTCCCAGATCGGAGTGAATCAAAAGGAAAAACGGGGGCTGAAATATCTCTGCAAGTTGAGCAAAATAAGAAAACACTTTTGCTTTTATGAATTAGAATTGAGTTGTAATTTCCTTAATACTCCCCTCTAGGAACTCAAATTACTCAATAAAAACGCATATCCTTCCCCCTTGTGGCAAGTTTGATCTTTTTTTTTGGATTTTTGTTAAATTTAGTTTTCTTATGTTTACATGGTGCTTTGAACTTCCCACATGTACGCAGAACTTAAGCACTTGACGGTGAGCATTAGACACTTTATGATCCAAATGCTTTTGGGATGTAAATATAAAAATGAAGAAACAGACAAACATTTTAGGAATTCTGGGAATTTTTCACTGGTTCCACTGAAGTGCAAAACCAATTTGTGAAAAAAAACATCAACTTCAAAGTATATTCTACAAAAATCTTGACAATTCATAAATTTCACCCACAAATATTTTGCCATGTATATAATGACTAAATTCCGATGCATCGCATCCAGCATGTATAGGAGGACTGCTTCAATTTACTATTCTAACTTCTAATAATCTTATCATAATTGATGGAAAGTGTTTAATAGTGAGATTAGGTGCAGGTCGAAATGTTTAGTTGGGAGGTGTTTATATAATGTAAACATTTGTTATGTTTTGCTCATATCTCATTTTGGTACGGCTCATCAGTGTGAACAGCATGTCCTCCTCTGTCTAACATGCTGCTTACTCTCACTCTACCCATCCTACCCTGCCCATCTTTCTGCCTTTTCAGTAATCCATTGACGTTTAATGCACACCTCCACAACGGTAATAATTGACTAGCTCTCCAATTAAAGCAGCAACACCCACCTCCTGTGCCTAGGGAATATTCTAGAAAAGGCTCTTACCACCTAACTCCAGGTGTCCATCAAAGTTTGCTGTTAGCTTTAGGCCTCCAGACCCAAGTTCTACCTTGCTGTTGCCAATTACAGGCTTCATCTTTGTTGAAAGTCTTCAACAACAAGGAACAGTCTGGCATCAGGGAATTGACTTAAGGATACAATAGGTGACCCCATTCTGTTTACCCTCAGCATGGAATCTCTGGAATGTCTATTGAGACACACCAATAAGCTGATGATACCGAACTATAATGTAAAGTGTAGTCTGCTAATGACATAGACAGAGATCAGACCTTGGCACTGGCAAACATGGATTGCAGCTGTCTGAAATTCGGAGACTGGGGTCTTAATTGTAAATGTCAGTTTCTTCTAAATCCTGATCAAAGCTGAGGTAGTCACTGGAACCTCAGAGAAAACATAGACTCCAAAGTAACCTACACACAGTCATATTAAAGAAGAAGCCTGGATAGCACTGTCGAGTGAAGTGCAGAATCTGCTGCCCAACTAAACCTACTTTACTGTTCAGACACTCACCCTGTCCCACACTGAAGGTATCAGTGCCCTGCTTCCCAGCCTTCATGGCACTTCAGTTTCCACAATGAAATCTGGGCCGTATTCTACATTCTTCCCTGGTGGCATAAGGGCATGTGTGCCCACTTTGTGACCCCCCCACCACCTCCCCTGGGCAAAATGGTATTACAGAAGAGGTTGAAGACACTTGTGCATTTTCTTCCGTAATACTGAAAGTGCTGCCGCCAATGCTGTCAGTAGAGTATTTTCCTCATTTCCATGGCAGTTTATGGAAGTGAGGGAATCTTTTTCCCTCTATGCCCACCCAGTATTATAGACACAAGAGAAACGGGCACATAGGTGGCCCACTCAAATCGCACCACAAAAAGGTGGCACATTGTTAGAGTACCTCCGGAAGCCAGCCCTCTTTAGGGAAGGAAAGGTGGCCCATGGATCCCCTCAGACATCCCCCTTCAGGCTTGTGTCTGCAATGAGGATCTCTCTCCCATCTTTAAAGTGCAGGCGGCATGCCACCTGCACTGTGAAACATGGAACGGCTTTGAAGCCACCATTTTGTTTTGCACTAAATGTGCTGGCCCCAGGGCATTTATTGTATCACTGTTTGCAACACAAACAGGGAAGTACACCCTTTCTATAATACGGCATGTTAGTGGAATGTTGACTGAATTAACATTATTTGACAGTTACAGAAAATTTACCTCATGGAAATAAAGTGCAGTTAGGTGTATACTTATATTTGTTAATTAAGACTGAGAAAATAAACTTCCCCTTTGCTAATTGCTTTAAGATGACATTACACATTGCACCAGAAATTAATACTTAAATACACATTTACAGCAATTCACAAGTGCTGTAATAACCTTGAGCAAGAAAGTGATTGGTTGGATGGAGAAGCAGGTTTGGTAAATCACCACAATAAAGTGCTGCATGTTTGGTGTTCTGTTTGAACCATTGGTTCAGACAAATGCATTATTGGGAATAATGTGTAATATAGTTTCAAACTGGTACCCATATTTTTTTATCATGTTCCGCTATGTAGCAACATGTGTCAGAGATACCAAAGGTTCCAATATATATGTGTTGCTTTTATGTCCTTGATTTCATTCTGTTAATCTTGAACATGTCTTTTTTTGTTTCACTTTGATTTTAGGAACACAGTATATTTCCTCTTTATCAGCTGATGATTGCTTTGGAATGGGGAAAACCGCTTATAATGATGGTGATTATTACCACACAGTATTGTGGATGCAGCAAACTTTAAAACAATTGGATGAGGGAGAAGATGCAGCTGTCAGTAAGGTGGATGTGCTCGACCATCTCAGCTATGCTGTCTTCAAGCTCGGGGATGTACAGAGGGCCATGGAACTAACCAGGCGTCTAATCATTCTTGGTAAGAAACAGTTACGTCACTTGCAAATCAAAAATGAATACTTGAGCATGGTCAAAAAAATGAATAGAGACCGATCTGTAGAAGTGTCTGAAAGGACACCTTTTACCTGGAAATGCATCTGTTCAACATTCACTCTGAATGTGGCCACTTATATGCACATTTCATTGACTGTTCTGTTCTACAAAGTAAACTTCAGTATGCTTTGTAGTGGCAGTATGAAGCCCAATGGTGTTGTCCTGTTCGGCTTCTGAGGGAGTCAGAAGGGATAGGGGCAAAACAACAATCCGGCAATACAGTAATCTCACTATTAAGTGGGAAGTAGCCGACCTATATGTTTTGGTTCCCCTTTCCTGGACTAAAAATTGTGAGACTTGCAGATCAGTCTTTCTGGGTAGTCGCCCGCCCAGGATTTATGGGAGTTCACTCAGGCGGAAAATTGATATCACTATTTGTGTTTTGGATTGGACAGAATACAGAGTACACCTCCAACCCTCCCTCACGCCAACAAATTCTATTTCAAATTAGCTGCAGCTGTCATTGTTTTTAGGTCGAGTGTAGCGTTCAACGTGTTGTGTACTTTTAGTATACTTGTAATATGGGTTCAAGCAAATTCAAGCAATTTCATTTGTTGGTTCCAGGGTCCTTCAAAAATCCTTGCTTGCTAGTGGTCAGTTCTGCCTCTTTGTCCTGTCTTTTTCTCTTTGGGAGCAGCACAAAGTACTGTCTTATTACGCTATGTCCTGTTTATCTCTTCTGTGTGGGACTTTTTTTCTTTAGAATTTGCCTGTTGGTCTTACTCTGTGGGTGCTTGTTCAGTTCCTCCTCCCCACCTGCTCCCTCTGTAAACATAAACCAATAGCAGTGGGGGGGGAGGGGCTTTTCCAGGGCCAGCTCGCTCTTGCTCTATTCCTTTTGTTATTTTCAGTCTGTGTGGCAATAAAAGTCCAGTCAGTAATTTACAACGCTAAGAGCTCTAACTCCAGCAAACACGACACCACTGCATTTTAAATGCTTGTTTTAGTTGCTTTACGACCAGACCATGTTTTGGTAATGTTCCCTTTTGTTCTTTTTTATTTTCCGTGCACACGTTTTGGTGTTAGTTAATCTTTGCCTGTAAATTTCATTTAAATCTGGTCACAATAAAGATAGTTATCTTTATTGTTCCCTTTGCCAGTTCTCTTCACACTCTTTTGTTGTGCAGGCATCTTGGTTCCATCAAGAGGGAGGTGGAATTGCATGTTAATTATTTGTCTGCCCAACATAGCCTTGCATAATATGGCTCACAAAATGCGGGTAAAGCAGTCTTTACTCCTAAAGCACTCTGGAAAAAGCACAGCTAGTGGTAGATGAGCGAATATTGCTAAATTACAAAACTATTTAAAACGCATACATTATTTATTAAAAGCAAGTCTAAAAGCTGAGATCGTAAATGAAGGCTTCCAGTTAAAAAAAAACTGCAATACTGTGACAATCCTGAGCCATTCTCAGTACTTCAGTGTGCTTTCCATAACTGACTCCCAGCTCCATAAAATGAACGCTCCACTATTGAGGCAAGCCCTCCCAAACAATGTTGTCTTATTCCTCCTGCCCTCTGCATCCACCCACCCCATTCCTCCCTCTCTCCCTGGCACCGTACAATGACACAATTCACTCACCCTGTATAGCATAACGTCCGTTTAAAACCACACCAACCACCCTGCATGGCACCTCGCCCCTCCTAAGCCATACCGCTTCCTCCAGCCTTCTAAATCCCTATATGCGTAATCCTACATTTCGGCCTCTAACCGCTATCTTTATAATTAAATCCCACAGAGTAGAGAGCAGTTACTGTATAAATAGGTACACATTTTAAATTAAAAGCCAAAAGTTGAAGTCCAAATAGCAAAGTTTGTAAAATAGCAGCAAATCAATCCTTTAAGGGAACATTCAATCCCACTGCGGGCCTATTACCTATTGGTGGCAGGTTAGGTGGCAGGTTTTTATGAGGTTATCCCCTCTAGGGGCTAACAATATAGTTACCTAATCATATTTCCAACAGATGATATTTTATTATAAGGCTTTGTAGAAGCCATTTTAAGCATCACAGTGTAATGCCAACAGTTTATTTTTGTAAATGTTTATATCAACATTGTATATGTATTAACAATTTCTCTATATTACAATTATATCCATAATTCAGGCATAGTTAAAATATTTACTGTACTATTCCTGTCTGAACACTCTTGGTATATTTGGGTGACGCTTATAGTTTATTACTGTTAATAGGTGTCTAGTGTATTTCTTGAGAAAACTGTATATGCCATCCAGCAACTCTAATGGTTAAGTGGTGAAATTGGTATTGGATTAGAATTAGCGTGGCAGATTTAAATTAAAATGCTAAATGCAAACATTTACATTTTTTGCTACAGATAGAAAAAAAAGAGAGATACTGTAGTTATATGCAAAACCACTGGAATTATATAGCAGAAAAAGGCAAAATTATAAAGAAAAGTTAACCAATTTATATAGCAAAAAAAGCCAGGTATAAATTTACAATGCCAATACCTCTAACTCAAAAAAATGCGAGACCTTTTGCATTGCAAATGCTTGTTTCTAATTGCCAAAGCATAACAAATTGAAAAAAAGTATTTCTTGTTGAAATATGAGCTCCCACCTTTCATGACTGCCTTTATTATGGTAGGTCAAATGAATGATTGGCTAATAGAATATAAAATCTTTTATTGAGCAGGCCGCAGAAGCGCACACTCTCAACTGTAACAGATGTATGCTTTTACAGCACCTCATGTGTGTCCTATAACCTGTTAGCAGCTTTGCCTCCTTCAGAATCACAATTGTAAATGTCTTTTGTTCCAGTCATCTTGTTACTGCCTTGTGCGTGGCACCCTTAATGACAGAAAATGTTGCACATAGTCTGTCCTGGACAGACACAGAATAACCAGTCTAAGAGGTTTCCATATCCCCTTTCTACACACCTTGTTTGTGTTGCAGTTATGTGTGTAATTTTTCTTTAACTCTTCACTTTCATCGTGTTTAATGCAAATACAGTTCATAAGTATGTATTTTGTTGAAAACGAAACATCTGACTACAACACTTGTATCTGGGTCTCTGCCCTGTAGACAGTTGTACAGAAATAGTCACTTCAAACCATTTGCTTTGTTATGTGCATTCCTATTTTAGCATTTAATTCAGCAGTGCAAGAGGTACTCTGGATCAGAGGTCTGCATAGGGAGAGTTTGTGATCATCTCAGATTGGAAGGAAGGGGCAACAGTTAATGCGAGCATCAATAGATCCATCTAATAAACTCCTAAGAGTACTGGACATTTGCCGAGTGAGTCTAAGGTACTCAACGTCAAGTTGAGGTAACAATAGGCTCAACTGGAATAAACCTGCAGCAAGAGCAGAAGCTACAACTGTATCTACATGGATGTCCTAGCTGATCTCAAATAGGAAAAAGATGGAGACCGGCGCATGGTTAATTGTGCTATACTTGGTGCAGTCAGAAAATTGAGCAGCTTTAACTACTCATGTCTGTAATCTGCACCGGGGCCAACAGCACTAGCATAATACCCATGCTCTGAAGCCTGCAGGGTTGGTTTGCCATTGCTCAATTCCGCAGTTGTGGAGACTCGCCCACCTAGGTGTAGCTAAGCACTGCAGAGACTTGCATGCATCTGCCTGGCTACAGCACACACACACCTATCTAACAGTTCACACTCGGGCAATCATAGCTGAGGAGTGGACTTTGCAAGACATCGCCAGCTTGTGCTTTCTGACAAGCCCTCAGCTGGGTCTTAGAGCCTTCAAATGGGTTAATGGGCTAATGAGGTGAATCAGTATCCCTCACAAGCTTTAGTTTAACACATTGTTACACACATTCCTTCAAATACACACTTCCATGTTCTTTTTTTTTAATCTTTACAATGAAATCCATGCTCAAAATGTGTCGTTTGATACCCTGGTAGAGTGGACAAGAAATCAGAAGTGTATTTATGAGTGGACTTAGGAGTTTGATTTATATTAAATTATAAATGTAATGAAATGGTTTTTACTGTCCCCCCACCCTCCATTTGTGAGCCTTCAATATCTGAAATGTGATCTTTAAAGTAGCTGGGGTCTGCTGACCAGACTTCAGTTACATCCATCCCAAAAAAAAATAATGCTGAAAAAGTGTAAGTAGGACACACGGGTAAGTCAACTGTAATGTTGTGCAAAGGTTTTGTGCAGCTGCACGAAGTTCACACTTGGAGTATAGGAGCAAAGGAAGTATTTTCTCCCTTGTGCTTTAAACCATAAAATGCTTTAGTAATCTTTGTTTGTGTAGCACATGCATTTGCTTTTTTTTTATTTATTTTTTACCGTAATTAGTACGGAAACCCCAATTGCCTAACCTCTGATAGGAAAATGTCACACAACACATGTAAGTTTGTATTAGCAAAATCAATGGAACCATTAGATGTTTATTTATCTGCACTGCATGTTTATATTTTAAATTGTTTATTGTTGCACGTCTGAATCTTGGCAAATACTATTTGCAGTCCTTCATTATCTTCCTGTTGTAGACACATTGTTTGTCACTGTTCAAGCTTAAATACCTTAGGGCTGAGGTTGCCAACTTCTGTGCTTCGAAAGCAAGCTGACAAATTGAGTTTGCAAATGATGGGGATCCTGCTCCAACATAACCATCTCACATATGCTTGTAAAAGAAAACCCATAAAATTCGTTTCCTTATAATGAAGGCATTCCTCAGAGTAGTGGAGCTGTGCAGAGCACAGATATGTAAATATGGGAAGGTTAATGGAGATTTTCTTTAATGCGACATGGGACTAACTGAGCAGTTCATAAGAACGGTTTAGACAGAAAGGCAGAACCAAGCCGTTGCCACATTGCTATTAACATATCCCTAAGACCAGTGCTTAATTTGTAAATAAAAAGGTGCCGGTGCCCAAAGGCCTACTCAAACATGCAGCTGCTGCAATTAAATGTAAGAACACGGAATACTGAGGCAGCGTAATCCTGAAGCCGTCTCGGGCCTCTTCATTCCAAATAAAGGCACTCTCTGCCCCTTCAGCTCACTCTTGCAGCTTTTTACTTTCTCCCTTTGTGACGCCTTTTCGTTTTTCCCTTCATCCGTCTTTCCCATATGTGCCTTTTGCTTGCAGCAAATGCTTGAGGCAGAAGAATAAGCCCCGGCCCTCAAAAATAAGTGCCGGTGCTCAGCACTGGAAACAACAAGCACAAATTAAGCACTGCCTAAGACAGAAAATGAGTGACTTTATTGAAAATATTGAGCAGAGAAAGTGCAATAATTTTAGTTTAATTTTTCAGAGTAACAATAATCACAGAATGCTTGGCTCACTCTCAGTAGTGAACGGAATGGACCCTGACTATAAGAGAAGACGTGTCTGCTTGCCTGAAAAAATAATATTTGCCTGAGAGTTTTCTCTCTTATTCTGCTTTCCAACTCCCAAACTGGAAAGTTAGTGCCAGTCTTTCGCTAGAACACAGGGAAGCATGAAGACATAGGGGTCAGGGCGCTGCCAGTAAAACTTGCTTGTCCTCTGGAACTTCTCTCCAAAAGCTGAAGAGCATTGAAGGTTTCTAAAACAGTGGAATGTGTGTCCATCTGAAAGAAAATGTGTAGCCTGGGTGTAACTGCACGTGTTACTTACCTAGGCAGCTTCTTTACTCCGAAAGTGAAGTAGGTCCTTTGAATCCAGGGAGCTTGTGCTGCTGCAGGAGATGCCCAATAGCCAGGTGTAATCAAACATTTTGCTGTTGAGTTGAAGGTATGTGCCATGCTTCTTCAAAACTTGACTGGTGTCAGTAGTATTTTCAAAACCGTGTTTGTAGGAGTGGAACAAGATGCCACGTTTTGCCCCCATCTCCTGAAAAAGTCTCAACCTCATAGTCAATATTTAAGCAGTTTGTTCCCCCTCTGAAATGTTGTCTGTGAAGTTCGAGGCAACAAGAGCACCACGAAAAAGGAATATCCAAGGAATATGCTACAAGTCTCAGTCCTCCTCTTCTGAAATATTATGACCTCCCGGATCCTTTGGAATGACAAAGTAAACTGTTAGACGGGGCGAACTGTCAGCACTTACTCAATCACACTGACTCGGGGCTGTCCACGAAGGGTTCCAAGTATAGGTCTCACGCGCCCTTTAACATTATTGATTAGTGGTTTTTTTTGCAATAGCTCCTGTTCTTTACTTTAGATTATCTTAATGTTTGCATTCGTGTGTCATTTTTAACTAACTACACTTGGAAATTCGTCTTGTTCCTATATTGCATAGTTGTTGGTAGTGTACACTTGCATGCTTCTCTAAGGAAGAACTTGTTGCTTGTCCAAAGCTATTAAGAGTCAGACAGTTTTTGGTTACAGAATCTGGTTGCCTAATAAGGGTGAAAATGCTTTGCTCCAAAGTAGATCTCACCTCGGTAATAGCCTTTATGTCTCAAAGGTTAACAATCCAGTTTCCTCGATCTTATTTTCCGTCAAAATAGGCAAAAAATCATGAACCTGGAACAATTAACATGAAATCATTGTACAAAACCTCTGCCTCTGTGAGGGCTTCCTAAAATATTTACTACAATTTATGTTATAGATGTTTTTTGTGACTTGTTTTTCGAATAAACATTGCAGCAAAATCAGACAATGAGGCATATTCAGAACCACAATGAAGGTGAAATGTCTTGTGTAGTCCCCCACCGGGTGGGGTCCATCACCCCCAGATCAACCGCAGATGTTACCTTGTTGGAGTCCCTACAGGTCCAACCCCAGATTTCCAGGACAACCTTTCATCAGAACTACCAGTCCTCCCCCTATAAACACAAGCTCCTCACTCGTCATTCATATTTACTGATAAGAGAGTAGCCTCCTGTGACAGGGTAGGGGAAGACCACGGCGAACCATCATTCGTCTCACCCACCCCTCCCAAGCACCCCACCATCTCACTCCAAAGTTCCAGAGCCCGTTCCACATTCTCGTCTGTCCGCACTCACCTTAACCGACATTCCTCTGCGGCGCACCACTCGCTCAGATCCGCCAACCATTTGTACCAGGGAGGGGGTGAAGGGGCTATCCAGTGTATTGCTGTGTTATAGATGTTATTGAAAATGGCAATCTGCATATGAATATGAAAGAGAATTATTGAGTTAGTACCGGTTCTGTCATGTACTTCACTAACCTAGTTTTATTTTATATCGTTGCTTGTTTTAGATTCTAGTCATGAACGAGCAGGAAGTAACTTGCGATATTTTGAGAAGATGCTGGAGAAAGAAGAGGCAGAGAAAAATCAGAATGAAACCTCAACAGCTGAGCAAGCAGCAACGCACGCTGGGATTTATGCCAGACCGTTGGACTACTTGCCGGAGCGCGAGATTTATGAAGCACTTTGCAGAGGGGAAGGAGTTAAAATGGTAGGAACGTATTGGTTACTGACTGTGCGCGAGGATGATTTTGTTCCGCATAATATGTTTAAACATTGATTGCCCCAGGAACCCTTTTAGCCAAGTTGCTAATATAGCAAACGTGCTTCCCTAATTTGAAATAATCCTGTGAGACACACACCCAGCAGATGGTAGTTTATATCAGTTCTACTCCTGTCTATACTGAACATCTTACCTCGCTGCCCCCGAACACAGAGCTCATGTGGACTTCTTTAGGTAGGTTTAGAACTGCCCTGTATTTGTCATCTGGGTCTGCTCCGTAAAGTCCTCATGCTGCACAATTGACATGTTTGGCAGTCTGCCATATAGTAACCTTGAAGTCACCTCGGTATGACTTTTTTTATTATTTCCATATATCTAGCATTGCACCTAGTACAACGTGCGGTCTTCATTTTTAGCAACGTAATCTTTGGCTACAATCCGAGCTGATGCTGCTCTCTTCACCCTTATGCCTAAAAAAAAAATTATTATCACAGTTGTGGTAACTTTTCTGTGTGGTCAGAATTGACAGGCTTAAAATTACATCATTTGATGTAATTAGATGCACCTTCCCCCTGACATAATGTGATGCCCAGACATGCCATGCCTCATTCTCCAGGTGCATTACTCCGTAGTTGAGGACATTGGGAATTTTCGGTATTGTTGTGGGGCGGGTACTATACTGCCCCGGGTGACATATAATGAGACCTACTGATCTGCACCCAAAAGTACTTGGTGCAAGAATATCAGTCCATATTTTAACAGGTGTGTAAACGCACCTGGGAAATAAATCAGCACAGAGAAGGAAGCAGACGCCTGGGGCACAGAGCACCACCAACCATCCCCTTCTAAACCCTCGCTCATCACGGCCCCTGCACAGTGATCCTCTGTGTCCTCCCTCAAATTTACCCTCTGATCCTGGCAGGGGGTATATGTGAACGGGAAAAGTCTCTGGTGCATTACCTGTGGAAAAGGGATCATAACTACAGGGCCAACAGGTTGTTCCCATTCTGAGGGCTTTTACTCTTAATGGAATCATTTAGTGGGGAGATATCACGTAAAGTCATCTAATCCATGGCAAGTATCTCACCCACCTTTAATCCGACGAACCTGAAATGAGGTCCAAGGTCCTCAGACTATTTTGTGTGTAAGATTTTCCAAATGGATTGCATCTGTGTCATCCATGCAGAAGACCTTACAGTGCCTACAGGACATCCTAATGAACTTCCTGGGACAATTACTGCATCAGAAACCAGTGGTCCAGCTCGGTCTTTGCAGCTCAAATCCACAAGCTAAGCTGAGTTGCACAGTGATGGTGATGCCGTCTATGCGGACATAAAATCTTCACCGAGATGAAGAAAGCATCCAGGGCATAGGAAAGGCAACCGGCTAGATGTTACAATTATTACACATATTGTCAGTAGAGATCAATTATTTTTTGTTTTGTCTATTTGAAGTAGAGGTAACTGGCACAAGAACGGTATTTGTAGCACTGTAGCGCACCATCCTTACGCGTCCAACCTGTTCACCCAAAGTGGCTCACCGGCTCCGTGACTGATACTTCCTTATTCACTTCATCTTCATTAAACAGGGTGCAGGTGTGCAGGCATGAAGAGAGGACGGCAGATTCCGAATTACTGTCAGTACATTTTTTTTAAAAAAAGGACCAATTGAGTATCGTCGGCATAGGAAATGAGTGATAACCCATAGGGTTCCACAGTCTTTGCCAACGAGGCCATATAAATGTTAAAAAGTGCAGGGCTCAGTGACGAGCCCTGTGGAACACCACATGTCAGGGAGAAGATATCTGAGTAGTATGTCTGATGCAGGACTTGAAATGTCCTCTGATCAAAAAATGATGACAGCCATTTAAGGCAGATGCCTTCAAAGCCCATTTGAGTGATTCTGCATAGAAGGGTCTTATGGTCCACAGTATCAAACCCAGCACTCAAATCAAGAAGAATGATGGCTGCATGTCCACCTGCATCTAAGCGGCATCTAGTGCCTTCAGTGACAGCCAGGAGGGCAGATTCGGTGCTGTGGAGTGGTCTAAAACCCATTTGAGTATTATGAAGAAAAATATGTTTCTCCAGAAAGTCTGACACCTGGGAGTTAACGTGTTTCTCCATAATTTTAGATGCAATTGGGAGAAGAGCAATTAGTCTGTAATTGCTGAGTGAGGTTGTGTCAAGATTAGGTTTTTTTAACAGGGGCTTGACCACAGCATGTTTCCAGTGTTAGGGAATGTGTCCAGAGGACAAAGAGTCGTTAAGAATTTTAGTTAAAACCAGCGTTACGACATCAGGTCCTGAGGCTAGGGTAGAAGGAGGGGATGGATCCAAAGGGGACCCAGATTTTATAGTACGAAGATACTTCTCCACCGACTCCTAACGAATAGGCTGAAAGAGAGACTTGATCGTCAGTGTACAGGACCGCCTTATCCACATTGATAAGAGTTATTGAGAAAAGTTGCCTGAATATCAGATATTTTCTTTTGAAAGAAGCAGGCTAATTCTTTGCTATGTTCCTTAGAGCCTTCTGTCATATGTTTGCCAGAGGGAGACTGAGTCATTTCCTTGACAATTGAAAAGATCTCTTTAGGGGAGTGGGAGGACTGTTCAATCCTAGCGGTATAGTAGGATGCCTGCGCTGCTTTGATTTCTAAATGAAAAGATCGAGTCAGATCTCTATAAAATGTTTTTAGGCCAAGGTTGTATGACTTCCTCCATTTCCTCTCCATCCACTTGCATTCTTTTTTAAGCACTACAGATGAGGGGAAAACCAAGGAGATTTCTTTTGGCGATTAGTCTTGGTAATGATCTTAGTAGGTAGTACGATGTCTAAGGATTGGGAGATCCATTCATCAAAGCTATCTGCGGTGTAGGATAGGCCAAGAAGTGATATAGCCTGCAGATTTGTAAGAGTGTCTATCCAGTCTTTCTTGTTCAGCCTAGACATCTGCCGAATAGTTAAGTGGCCATCAGGCTGGAGGACTGAGGAGAAAGGAGTCCGAAAAGTCAATGTGATTAAAAATGGTCAGTCCAGGCCAAGGGAAGGGGGGCCTCAGCTACTATGTTGGCCAGGTTGCTGAAGACTAGATCAAGTGTATGTCCTCTAAGATGTGTGGGGCCAGATATAAATTGTGAGAGGTCTAAGGCTACTAAATCCCCAAGTAGCCCTCTGGAGTTATTCTGAAGATCCTCGGCATGTATGTTGAAATCCCCCAAGATAGTACAATTGGAGTGTTTGCAGGCAAAGACTGCTACACTCTCTGGTAGAGCTTGAAGGAACTTCCCGTAGGGGCCAGTAGGCCAGTATATTAAAATACCGGAAAAGGTGAAAGTGACGTCTCTTGCCAGTGAGAAGGCCAAACCTTTGCATTCAGGGATAGGAAGGGAGTGGTCAAGACATTGAACTGAGACTTTATAAATTATATTAATCCCTCCTCTGCCCAGGGATCTGTCTAGATGCAAGATTGAGTAATTAGGGGGTATTGCCATAATCACATCAGGGGCAGAGCCCTCCGATAGCCAGGCTTTCTGTTAAAAACAGAACATCTGGCTTGTATTCAGTTAGTAGCGAGTAAATATGTAATTTATGTGCTGGTAGGGGAGTGTCAGTTTAATAACATTAATTTGTTAACTTGTTCCGTTACCTTTCTTGTGTTTAAAAGGGATGAATGCTGTAGGGTTGACTGGCGAGGATTATGTCTCCTCCACGAGGAATTAAAATAGGATAGCAATGACCCAAATTCCCTTTCTCTTTATTAAGGCCTAAGAGAAAGTCCTTTGAATAAACTATTCTTTCAGGGATTACAGTCTTGTTATTCCTGGACCCTGAAGAACGCGGACAGGTGCAGACGGGCTTGCCTTTGGTGCTCCAGCGGCACGTGTCCGCTGCGCGTCCACTTCCAGGGGGTCATTTATAGGCCTGGCAAGCCTGGGAGGAAACAGCTAGACCGCTAGCCCAAAGAAAATGGCGGCTCTAGCTAGAACCTTCCCTAAAGGACTACCGGCTCCACTAAACACAGGTGCCAGGAATCCTCGAAGCTTGAAAAGTGCAAGTTGGAGAATTTTTAAAAAATATTAAAATACACAGTTAATAAAATAATATGGTCTGGTTTTTCTAATCAGGCTATGTTATAATGCATGCCGATTACCGATTTTTGATATATGTTTTTGCTTGTTTTTCTTTAGAGTACCTTATGTTAATCAAGATACCTTCCGAGTTTTTCTGTACAGTACCATATTTTAATAAAGATACCTTTGAGTCGCTGCTTTATAGTTGTTTAGTGAGTGTTGATTTACAGCAGACAAGATAAATCTGCTTTTGGCAAATTCTCTGCTGCTGGATCCTCAGTCTGCATATTATTCCTATGATGTTGGTAATTCCAGTGGCAGGTTCTCTGCCATCAGTAATCACCAGTGCCAAGTTTTCATCTGCTGCAGATGAGCCAATTTTACAATCATAGTCCACTTTTAAATCCGCCCCTAAGATTTATTATTGATGCTAACTATTGGGAGCACATTTGACTGAAACATATATGTTGGGTTGTAATACCATGTTTTTGGTACAAACAGCCTGCTGAATTAAACACAAACTATTGTGATGATCTAAGCAGAAAGTATGCTGTGGATAAAGATATGAATGCTCAGCATAAGTTGATTATTGGATTATCAGAGCTGTGTTAACATACTAAGAATGCTGATGATTGCTTACATCACTTTTCCCATTTCATTCGAGGCACATCAAATGTTAATGCAACAATATAAACAGGCAGTTCTAGAGAATTTCCTTAGGAATATTTGATAATAAAGATAAGCATACCCAGATCACAATTATCAATTGCGCTGTTCCTTACCATTACAGGATTTTATAATTTGTCACTGACATATATATAGGTTTGTTGTTTTCATAATGAGTGTAGAAATCCCAGTAATATTTTCTATCTGGGCAGATAGTTTTATTGGCTTAAAAATCTATGGCCCGTATTTATACTTTTTTTAGCGCCGCATTTGCGCCGCTTTTTGACGCAAAACGGCGCAAACCTACAAAATACAATGGCATTTTGCAAGTTTGCGCCGTTTTTGCGTCAAAAAACGACGCAAATGCGGCGCAAAAAAAGTATAAATACAGGCCTATATATCATAGATCTGTTTTTGTACATTTAAATAATGTTCAGAATAAGAGAGTTAAAAGGGTCAGAACTAACATTTGTTTCTTTACTCTTCCCATTTCTAACTTAACAATGTTCTGTATGCAGACACCAAGGAGACAGAAGAAGCTATTCTGTAGGTACCACAATGGGAACAGGAATCCTGAGCTACTCATTGCGCCTGTGAAAGAAGAGGATGAATGGGACAGTCCTCGTATTGTTCGGTACATTGATGTGCTGTCGGATGAAGAAATAGAGATGATTAAAGAGCTTGCATTGCCAAAGGTGCGTGTGGTATCAGCCATCTTTCGTGTGCTGTCCTGGCTTTAACAATACTGACCCTTTATTTTCAGAGAACGTGAAGGTATTTTATTTTAATTATTAGTTGTTCTAGATTCCTGCTTTGCAGTGAAATACAAAGTTGTAATTCTTTATCTCTTCTGCTTTTGTCAGGCATTGTTGAGCCCTTAATACTGTAAAATTGATTTGTCAAAGCGCCTGTCGCCATTCTGGCATCTCTGTCCAGTACATCCTATGTTTAGGGCAGCTGGAAGTGGCTTTGTCAAGGCATAACACCCTGGTACTATCTAACCAAGTGTTGGCAAAAGTGCCAATCACAAGTCCTGGAACAATGTAAAATCAATGATACTTGTTAGGTTGTGATACACTAAGGACTTGAAACTGCATTGATATATTGATGAGGAAATATGAATCATGTGTTTCTAGGTTCCACGCTTTGAAATATAATTTGAGAAATACTAAAGGAATTTATTATGAAATCAGCCATTTCATCTAGACGTGGAATTTGCTATCTGCCTCATTTAATCTGAGACAAATTATATCTTGGGTGGTTTTGAGCAAGGGTTTACTTTCATATAGTAATGTAGCAAGAACAAACAGTTGCATGCAGCAATACAAAATTGAGTTAAAGAGAAAAATTAATTACAAAAAGCTACCCTATTACAATTGTGAACTTCACTAAAGAGGCATTCACTATTCCAGGCAGCTGGAGCCCTTCCAGAAAAAGAGTTGTTTTTCTTTTCAAATTGGTGTCAACCATTGCCTGGTTTACTGTGCCTCACAGGTGGCTGATCAAGACCGCCTATGGTTGTGTATGCAAATTTGACTGTAATGCTTTCTTTGAAAATCTGAATGGTAAAGTAGTTGGGTTAGACACGTTTAGTAAGATTCTTACATCCTGAAAAGATATTGGTCAGCAAAGCAGTGTATCAGTCCAAGAACCTACCAGCAAACCTTAGTCTCTGTCTATTTAGAATTGAGAATCCCATGATACAGATTATTGAGAAATTAAGAATAACCAGACAGAAGGCCCCTCCATCAGGCCTCCAATTTCCCCCTCTTAGCCCCACCCCCACCAACACATCATCCATCACATGAAAACTCATGCAACATAATTCTCAGTGCTGTAGCTACATCATAACTCTAATTGGTAGCCTTTTTCTAAAGCATGTTTAAACATCATGTGGGACAAATATTTATTGCATTTTGCCCCTGAAATGGGATGATAATTCGGAAATAAATCCAGATGAAGGTTTTTTTTCACAGCAGATGATTTACATAGCTGACCTCATAGATTTTAAGGATATCTGGGTCAACACCTTGTTCAAGACACTTGCTACACACTAATCCTCAGGAATAACTGGTGACTGTGTGGTGGACTATCCCTACCTTACTCAAATTCTGGAAAAACCTGAAACTATTCCTGTTCGTTAAGTCTCTGTCAACATGCTAAAGGTAATTTGAAGTCCACCCTCTTGAAGCACTGTTTAACAAATAATCAAATTGTACCTTCTACATTAATGTCAACTTGTTCACTTTTCCAAATGTTTGAAAATGTGTTACCAAGCATGTCTTTCACCTCGGGCTGTGTACTTCCCTGGGGCTAGCTTTACAATAAAATAAAATAAAAGTAATTAATAAATGGGAGCAATGGGAACGCAAACCCCTTTACTGTATCAACTAGGGGCTCGTACCTTAGGATTCATTAGGTATCTTTGGCATCATGTTTGAGAAATTGCCTTCCCCTGGAGACCGTTCATTCTGAGAAACCTCAGTTTTACTCTTTGCAATAATCCGTGTGAAGGAATGCTGCTCTAACATGACTGATTTGAAATTAAGCACTGTATACTGCATACATCCTTGTTGGATATCTACCACCTCAACCTGTACCCTATGCTATGCTGTGTTTTAAGGTTTTCTGTTAGTTCTTAGCTTCAGCTAATGAACGCTGAAACTAATACTTTCTGTTGCAAAAATGCATTCTTGTTTTCTTTTTGTCATATCTTTAAACATTTCTAGTGGTATCATCTCTAACGATATGCCACAAAGGTTTGAATCTATCTGAGTCTCTTGGCAAAATGCCTTTAGAGCCTAGATGTGCTATTTCTTTAAATAATGAAGATGTGCAAATGAGTTGTTTTGCAGCATGAACCCTTTTCTGGATTCACATGCTGTGCATTATTTCACCATCTAGTGCTTGGGTCCAGAATTGTTACTTTCTTTTATTTTTGGGCGTCGTCGACCACCATTTGGTGGTATGCCCGTCCCCTGTGTGACGTCAGATAGTGCCCCATATTTTACTGTTGTTAGTCGCCCTCTTCAGATTCTTTTTTACACTGTTGGGTCTGGGATCGAGATAAGAGCTCTGAAAGTTTAGTTTGGAAAATTTGAGTTTGTTTGGGAGAAAATCGAACGATTTGCAGAAGACCGCAAAAGAGATGACGACGGAGAAGGGGATCTTTTTCTCTTCCTTCAAACAGGGCATCCTGCTGGTACCAGCCTCTTGGTTGGAGAATAAGAGCAAGTAGGGGATGTCGAAAATTCCCCCTTTAAATTCTGCCCCAACTGCCACCAGAAACCTATGCGACCGATGCAAAAAAAGAAACAGGTGGGGGAAAAACTGGCGAAGGATGCAGAGAAAAAAAAGGCATAGGTAATAAAGCAGCTGAAAGGCGCCAAGCATAAAAACTAGGACAGTAAGTCCCACAAGGTAGCCTCAGTGTCGAAACCATCATCAACCGAATCTCAGCTGCAAAAAAGGAGACACAGTGATCCCAGGCGAGGGATACTGGTGCAGGCAAGACTTCAAAGCCCTCGATGATTCCATCTGCTCAAGAGGGAGCAAGAGAAAAGACCAAGGGCCTTTGACATTTGGCATTTATTATGACATTTGGCGGTCTGATGACCGACACATTATGAGGTTGGTGGGCAGACCCACCAACCTACCACTGTCCCCACCAGGATCTTCGATCCCAACGGGCTGACGATGGGTGCAGGTTGTAATCTGCCAGGGCAGCGCTGAAGTCAGCACCACCCTGCTGATTACCAGTTTGTTCTCTGCCAGCCTTTGCAAGGATGGCAGAGAACAGGTGCAGGGTTCTCCTTGCCCAGCACCCTCGAAATGTGTACTGTGTGCTCTGCAGACAGTGCGCATTTTGAGGGTGCTGGTGCCCCCTGCATGTGGCAGCATTCCTGTCAGCTCAGTTATGAGCGGGTGACCATGCCGCAGCCAATTTCCCACTGGGCTGATGGTCAGCCAGTGGGAAAGTCATAATGGGGCCAGGCGGGAGGTCGCCAGCAGGACGGTGACCACCTGTTGGAATATGGCGAATGGGTGTTCCCATCCGCCAAACTCATAATCAGCCCCAAAGTCTTTGGCGATGACAGAATTGTCGACTCCAAAGAAGAAACCTCCGCCGACGCTTCAAGCAGAAAATAACACACTCAACTCGGGATAAAGAACAAAAGGCTCAAGGATGAAAAGGCAGCACTCCTACAAAGAAAAATTTAGTATGACTCCTTAAAGGATTTTTGAATCCCATCCAAGCAGTCAACATCCCTCAACACCGAGAACCACCTGTCTGCCATGAAGGATCCAGAAACACCAGAGTCCCATGAAGAAGAACAAGAGGAGCTTTACAAATTTGAGGAGGCCGAAGAGGAAACTGGGTTCGACAAAGAGTTGCTGCACGATATCAATGCCAAATCCCGCAAGAATGGAGTGGACAACTATCCTTCGAGGCGATCACCACCAGACAACATCTCCATGCCGCTGAAACATATGGAGTCCATCGGAGGAAGAAAAGGGAGACTCTTTTTCTGCTCAAGACGCTAATGCCAGCCAGCAGGGGGAACCAATACCTTTCAGTGCTACCCACCATATTGGATCAAGGAAAGGAGGCATTTTGGAAACCAGCCACTGCAAAGGCGGTAACTCCCAGAGTAGAAAAGAAATACAAGCCATCAACTCAAGTCCCAAAATACATACAGAGAAACTCTCCTGCTGACTCTACATTGTAACAACTGCAAGTAAGCGGAACAAGGCCCACACCTCCACAGGACCACCACCTGAAAATGAGAGCAAGAGGCTTCACATGGTGAGAAAGAAGATGGAGAGGGAGGCCGCAACCCAGTGGCGGATTTCCAGCTCCATTGCACTGTTAAACAGACATGGCCACCAACAATGGGAGGAGATGGAGTCACTCATGCAACACCTCCCAGAAGAGTACAAAAAAAGGGCTAAGACAGTTATGTAAGAGGGGCAAACATAGGCAACATATGCCTGAAATCAGCCCTGGCTGCAGCAGATACTGCCAATAGACAGACGTGCATGGGCACGGCCTTACAATAACAAGCATTGGAAAGCCAATAGGTTTCGTCTTTGTTTTTTATTTCTATCTAAGCGGACTGTAAAATATTAGAAAAATGTTAAAATAATTTTTAATTTAAATTTGAGAAACTGTTAATCATTTATCAGATTTTGAAATACACATTATTATAAATTTTTTGTAATATTTGTATTCCATTTGGGTAGAACAAAGAAACAAAAGTGAAACCTATTGGCATGACGCCAAGAAGACAGAGAACCAGTTCCCTATATTTTAGTACCAATGCGCTTTAAGTGCCCTCACTACGCAGCTCCCTGTATTGTAGTACCTTGTAATACCAATATGCTTTAAGTGCCCTCAATATGGCCTGGACATGAGAGGAGAGAGAGAGAGAGAGAGAGAGAGAGAGAGAGAGAGAGAGGTGTTGGTGTAGGTATAGGTGGGGTATGTAGAGGCAGGAGTAGGTAATAGGTGTAGGTAGAGGCAGGTGGAAGTAGAGGTAGGTGCAGGTAGGTAAATGTAGAGGTAGGTGTAGGTAGTGAGAGGTGGAGATAGGTGTAGAGATAGAGAGATATCCAAGAACAAAGCACCATCAGGGCTGGAAGTGCAAAACAAGAGACAATGCCATGTCAAAGCAGCCAGCTCTGATACAGTGACAAGAAACAGCGACATGCCCAAACAACATACTGCCACGGAGTGCGAAGCAAAACAAATAAAACAAGTGGATGGGTGCAGACACCAAAGAATTAGTGACAAGAAACAGCAACATGCCCAAACAACATACAGCCATGGAGCGCAAAGCAAAAGAAATAAAAAAAAAGAAGTACCTTCAGTGTGGTAGCCAGAGAGGAAGGACACTTGCCAGTGTCTGATGCGAAGTGACTGTAAGGAGTACTTGGTCCACAGGCAACCCGACGGCAAGAAAGGAAAAGAAGACAACAGGAAGTGAAACAGGACGACGTGCAGACAATGTGCTGGCCAATCAGAAGCATGTAAATCGGAGCGACGTTGGACTAAGCCAATAGTAAGTTCAGGTAAGTGAGGGGCTGGGCCTAAGACCCTTTTTAATTGTAATTTTTTGTAATTTTTTTTTTTTTTTGTAATTAACAATAGATTTTGCAAGCAGCACGCAAGTGCGCATGCAGGTGAAACTAAGAAAGGACAATGAAACGGCCAAAGCAAGCGGGCTCTACAGTACAGAGGCTCCTTTAGAACGGGAGGAAACACAACCCGCTGGGCGCCTTTCACATTGGGGCACCAACAGCATCAACCACAAGGCAACAACAATCTCCGCCCCCACGTAACACCAGTGGGAAGCAGAATAGCAAATTCCCACAGGAGTGGGGGAAAAAAACACCTCAGGAAAATGTATTTCAAACGTGATACGTGACTGATGCTGAAAAAAACTAACTTCAGACTCCTCCAAAACCCAAAAAAGTGCAAGTGGAAGAGATATTACAACAAAGAAAAGAGGCGAAAGAACTCTTACAAAAGAAAGCCATCTAAAGAGTAACAACAAAGGAAAAAAACAAGGGAACTATTCTCCTTACTTCCTGGTCCCAAAACAGGATCCAACTCTGAGACCAAATATAGATCTCAGGTTCTTAAACCAATTCATTGGTACTCAACACTTCAGGATGGCAACACTCCAAGAAGTTATAGCACTTCTAAAGAAAGGAGATTATATGACAACCTTAGACTTAAGGGACGCCTATCGACACATCACAATGAACCAAAGACACAAGAAATACCTCGTATTTGTATTAGACAAGGTGCACTACCAGTTCACTGTGCTGGCATTTGGCATAAAATAAGCCCCGTTTGTCTTCTCAGAGTGCCTTCCCACAGTTGCTACATACTTAAGAAGAAAGGCTATCCAGATATCCATACTTAGATGACTGGATAATAAAGGCAAAATCAAAACAGAAATTCAGAGAAGACATCCAAACAGTAATCTCCTCATTAGAATGCCTGGGTTTCTCAACAAACCACAAAAAAAACTTCACCACAACTGGAACAGGAAAGGTGTTTTTGGGAGCAATCCTAAACTCAAGGACAGCCCAAGCATATGCTGTCATGAAGAGGGCAAAGTTTATCACAGATCAAGTTCACCTATACCAAAAGGGACAGGCTCTGACAGTGAGGACAGTCATGAAACGTATGGGCATGATAGCATCATGCAGACCACTCCTAACACATGCAAGACTGCACATGCGACCTTTCCAAGATTAGATCTACAACAAATGGTCACAAGCCACTAGGAGTTGGGAGGATCTTGAGGTTGTCACAGCATAGATTCAAAGGAAGCTCAATGGTTAAAATCCAAAAACGTGACTGTAGGGAGACCACTCAAGACACTAACTCCAATGGTGACGTTGCAAAAAATGTATCACACAAGGGTTGGGGAGCACATATGGGAACGTTAGAACAACACAGGTGCGCTAAAACACATCAGTTGCCTGGAGATGACAACAGTTTTCCAAGCCCTGAAGGTATTACAAACACACATCACATGTCGAACTCTACTAATATAAACATACAATACAACAATGTTTTATATCAACAAACAGGGAGGAACAAAATAATTTCCAAGCAAGCTAGCCCAAAAGGTATGGCAATGTGGAGCACCAAGGAAGATCACACTGCAAGCAGTCCACCTGCCAGGAAACAAAAACACAGAGGTGGACAGACTAAGCAGGCAAGAAAGCAACTTCCATGAATGGGAGCTAAAACAACAGACACTGGAAGAAATATTCAGAGCCTTGGAGAGACCAGAACTAGACCTGTTTTCAACAGCCAAAAACCCAAAGACCCTCATTTAGAACATGCGGGATGCCCCGCTGACATCTGTGCTGACGGTCAACGGAAGAGCGCCAGTGGCGGTGGCAGGCATCCCGCCATATTATGACACCTGGAGCCTCACCACCATTGATGGCGGGGAGGACCTCCATGCACCATGTTGCTGGATGGTGGCGGGGGTGGATTCTGCTCCACCCTCTCTGCCACGTCAGCCCAAACACCGCCACGCCTATAATGATGCAGTCATAGGTGCGGCGTGTATGGAGATGCGGCGATGCCGGTGGAGCAGCATCCATTGAGCCCATTCCCTCCCGGAGCAGCGCTACGGAACAGGTAAGGGCAGCCCGAGAGGGAAGAGGGGGTGGGGGTGTGTGTTGAGTGAGTGCGTGCATGGGGGTGTGCATATATGTTTCTGAAGGGGAGGATGTGTGTCTGCGTGTATGAATTCTTGTGTGTATGTCTGTGTAAGCATGCATGTGTATTTGAGGGTTGGGGTTGGGGGGGTCTAAACAGAGGTGGGGCGTGGGGGATGGTGGGAGGGGTTTGGGGAAGGCTTACAAGGTGATCAGGGGAGGAGGGATAGGTTGAAGGATTTGGGGGTTTGGGGGTGGGGTTTTGTCTGGGGGTTTGGGGGTATTTGGGGGTTGTGGCAGTGGGGGGGCCTAGTGTGTCACAAACTGGTGATAGGAATGCGTATTCCTGTCACCACTAAGCTTTCCGCCAGGGATTACCTGGCTGGATATCCCACCAGGAAATCCCTGGTAAAAATGGGATCATCATCCCACCATCAGTCTAGGCTCTACCTCCGGGTCGAAAGTGGCTACCGTCGGCCCGGCAGTCGTCAGTTCACTACTGTTATCTTTATATCACGGTCTGCACTGCCATGCTGTCGGCAGAGCGGTCATTACCGCCATGTTCTAAATGAGGGCCAAAGTGCCAACACTTGCCTCCAGGTTTCAACACTATAAATCAGCAGGAAATGCCCTGTCAATAAAGTGATCAGGGAGATTTGCTTACGCTTTTCCTACAATTCCCCTAACACTGAATATACTGGAGAAAGCTAGAGAACAAGGGACACACCTCATCTTCATGGCTCCAATGTGGCAGACAAACTCGGTACTCAGACCTACTAGCGATGTACAGGGGACAAATTATAACAATCAAAGTAGAAGAGGATCAGCTGACAACACAGGAGGGGAGAGTGTACCACGTAGAGCCAGCAACCCTCAGCCTAGTGGCATGGCTTCTAAATATATAGAATATATATAGAATTTGGACACCTGCAACTGCTACCAATTACAATGGAAACCCTTAAGGAAGCAAGGATGGTGTGCAGCAAAATGGGAAAATATACATTCATTGGTGTACAAATAACAGATATTCATGAAGATAAGAACCAAACAGGAAACTCTATTAACAGATCTCACTCATCTGATAGATACTGGACTAACCTATTTATCCTTAAAAGTACACCTGGCAGCGATAGTATCTGACACCAGGGGCACTTCATGTCACAGCTTCTTCACATCCCAAGTGGTGAAGAGATTCCTAGAAGAAGCTAAAATAATTGCTCCAACAAGATAGGTTCCAGCACTATTACTAACGAAGTTAATGACAAAGCCCTTTGAAACTATGAACAAGACATATCTAAAATCACTAATGCTCAAGACATTCTTTCTAATCGCAATCATATCACTTTGCAGAGTAACTGAACTGCAGGCACTAACAATCCAAGAACCATACCTGCAAATACACAGGGACAAGGTGGTTCTCGGAACTAACTTCTGAGTTTCTGGCAGAGGTGGTAATTGATCCCGGCTCCCTGATATACCTCCGTAAAAAAATTGTTGTCCAGAGATTTTCATTTGTGTTTTTGGATCATTAGAGACGTAATTTAGCTTGGGTAGGCATTGTTGATCCGCCCGAATTTTTCTGGGTGACATTTTTAAAAATGGCGTCTGTGTTGCAGTGATGGTGTAATATTTCAGGAACCATGAGATGTATATACTTCATTTTGGTGTCAAAACATAGATTTTGGGAGTCATGTAGTCTTATGGAGGCAGAAAATAACTCCTCTGAGCAACCCTTCCGCCATTTTCCAAAATGGCGGCTATAATAGAGGAAGAAGAGACATATATAGAAATGAAACAAATAATAATGTTTTTTAATCTTTTTATGCATGCACCAAATGATATTTATGATCTGAATATGAAAAAAATGTTTATCACTCCTGTTTCAGACACATTTTCATAGTTCAATTTATTTGTTTTGGAAATGGCTCATGGTACATTTGCAGAATGTTGAACATTTGAAAAGAGCATATCAACATGGACATTTTTTTGTAGCACCGGTTTGCATGTAAGTGTAAGTTTTGTGGGTAGAAGCTTTAGACATTTCATAGGTTTTAGCACCCCATCAATATCTTCCCAACCAAATTCACACAGATCTTTCTCTACATATGCATGATCCAAAACATTTGCACATCTTCTGAACAAGTAGAAAGCTCTTTGAATGTGTCCACGCACAGAAAATGACATCAGTTGAAGGACTGATCTCTTGAACTCACTGTACCGAAGATAGTCAAATGTGTTTTCCACACACGCCTAAGGTATTTTTCTACGTCTTTAAAGTCACATTCTTCTGTCTCAACAAATCCTTTTAGAAATTTCACAGGTTCAGCACTTAAAGCTCCAAGCTTTCTTCCAATTTTGCTCAAAGTGTCATCACACATCAGAATATCTGCCTTGATAAGAACACTGGGTATCTCTGGGTCAAGTTTCTTGTACAGAATACGAAGTGGGATTGTGTCTTTTTTCGCCTGTTCCATAACATATTCATAACTATGACAATCCTTAATTTATTAACATTGCAACAAATCTAAGTACTACTATAATATCTGTGTAATTTTACAGTACAATGACTCAATTGGAACCAATTTGAACAGCCCACTCGACATGTGGCACAACAAGAAGGTCAGCTTCCTCCAATTTGCTGTTAAGTTCAACAATATCGCCCATACCTTTTGAATATACCTGTCTAGGCACCAACTCCTCATTGACAATCATTCCACTTGCAATAATTGGAAATTCAGTGTCCACTAATGCATCAGCAATGTTTTGGCAAGTTAACATCTCCAAGCCCATCTTGTTTGATATTAATGACCATACTTTATCAAGTTGCACAGGTATAGGTGTTGAACTTTTGATGCATGCAAGGTCAATTGTTCCAATTGTAGACATTCATCTGATTCTCTCACATTCTTTGACACATAGTTCAAGATTCCTGTCAAAGACAATGTGCAGTTCTTGCAGGGTGCACACTGACTTTAATAACTGTAGAACAGTCTGAACGACCGCTCTGAAGTTTCGCAAGGGTGAAATCTTGACCATTCACAATTGTGACATATTGAGGGTCATTATGAACACGCCGGTAACAACCGCTGTGTTCATGCTGGCGGTCAAAACACTGACCGCCAGCGACCCCAGAACTCCTCTGGCCATTACAATTTTCGGGCAGTGATCTGCGCAATGGGGTCTACCGTCTCCACCACCTCGTCGACGAGACCATCGCCAGCGACGATGACCTTGACGTCCGCGGTAAAGCCTCCTATTTCTTCTATTAAACCTCCGTTGACTAGGATTCCAGAAAAAATTGCGTTGCTGACAACATCGTCGACGAGGCCGTCGTGGATGAGACCACCGTCGGCGAGACCACTGTCGTCATCACCATCGTCGACGAGATCGTCGTTGATGGAAGGATCATCTGTTATAACAGTGCAGTCGACTGGACCATTGTCGTTGACACCATCGATGATGCCAATGGTGCCAGTGAGCCAGATAGAGGCCATTCCTACCTCTTCCAGGTCTCCTGATCTTCGAGCCATGGTTAAGATCACATCTTTGCCCAGATTGGCGATCTATCCTGTAGACACTTCACCAAGTAAGGTGTCAACCCTATTACCTAGTCATTTGCTGGACTGGGAGGAATCGGATGAGGGTCCATTTGGAGATGCACACAGCCCATCCAAGTTGCATGTTAAATACCAGAAAGAGGATGACGATGATGAGTATTATCAATATCAACCTTATTACTCTCATCAAAAGTGCTATTATCAACCGCCTTAACCAAGAGACTATGGCCCTCATTCTGACCTTGGCGGGCGGCGGAGGCCAGCCGCCAAAGTCCCGCCGTCAGGTTACCGTTCCGCGGTCGAAAGACCGCGGCGGTAATTCTGACTTTCCCGCTGGGCTGGCGGGCGGTCGCCTTCAGGCCGCCCGCCAGCCCAGCGGGAAAGAGGCTTCCACGATGAAGCCGGCTCGGAATCGAGCCGGCGGAGTGGAAGCTGTGCGACGGGTGCAGTTGCACCCGTCGCGTATTTCACTGTCTGCGCAGCAGACAGTGAAATACATTTAGGGGCCCTCTTACGGGGGCCCCTGCAATGCCCATGCCAGTGGCATGGGCACTGCAGGGGCCCCCAGGGGCCCCGCGACCCCCCCTACCGCCATCCGGATCCCGGCGGTCGGACCGCCGGGATCTGGATGGCGGTAGGGGGGGTCGGAATCCCCTCGGCGGCGCAGCAAGCTGCGCCGCCTTGGAGGATTCAATGGGGCGGCGGTACACTGGCGGGAGACCGCCAGTGTTGCCGGTGCGACCGCGGCTTTACCGCCGCGGTCGGAATCCCCATTGGAGCACCGCCGGCCTGTCGGTGGTGCTCCCGCGGTCCTCCGCCCTGGCGGTCTTTGACCGCCAGGGTCAGAATGACCGCCTATGTCCAGATGCCTGCCTCCTAGATCCAGGACTTACAGTCAATGTTGCAGGATTATAGGAGGAGGTTCCTAGTTACAGCATAAGATCAGCCACCACCACCAACTTCTCCTGTTACACCATTGGGCGTACCTCCACCTCCAGCTACTCCCAGGATGACTCCTAATTCAGTGTTAGCTGCTCCCCCGGAGATGAAGTTTCGACATCAGAGGAAGAAGGGGAGATATCGATGCCACAACATCCTACTGAGGAATGGGATGACTACTTAGCCCCCACTTCTTCTCCGCTGCCTCCTCGCCCTTCAGATTCTCCACCGGAGGATATAGGTGGTTTTCACAATTTAATGGATAGGGCGGCTGCACGCTTCCACCTGCCAACATCTGTCTCGCAGTCTGAATGCTTCCTCCATGATTTTAAAGAACAAGCAAGGAAGTCTGTAAGGGCCCTTCCTATTTTTGACTTTATATGGAGCGAGGGTATCAAGATCATGCGCAACCCAGCAGCAGTTCCACCAGTGCCACAAAAGCTTGACAAAAAATACAAGGCAACTCAGGACTCTCCGGCATGTCTAACTGGTCACCCAAAGCCGGACTCTGTTATTTCTCAAGCGGCTCAAAGACGTTCTAAGAACCCGTCAGCACCTATCTCTACTCCTCCAGATAGAGAAGGAAGGAGACTAGATAACGTGGGCAAAAGGTTTTTCTCCATGTCCGCAGTTACTGTTAGAGCAGCAAATTCCTTAGCGATCTTGGGTCGTTATGATCGACAAATGTGGTCTGATATGCAGGCTTTTATGGGCCTCATCCCTGAAAACAAACAAGCAGAAGCACGGAAGGTAAGCGTACGTCTGAAGAGATAATTGACTGCGTTCTAGATAAAGCCTCCACCGGTTTTCGTCAGCTGGCTGGTGCTGCAGTATTACACCAACAGGGTTGGCTCAAGGCAACATCTTTCAGACCGGAAGTGCAGTCCAGAATTCTTGACATGCCTTAAGATGGAGAATCTCTCTTCGGCAAGCATGTAGACGATGCACTGCAGGCCATCAAGACCGACACAAATACTGCTAAGTCCCTAGGTACCTTGCAGTACCGGAAACAGCCCTTTCATGGTGCAAGAGGAAGAAGATTTACCTCATTTTGAGGTTCCTTTCACAGGCAGTATCAGCAGCCCCAATATAGACCATCCTATCAGCAGCAGTATAGACAACCATCCACTGCCTCATACGCCAGACAGGGAGGAAAGAGAAGACAGGGTTCCCAAAACCGGTATCAACCCAGAAAACAATGATCATCACCAGGCACCGGCTATTCGTCCCCAATATTTACAGACTCAACAAGTAGGAGCGAGCATCTCCAATTACATCCAGGAGTGGAAAAACATAACATCAGGCAAATGGGTGCTGGATATAGTGATAAGAGGTCATACCTTGGAATTCATACAAAAACCACAGCATCATCCACCAGGAACATCCGGACCGTTCCATCTTCACCTGCTTCAGCAGGAAGTATTCCTGATGCTTGCCAAGGGAGCGATAGAAAAGGTTCCGGTTCAGCAAAAAGGTCTTGGTTTCTATTCCCGGTTCTTTTTGAAGAAGAAGTCAGGGGAATGGAGACCGATACTAGATCTCAGGAAGCTCAACAAGTTCCTTCGGAAACAATCCTTTTGGATGATCACGCTGTTGGATATCCTACACCTTCTCATTCCTGGAGATTTTATGACAACAATGGAGCTCCAGGATGCTTATTTCCACATACCAATACATCAAAAACATTGCAAGTATCTCTGCTTTACTGTGGCCGGTGCCCATTATCAATTCAAAGTTTTCCCATTCGGTCCAAAGTCAGATCCACAAATTTTCACTAAATGTCTTGCCCCAGTCTCAGGTTTTCTCCACAACAGGGGTTTTCAGGTGTTTCCTTATCTGGACGACTGGCTCATAAAAGCTCCTTCTTCACTACTAGCGTCCAGGGCTACAAATGCTTGCCTGAAATTATTTCGCAGTTTGGGGCTAACAGTAAATCTACAGAAGTCAGTCATCCTTCCCTCACGCAGGGGAGTCTTCTTGGGTGCAGAACTAGACACCATCAAAAACAAGGCATACCAAACCCCGGCACGGCAGCAGAAGCTAACCACTTGGCTGTCAGTATTTCCAGAAAAAAGTTTGTTTCAGTACGACTGTTCAAGTCGCTTCTAGGCATGATTTCCTCAGCCATTGTCCTAGTTCGTCTAGCAAGATTGAGAATGAGACCTTTACAAGAGGAGTTACAGCTCCAATGGACCCAGTCGCAAGGATCCTTCGATGACTTAATAAATGTTACACCAAGAATTCAACAGGCTTTGCAGTGGTGGTCTCAGACCAACCATCTCTCCCGAGGACTTACTTTTCTAATGCCAATAACAGATTTTATCATCACCATAGACGCTTCCTTGGAAGGCTGGGGAGGCCGTTTACAAGACTTGCGCATTCAGGGAAGATGGTCGGATGTTCAGAAAGGAATGCAAATAAATCTGTTGGAATTGAAGGAGATCCACCTCACGCTCAAGGCTTTTCTTCCACGCATTGCAGGATCATCAGTGTAGGTCCGGACGGACAACACAACAAGTATGTTTTATATCAACAAGCAGGGAGGAACAAGATCGCTCTCCCTCTCAAGGGAAGCTCAATCTCTTTGGGACTGGGTCACACTGCACAATATTCGCCTCAGGGTGGAGCACCTGCCAGGGGTCAACAACGCCTTAGCAGATTCTCTCAGCAGGACAGACGACAACTGCCACGAGTGGAAACTCAACCAGAAGGTACTCAATGGCATCTTCCAACGATGGGAACAACCGATCCTAGACTTGTTTGCCACCAATCAGAACGCCAAATGCCAATTCTACGCCAGTCGATACCCACTCCCAGGGTCGTGGGGAAATGCTCTTTCGATGAGATGGTCTGGGATCTTTGCCTATGCTTTTCCTCCCATCCCGTTGATCCACAGGCTCCTCAGGAAGATGAAGTCAGAGTGCTGCAGGATCATTCTCATAGCGCCCAGATGACCCAGGCAGTACTGGTACACAAAGCTTCTTCTCCAGTCCGTGGCTAATCCTGTGCGCCTTCCCTGCAACCACGACCTTCTCACAAAGAATCAGGGTCAGATTCTTCATCCTGATCCAACATCTCTTCAATTGCATGCTTTGCTCCTGAGTTCCGAGAGTTCTAGGGTATGAACATTGATCAGGAATGCAGATGGATTTTATCTAGGGCACGAGCGGACGGTACAAATAAGACGTGCAAGCTCAAATGGAGGAGATTTTGTGTTTGGTGTTCTCAAAACAAGTTCCATCCTTTACACATTAAGCCGGAACACATTCTCTTGGACCTTCTCACCCTCTCAAAGGCCGGTCTATGCCATGCATCAGTTAAGATTCATTTGGCAGCTATAGCCTCCTTTAGACGCTCTGCTGATTTGCCCTCACTCGGCTCATCCAGGATTATTAAGCAGTTCATGAAAGGCCTCTTCCGCACTTTCCTTCCGGTGCGTCCACCTCTGCCAGAGTGGCATTTGAATGTAGTCCTGTCCCAGCTAATGAAAGCTCAGTTCGAACCTATTCACAGAGCTGAACTCAAGTACATCACATGGAAGGTGGCAACTCCGCTTGCTCTTACTTCCACCAGGAGAGTCAGCGATAAACAGGCTTTTACTACTAAAGAACCTTTTCTGTTTTTTTCGGATGACTTTGTTCTGCTCAGGACCAACCCCAGGTACATTCCTAAAGTGCCATCATCATTTCACCTGAATGAGCCCGTGATACTACGAACTTTTTCCCCCAAATCTACAATTGCAGAAAAGGCTCTGCCTTTTTTGTACAGTAAGAGATGCCTCAAATTTTACCTCTAGAATACCAGGCAAATAAGGAAATCGGATCAGCTGTTGGAATCTTATTCTCATGAACGGCAAGGAGCAGTGGTCACTAAGGCCACCATAGCCCGGTGGATTGCTTCTATAATTCAGTTTTGCCACACCAAAGCAGGAAAACCGTTGACTAAGCCCCTGAGAACGCACTCCACGAGAGCAGTCTCCACATCGGCTGCTCTGTTTCAGGGCATTGCTCTGGATTAAATATGTCAGGCTGGGACATGGAAGACTTCTCACTACTTTACGCAGCACTACTGTTTGGAGTCATCGCAGAGAACTGACTCTCTAGTTGGACAAGCTGTCTTACATCATAGCTTTCATTAAGGTGAGACCTTTCCTTTATTGTGTAGAAACTATTTTATATGCAATAGTCTATAATTGCTATGTATTTGTTTTAGGCACATAATACAAGTTCTGTTCTAGAGGGTGCTGGTACTGAATAACTGTATTTACAGGTTAGGAACTTGTTTTCTTCTTTTGCCACAGCCATCGCTACGTGTGCATGCAAATGTTGCTTTTTTTAAACCTGTTTTGTAGTGGCTGGTTGGACGAACCTCTTACTATGGAAATTAAAGTGTGGAAGTTCAGCTTTAGTGATTATGTCAGACAGCTTTTTCTCTTTCAATACAAATCTCAACTGCTTCAGTTCTGCGTATAGTTTTGATCCATGCTCCAGGACATCTTGTAGACGTGTCTTTATATCGTTATCCACATATTGTTTGGTCACCAAGTTTTGTAGTCGCACAGGCTCAGTCATTTCAAAGGGGTTTTCTTGGCATGAAATGAAGAAGACTGTCAACATGTTTTTTAAAACATTCCCCTCTCTTTCCCAAACGTTTGTGGTGAAGAACAATTCCACAATGGTCCATTTATTTTTAAAGTTGTGATCTCTCTGAAAATATTGCAAATAGAAAGGACTTACTGGTAAATTATCTGCATTTGAGCAACATATTCACATTTATGTGTCTGACCAACAATTCCCTTTGAGCTTTTCTGTGATCTCTGGATTGTCTGTTCCAGTTTCATATCTGGAGCCCAGCATTGAGACTTCCCTCTGTCTTTCACCACAAAATGTCTTTGAATGAATTATCTGTAGCGGTATGTGTTTTTTTCACCTCTAGGTTCTTCACTCTTTCCATATACCAGGACCCATATCTCAGGTAGTTTATACAATTGAATTTGCGAAACATATGTAATCAGTGACTCCACAGTCTTCATGTGCAGCTCCCAATCGCCGTCCCAATGAGCATATACCAAGATTTTCATTGGAGCTATCGTGTGTAAAACATTTCCCCTGTACTTGCAAAGTTCAGATTTTTCTTCACATTCTTTGACAAACTCTACAAACTTGGTTTTCTGACTTTGAACTGAGTGTATTGAACATTGACTGGTTTTGAATTATGTATTTTGAATTAAGTGCACCCAGTGCCTTGTTTACTTCTGAGATAAGATATGCAAAACCTAGTTTGTCATTCATATTCCAGAAAGCATTCCAATACAGTGTTTTTATAACCTCCGATATGATGAGCATACCTTGTAACGAATTAGCATTTTGAGTTCCGCTCAATACTGACGGGACAGTTTTGCTTCCAAAGATTTAAACCTCAATAAGTGCATTATCTATGCCACATCCACTGAGATAACTTCCTGCACACTGCAGCACAACCTTTGTCATGTGGATAGCACCCATCATTGGATATAGATCATTAACTTCTACTGGATTGCTCATGAAAATGTCAGCTACAATACGAAAAACACCTTAATCATAGAACATTGTAAGGATAGGCTGGTGTTCAAGCTGAGCATGCACATTTTGAAAATGTTTTAGAGCTGGTATACTGTTGCGTAGTTTGTGACTGGAGATGGTATTACTGGTAAAAACCCAGCCTTCTTCAGTGGATGGTATTCTGGGAGATCAGAGCATGAATTCTAGCCCACGAAGGAATTGACTTTTCTCCAGCCTTCAGTCCGCACTGAATAAGCAATATGATAAATTCAGTTTAATCAGCTTTGCAGAACGCACCATCAGGTAGAAGAAGATCCATGTCCTCAGCCACTTTGAAACTTTCTGGTAGACTGGGACGTGATGATGGCTTGCAGTGATTTTGCACACGTTGGCAAGGCATTTGGGTTATACGTTTGCAGCTTTGTTTATGCCTACAGCTGACAGCTTTTTTCCAGCAGCTACTTCATGGTACAGTAGTGAAAAAACACTATGGCAGTATTATGTGCTGGATGTTCCAGACAAAGAGAGCTGTCTTCAAAATCAAAATTATCAAGAGCAGCAATTGTAAATCCTTTTTCTGAAAAAAAGTGACTTGGAAGTGGTGTACTGTCGGATTCACAAGATTTTACAGCATAAGCTGCTAACAAGTTCCTGCTCCGTACTATGTCATTACAACTTGTCACCAATCCTATTCATTAAAGTGATTAGCTCTCTACTTTTTTCTCTTGTCATTGATTGTGTGAACAGTCATCATGTGTAACAGAGTTTTCTTTTTGCTGTGATGTAATTCATAAAACATGATTTGCACAGCATACGTGTGTCAGTTAATGGGATTGTCTTCCACATCTTTGCTTATGTCTTTAAAGCCATCATCAATGTTGTTGGCTTCTATTCCACACTCAAGAACTTTAGTTTGTAACAGTTTTGCTTTGCTGATATTAAACAATTATGTAAGAAATGTTAAGATAACATCAGGCATTCTTGTTGAGTCCAGTGATTTACAGAGCTCTGGGGCATCACAAAATGTTGTCATTAATTCCAAAATCTAAATCTTTCAGGACATTTCTTAAAATAGTTCCTGACGATTTTACTTCATCCTGTGATCTTATTTTGGCAGCAAGAACTTCAGGAGTCAAATCAGCTGAGAACACCATAAGTGGCTCATTCTTTTTGTTAGATTCTCAAAACAAATTGTACATTCTCATCAGAAAAATCTTAATTTAGTTATTATGGATCAATACAGTTTCATCAATGTTGACCATTGTTTCTCTGATCTCACTGAATGTGAACCTGTAGCCAGCACTCACGAGTGGCTTTAAAATGTAATTAGCTTTTTCGAAGAGTGCAAACTTAACTGAAGGCTAGTGGTTACGCTGCTGCTGGGAGCTCATTGTACATTCATATTTTTGAATGTATGCACAGATGCAGTTTCGGTGGTCATACAAATCCATTGCAAATACATTTGCCTCAATGTTTAGATCAGTTGCCCTTTGCCCTTTAAAACTCACATACTCCGTACTTTGTTCTTTCATCAATCTCATTGGTCTTTGTTCTGGCTAAACCACAGATAACACATTGAAGATCCTCTGCTTTCAGATCAGTTGTTGGAGGTGGGCAAGGGTTAGCCATCGATCTTCTAAGAGGATGGACATTGGGTTTGGTTGTTGTCGCTTTCTCAGAAGATTCATATTCTTCTTGTGATTCACTGGTTTCTTCTATTTTTCAACACATTTTTTTTCATTGTATACAACTTGTTGCACTTATTGTTACAATGATAAAATATGTGATCCTCTTCATCCATCAGTTTCAATCTTTTATGAACTTCTTGCTGTTTTTCTGCTGCATCTCAAACTCTCTTCTGTCCAGCCACAGTTGATGTTAGCTTTTCTTTTGGATTAGTTTGGCATAAGCCAACTTTTTCTTTGTTGAAGCAGTCCTCAGATTTGTTAGCTAGCAACAGTATGTCAGGAGGTGCAGATTCTCTGCTACCTCCTGCTTCGCTCATGGTTGCGAATTTGAATCAATGTAAAACCTGAAACAAAAACAATATTAAAATAAATTACCAATAGGATGGCTAAAATCCATCACTATAGAACAGCCATTTTGAAAAATGGCAGAAGGGTTGCTCTGAGGAGTTTTCTTTCTGTCTCTATAAGACTGATTAACTCCCAAAACCTATGTTTTGACACCAAAATGAAGTATATAGTTCTCATGGTTTTTGAAATATTACATCATCACTGCGACACATCTGACATTTTTTTAAATGTCGTCCAGAAAAAATTTGCGCGGATTAGCAGTGCTAAAGCTAAATGACTTCTCTAATGATAAAGAAATGCAAATCAAAACTGAAAATCTCTGGACAGCAATTTTTTTACAGAGGTATATCAAGGGCCAGGACTAACCTCCCTTTCAAGTTAACCAAAGTATGCTGCTTCCGACTTTCTTCAAAGAACCTAAAACACAGAGAGAGCCCTTCATACCTTGGATGAAAGGAGGTCGTTAATGTACTATCTAGAAGATACAAAAATGTTCCATAAAGGAAACTAATTGTTGGTCTTCTTCGCCAGGGCAACTAAAGGCTGCCCAGTAACATAGGGGGCAATCTCAAGGTGGATTATGGAAATGATACAGTCTAGCTATGCTAGGGCAGAGGTGACAATTCGTGCACGCCCAAGAGCCCATTCAACATGGAAAAAGGGCACAACACTGGTGTTCCTAGCAAATGTACCAATGGATGCAGTCTGTGCAGCAGCAACATGGGCATCACCACAGTCAAGCCTTCGCAAAACATTTTTGTGTGAATACCCATATGAACACTGAAGCACAGGTGGGACAAAGAGTACTACAACACCTGTTTGCTAAAACTTCCTAATTTCATCCCAACCTGCCCATTGGAGGGGATACCACTACATAATCTAATGCACAGCATGTCAATCCAGAAAAGGATTCATGCTGCAAAACAAAATGGTTACTTACTGGTAGGAGTAGTTTTGCAGCTTGAAGAGTTTTCTGGATTCACATGTAATCCACCCACATTCCAAGAAAAGGGAATACAAAAACAGGTAGGGAAGATACAAGGACAAAGAGAAAGCATACTTGGAAGGAAATAAAAAAAATCTGAATATGGCGACTATGCACAGGAAATTCCAGCACTCTGGCTAATGTCACACAGGGGATGGGCATACCACCAAATGGTGGTCGACAACGCCCAAAAAGAAAAGAAAACCGGGGACAAATCCGGACACAACCACTAGATGGCGGAATAATGCACAGCATGTGAATACAGAAAACTCTTCAAGCTGCAAAATTACTTTTACTGGTAAGTAACCATTTCTTTTCCTATGCAAAGTAGTCGTTTGCATATTTTGATAGATGAATGTTTCAAAATTCTCTCTTGTTTTGATTAACCCTTGTGGATTTTCAAAGAGTGTTAGGAGTTGATCAGAATAATCTACAGTTGGTAGATTGTCAGTTATTTTCATCAGGTGATCGTATAATCGGACGGGGAGAAAATTCACTTCTGTCAAAGAATGTTGGACTTTCAAAGTATGTATTAATAACATTTACCAACGTCCTGTTCTAGTGAACAATTAACTCACAAAAACTGGACATTTTAGAAATTATCAGAATTAGACCCTGATTAAGAGTATGCCAATTCTTGCTTTGGGAATAGCACGGAGGGCTGAAATTCCAGGTTTGGTCGGTATCCCTGTACCAAAAACTGACAATTATGAATTTTCTCTGTTTGTTTGCCCGATTCCGGGGAGCAGATTGCTGATGTTTTCTGCCTACCCTAAGAATGTGAAAGGTGTCCATGAGAGGGCCAGCGAATGTTGGTTTGGGGTGGGAGTGCAGTGGTCAGGGCAGCCTTAGGTTTTTGTCTGTATGGGTGGACTCACCCCCCGCCACAGGAGTTAGGCGGGGCTGGGTTCTGTGTCACCACCCCTGAAATTTGAAGGCCGGATTTGGCAGACCCCACAATGCAGAACTTGGAGACATTTTAAATTGCAAGTGCCAGAATTCCATGTGGAGCAACCAAGGTCATATTGTACAAAATGCAAAGCTTTGTTCAGTAAAACTTGTGTGATTCTTTGTTGCTTGATAAATTAGTTGATGGAGCAATTAACTGGGCTGGACTAGCTGAAAGTTCAAACGTTGATGTCCAACATTGTGGCTAACCAGGTAAATGATAGGATTTTCATTGCACCCCTCTAGTTTGGCCCTGATTATTTGCATATAAAATCATATATCCTTCTTGGACCAGTTTGTCAGATATAAATGTTGGAGATAGTCATCCCTTCTTTAAGAGAAAGTGGTTTAGTCTTAAGTAGTATCTTCACTTCCTATGTCATGTAAATCTTCTTCCTGGCAGTTAACATGGCATACACTTTTGGTTCATTCATTGCTGAAGTCACTGCTGACATGATCACGGTCCTTCCTCTTGTTGTCTATTATTGGTCTAATTCTCTTTTTTTTACTTGTGCTTGTGGATTCATGCCATATTATATCCTCCATACCCCTATACTTACCCTTATGGTAGTATTGGTCATTTAATGTGACCAAGTGTTGGGAAAGCATTTTGTATCTAAGGCTGAAACATACTTCTGCTTCCTGCTCAATAGACCAGAAATGGCCAGTTCATAAACTATTTTTGCTATTCTTAGCATCTATGAACAAAATATGCTGCAAGTGCAAAGTATCACATTTATGTACCTATGCATGTGTTCAAGATGATACTATTTTCATTTGCTGTACATACTCGTGTTGATGCTATTAGGAATACCCCATGTGTTTACGTATTGAAAACTATAGTAAATATTCTCATTTTTTGCATAACAAGTATTACATGTAAACAAGTCAAAGTTTTGATTCAGTTAAAATCCAATGTTCAAATGCATGACAGTTGGTTGTTTAAATCTTCATTTATTGTGTAAGGGTGGGTGTTTAAACTTGCTTTGGTTTACTGTTATAAAACATGTTAAAAATTATCGTTTGAGATCACTTTATCTGTATTAATACACTTCTTCACCATCCAATGGGTGTTCCTCAGAGACTAACAATTTTCACTAAGGGTCCTTTCATACTTTAGTAGCAAGCCATAACACCAAGGTTCATCCCCTGAGAAACTGTGTGTGGTGTGTGTGCCTACAATTAAGTAACATGATAAATGGTTAACCTCTTAAGCGCTGAGGATGACATTCTCACATCTCACAACAAGTCACCCTTGACAATGAAAAAGAAATGCATCTGTTTTTTAAATTAGAAGCATTTTCTTTTTCTGGGTCTTTGTCAAGATGCAAGGGAACAGCTTACGTCATTTCTGTAGTGTGATATTTTTTGTTTAGTTTTAATGGCAGCGCATACAACTCAATAGCGTCACAGATAAACAAAAGTGAAAGTAGACTGTGCTAACAATGCGGTCTGCTTTCACTTTTGATCTGTGCCAGAGGGCATAGGTTTTCCCCCAGAGCACTGATTATCATGAGAGGGACAGATTTAGGAAGGGGACAGTGCCCCCTTCCCAGGGCTGCCTTCCCCTAGTGTACCCTGCTTGGGGATCCCTCTGGGCATTGGGTCTCCAATCAGAGATCTGTTACACTAGGCCACCAGGGATGAGGATTGCGGGGGGAGCGGTTTCTCCACCTGTCCTCCACCCCTCTCCACGGACTCACAACCTTTATGCCACCTCTGGGAGGTTGCTAGGGGTGTTCACCCCAGTCTGCTCCCCAGGGGACAGAGAGCCCAATAGACAGTAAGAATATCTATATATCAGTATTGCTTTTGATGGGTGACATTGGCCTGTGCTCTCTTGCTTATCCGGGCTCACTTAATCTTTCTGTCCCTCCTTCCCGGGTGGGTGGGCCATGAAAAGGCTGGCAGGAAAGTGGAGTAGTGATGAGCACGGCAGTGCTGCTTTAAGCACCGCCATGGCTGAGCACAACTCTGACCGCCATCACCCCGTCAGGAACTACTTTCCTGGCAGTGATGTCAGTTCAGCTGTCAGGGTCATAAATACTTGGTCCGAAAATTAGGCCCTTAATCTTTTTGCCCCCCCTTGGGTGGGTGGATGAAGGTGCTTACCGACTATCTGCTCCCCCTCTTCCCCATGGTGCAGACATCCCACTGGACACCAGGGCTTTTTTATATGGCAGTATTTTTTATGTGGAGAGTGATCCCAATGGCTTAGGCTTGTGCTCCCCCTGTTGCGGGCCCAGTCCATCTTTCTGCCCTGAATCTGCTCTCCCAGAGGGGTGGGGTGAGGTGTGGGGGGGCAGAAAGCCCACTAGAAATCATTTTTTGTTTTTTACGTGGCACTATTTTTTGCCACTAGACACCAGGGTGTTTTTTACATGACAGTATAGTTTTGTAGCGAGAGTGGCCTCAAATGCCTGGGTTTGTGCTCCTCCCCACTGCAGGCTCCCGTAGTCTTTCTGTCCACCCTGGTAGGGAGATTGAGGTGTACACCCCCAATCTGACACCCCGGGTGAACTCTAAAAAGCCTGCTGTTCACCAGGGATATTTATATGGCAGTATTTTATTTGTTTTTGAGGGGCAGGCATCCGCAGTGACAAAGGTCTGTGCTCTTCCTTGCCTTGGGCCCAGTGAGTATTTGTGCCCCCCATTCAGAGAGCAGAAAGCACAGTAGACACCATTTTTATTTTTATGGCAATATATTTTTTTTGGGGGGCAGCCTCAATGGCCCTGTGTTCCCCCTGCCTGGGCTCAGATAATCTGTCTGCTCCTCTGGGGAGTAGATAGGGGTTTTCAATCCCAATTTGCCCCTTAGACACCAGGGATATTTATATGACAGGTTTTCTTGGCAGGGAGGGGGAGCAGGCAGCCCCAATGGCATGGGTCTGTGATCCCCCACCCTATACTCAGTCTTTCTACCTTCCCCAGGGGGGCTGATGAGTTGTTGGCCCCCTGTCTGTCTCGAAAGAGCAGGAAGCCCACTAGACACCGGATAGGTTTACATACCAGTATATCTTTGTTGGGGGAGCGATTCCAATGGCATAGACCTATGACCCTCCCCCTGCTGGCCCGGGTTCATGTCGGTATTCTTCCCCCTTGGGGGGGGAGGGAGATGGTGGTGTTCAGTGTAGGAAAGTACCATCTTGCCTGGCATGTTACCCCCATATTTCACTGTATATATGTTGTTTTAGTTGTATGTGTCACTGGTACCCTGCCAGACAGGGCCCCAGTGCTCATAAGTGTGCCCTGTAAGTGTTACCTGTGTTATGACTAACTCTCTCACTGAGGCTCTGCTAATCAGAACCTCAGTGGTTATGCTCTCTCATTTCTTTCCAAATTGTCACTAACAGGCTAGTGACCAATTTCACCAATTTTCATTGGCATACTGGAACACCCTTATAATTCCCTAGTATATGGTACTGAGGTACCCAGAGTATTGGGGTTCCAGGAGATCCCTATGGGCTGCAGCATTTCTTTTGCCACCCATAGGGAGCTCTGACAATTCTTACACAGGCCTGCCACTGCAGCCTGAGTGAAATAACGTCCACGTTATTTCACAGCCATTTTACACTGCACTTAAGTAACTTATAAGTCACCTATATGTCTAACCTTTACCTGGTAAAGGTTGGGTGCTAAGTTACTTAGTGTGTGGGCGCCCTGACACTAGCCAAGGTGCCCCCACATTGTTCAGGGCCAATTCCCCGGACTTTGTGAGTGCGGGGACACCATTACACGCGTGCACTACACATAGGTCACTACCTATGTGTAGCTTCACAATGGTAACTCCGAGTATGGCCATGTAACATAAGATCATGGAATTCCCCACCAATGCCATACTGGTATTGGGGAGACAATCCCATGATTCCCCGGCTCTCTAGCACAGACCCGGGTACTGCCAAACTGGGGTTTCACTGCAGCTGCTGCTGCCAACCCCTCAGACAGGTTTCTGCCCTCCTGGGGTCCAGCCAGGCTTGGCCCAGGAAGGCAGAACAAAGGACTTCCTCAGAGAGAGGGTGTTACACCTTCTCCCTTTGGAAGAAGGTGTTAAGGCAGGGGAGGAGTAGCCTCCCCCAGCCTCTGGAAATGCTTTCATGGGCACAGGTGGTGCCCATTTCTGCATAAGCCAGTCTACACCGGTTCAGGGACCCCTCAGCCCTGCTCTGGCGCGAAACTGGACATAGGAAAGGGGAGTGACCACTCCCCTGACCTGCACCTCCCCTGGGAGGTGCCCAGAGCTCCTCCAGTGTGCTCCAGACCTCTGCCATCTTGGAAACAGAGGTGCTGCTGGCACACTGGACTGCTCTGAGTGGCCAGGGCCAGCAGGTGACGTCAGAGACTCCTCCTGATATGCTCCTTCAGGTGTTGCTAGCCTATCCTCTCTCCTAAGTAGCCAAACCTCCTTTTCTGGCTATTTAGGGTCTCTGCATTGGGGAATTCCTTAGATAACGAATGCAAGAGCTCATCAGAGTTCCTCTGCATCTCTTTCTTCACCTTCTGCCAAGAAATCGACTGCTGACCGCGCTGGAAGCCTGCAAAACTGCAACAAAGTAGCAAAGACGACTACTGCGACATTGTAACGCTGATCCTGCCGCCTTCTCGACTGTTTTCCTGGTGGTGCATGCTGTGGGGGTAGTCTGCCTCCTCTCTGCACCAGAAGCTCCGAAGAAATCTCCAGTGGGTCGACGGAATCTTCCCCCTGCAACCGCACACACCAAAGAACTGCATCACCGGTCCTCTGGATCTCCTCTCAGCACGACGAGCGAGGTCCCTTGAACTCAGCAACTCTGTCCAAGTGACTCCCACAGTCCAGTGACTCTTCAGTCCAAGTTTGGTGGAGGTAAGTCCTTGCCTCCCCACGCTAGACTGCATTGCTGGGAACCGTGTGTTTTGCAGCTACTCTGGCTCCTGTGCACTCACCGAGGATTTCCTTCGTGCACAGCCAAGCCTGGGTCCCGGCACCCTAACCTGCATTGCACGACCTCCTGAGTTGTCCTCCGGCGGCGTGGGACTCTCTTGTGCAACTTTGGGTGAGCACCGATTCACTCCACTTCATAGTGCCTGTTCCGGCACTTCTGCGGGTGCTGCTTGCTTCTGAGTGGGCTCTTTGTTTTGCTGGACGCCCCCTCTGTCCCCTCACGCAATTGGTGACATCCTGGTCCCTCCTGGGCCACAGCAGCATCCAAAAACCCTAACCGCGACCCTTGCAGCTAGCAAGGCTTGTTTGCGGTCTTTCGGCGGGAAAACACGTCTGCTCGACTCTTCACGACGTGGGACATCCATCCTCCAAAGGGGAAGTTTCTAGCCCTTGTCGTTCTTGCAGAATCTTCAGCTTCTACCATCCAGTAGCAGCTTCTTTGCACCCACAGCTGGCATTTCCTGGGCATCTGCCCACTCCCGACTTGATCGTGACTTTTGGACTTGGTCCCCTTGTTCCACAGGTACTCTTGTCTGGAAATCCATCGTTGTTGCATTGCTGGTGTTGGTCTTTCCTGCAGAATTCCCCTATCACGACTTCTGTGCTCTTTGGGGAACTTAGGTGCACTTTGCACCCACTTTTCAGGGTCTTGGGGTGGGCAATTTCTCTAACCCTCACTGTTTTCTTACAGTCCCAGTGACCGTCTACAAGGTCACATAGGTTTGGGGTCCATTCGTGGTTCGCATTCCACTTCTAGAGTATATGGTTTGTGTTGCCCCTATCCCTATGTGCCCCCATTGCATTCTATTGTGACTATACATTGTTTGCACTGTTTTCTATTGCTATTACTGCATATTTTGGTATTGTGTACATATATCTTGTGTATATTTGCTATCCTCATACTGAGGGTACTCACTGAGATACTTTTGGCATATTGTCATAAAAATAAAGTACCTTTATTTTTAGTATATCTGTGTATTGTGTTTTCTTATGATATTGTGCATATGACACTAGTGGTACTGTAGGAGCTTCACTCGTCTCCTAGTTCAGCCTAAGATGCTCTGCTAAGCTACCTTTTCTATCAGCCTAAGCTGCTAGACACCCCTCTACACTAATAAGGGATACCTGGGCCTGGTGTAAGTACCCCTTGGTACTCACTACAAGCCAGTCCAGCCTCCTACATTCACCCCCAATCTAACCCCTCCACCAGGCATAAAACCTGGATATGTTTTATTGTTGCAGAAGAAAATATGTTATGTGGGTGGAGTAGCCCTGGTTGGCCTCATCCTCCAGCCCTAAAACCCCAACAGTCTTTCTGCCCACCTGGTATGTAGAGCCCCATGCAAAGCACAAAGAAATGTTGATTCTTTTCGACTTAGTTTTGGGATTTGGATTGACAGAATAGGAGTAAATCCAAATTTCCTCCTACTTGCCATGGTAAATGGTTTAACTATTTAGCCAATGCTCTTTCACCCGTGAAAAACAACAAAACCATCCATTTTGAAAACTAGAAACCGATGGGACTCTGGGGTGGATCCCGTAGTGTTATCTTACCTGCAGTGCCCTGCCTAAAATCATGACGTTTTCGCAGATTTCTGTAAAGGGAGTTTCCAGAATCTGGGGGAAATTAAAAATGTCCTAACTAATGTGAAGGAAAGTTTCAATTCTATTAAGGACACAGAGGCGAGGGTTTCTTTGTTTATTAATAGCAACCAAGTACCAGAGCAACAGACTTCATTTCCCATTACACCAGGTGCAGGAAAGAAGTCAAGGAAACAACAAACAACCAATCAAGCAGTCCCTGTACCCTTAGTCCTGTGCCCCTGTTGCTGCCTCCTCTTTCTTCCTGAAAGTGCAGACGGAGAGTGTCCTTCTTAATCGTGCTTTGACCCATCATACCCCATAAGAAGATGAACAAAGTGTATGAAACTGGAACCAAATCTGTCCATTATTAGAGAGAAAATTACTTCACAAGACATTAGACACACTCCTCCCCAAACAATATCATACAATATCATTGGCAGAAAAAAAATCCATGCTTACTTCAACGATTATTAATAATATCTTCTTGGGAGGGAAAAGGAAATGATCCGGGTGGGTTAATCCTTGCCTCCATGTCCTTAATAGAATTGAAACTTTCCTTTACTTTAGCTAGGAAGTTTTTCTTTCAATGGGAGGACTGGAGGCGAGGATTACGCTGGTTTAAAGCTTATTCACTACCGGCGAAGCAATGCTGGGAACTGGTTTAAAATAAAACTTCTTAAAGGTGGAGTCAGATGACCATTCCTCAGCATTGAGACTATCCTCCAAGTGAGCTCAATGAGAGAATGCCTTGGAGGCCATAGCTCTCTTGACCGAATGTGCCCCAAGTATAGATGTATCGATGCCTGCTTCCTGCATGGTCCATCTGACCCATCGGGCAATTGTCGGGGTGGAGACTGCGCTAAACTGCTTGCGTAAGGCAATAACCAATTGTTGTTTCCCATGGGGACGTACCTCTTCCATCATGGTTTTGTACACCTTGATGCACCTTACCACACATAGTTTGGTGGACTCTGGAAAAGAAGGGTAGGTAGGGTAGAAGGATTGGAGAATCCCAAGAAAGTTCCTGAAGAACTAGAAACCAGGCTTGAGATCTCCACATCTGGGTCACCAGGGTGATGTCCGCTTTCTGACATTTGACCTGGGCTGAGAGTCACATGATCATTGCAAACGGAGGGAAGGCATCACTATGTTCCTGTCACCATTCTTGGAGAAAGTCATCCATGGCTGTTGCCTCTGGGTCTAGTTGCCAGCTGAGGAAATTCGGAGGCTGACAATCCAGATTGGAGGAAAGCCGATCCACCAAGTAAGGACCCCATCTATTCGAAATGTGTCGGAACATAGAAGGATGTAAATGCCACAAGCTTATGTCCCTGAAGTGTCGAGACTGCCCATCGGACTCTTTATTGGCAGCCCCTGGAAGGTGTTTCGCTGAGTCAGAGGTCTGGTTCTGAAGGCAGTAATCACAAAAGTTGCTAGCTTGATCTGCTAGATTCTTGGATAGAGTTCCTCGCAAGTGACTTATGTAGCGGACTGCTGCAACGTTGTGCATTTGAGGAGGCCACAGCACTGTGTTCTCCCCCTTGTCCAACAGCGAAGCGTGAAAGACCCCACTAGGAATTCGAGACAGTTTATGTGGTTTGAGCGTTCATGAGCAGACCAGCTTCCTCCAGTGGAGAAATCCCCATACCTTGCCCCGCAGCCCGAGCCATTAGCTTCGGACTCTGTGACCAGGTCCGGATGGGAGTCAAAGATCGCTCCATCATTCCAAGCCTCCATATGAGTCAGCCACCACTGGATCTCTTTGCTGGTGTCCTCTGAGAGGGGAACCACCTGAGAATATGCAAGTACCTTCCAAAGATGGGACACCTTCAATCGTCGAAGGGTTCTGTAGTTCAGGGGGCCTGGGAAAATTGCTTGTATCGAGGAGGAGAAAAGGTCTACCACTCTTCCTAGTTGCTGTAGGGAGGTGGAAGGCCGATCAGCCAGTCAACTTATCTTGGTCAACTTCCTGGACTGAAGGCTAGGGGTGGTTTGAATCTAGTCCCCCATGAAGCCCAAAAATGTTAGCAATTGAGTTGGGACAAGGGAGGACTTCTGTTGATTGATGATGAAGCCCAGGCATTCCAGCAGCGAGACTGTCATTTATGAATGAAGCGAGAGTAGACGAGGACATTGAATCATGAAGAGGATGTTGTCCAGGTAGACTGTGATGTGGACTCCCCACACCCTGAGGAACTCCACACTGAGGTGCATCACCTTGGTGAAGCACCAAGGGGTAGAGGACAGCCCGAATACAAGAGAGGTCAACTCAAAAGTCTCTGCCCGCCAAAGGAACTGAAAGAAGAGAGTATGGGAGGTGGGGAGACTGGGAACATGATGTAGATGTCCTTGAAGTCCATCACGCCATCTAGTCGTTGGAAATGAGAAGGACCCGGAGTAAGTGGATGCCCTCCATTTTGAAATGTTGGTATACCACCCACTCATTGAACTCCTTTAAATTGATCACCATCCCTCTTTTCCACAATGAAGATATTGTTGAGGAAACCTCTGGGGTGGGACACAGCCCTCCCAATGGCCCCTTTTTAAAAGAAGGTCGGCGACTTCTTTGTCCACCAGGGAGGCGTGAGCTGGAGAAAGAAACCTAAGGGATCAGGGTCCTGACCTGTTGTGGGGAGCCGTAAAACTCTGTTGAACCCCTGTACCATTTGGATGACACAGGCATCGGAAGCTGGAGCCTGCCAATTGTGGAGGAAGAGCAGGAGTCTGCCACCTAGCTCCTTTAAAGGTAGAGTGTGAACACTCACCAGAATTAGATCCCTGGATTGCTCGTCTGTGTCGTCCTCCTCTTGCCCCTCGATGTCTGGGGTAACCCTGCGTGTGGTAGAAACTGCTAAACCTGGAGGCGTGCTGCTAGCAGTCTTTCTTGAGGTCTTTGGCTCTGTAGGAGGCTGAGTTGTTAGCGCAGCTGGCTGAATGCCCCCTTCCTCGACCAGCCCCAGCAAAAACCTGAGGCATAAAAAGGTGTTTTATGGACGCCTGAGCTTTGTCAAGGGAATTAAATGTCTGGACAAATGTTCCAAGTTCCTTGATGACAGGCTCTTCAAACAGACCCCTTTGGGCCACTAGGCCTGTCTCCGATGTGGCCAGGTCCCCCAACTTATGGTTGAACTTAATAAGGATTGACAGACACCGCACCGTGGATATGGCAAGGTTCGCATCCCCCAACAGGTTGAAAGCACGTGGGCCCACCCCAAGAGGACTTCCAGGAAAATGAGGTTTCCTGACATCTTGGAGTGCTCCCCTATGTCCAAGATTTTTGTAAGGGGCCTCGCCAAGCCCATGAGCTTGTCCGGGCAGTTCCGCGATCCTCTAAGGCAGTTATGGACTGCTTTGTCCACCGGCTTGCGGAGATTTGCTACGACATAGGCTACCACTTTTTCTGCAGGAAACCACTCCACCGAAAAGAGGTGCAAGAGGTTATCTGGATCAAGCATATCTGTGGCCCGAGGTGAAATCCATTGCTACTTTCTCCTGAGTATGACTGGGAGAGGGGAGCCAGGGGTGACTGTCTGGCTCTTGCTCGCCGTCCAAGCCTGAAGGAAATTCCAGATCATGCGAGGGCAAAGGGACCAACGAGGACTCTGCATTACGGGGAGAAGTCGGTGGTTGAAGACCTGAGGAGCCGGGCTCGGCAGTGTCTAAAGATTTAAGACGCTCATGGGCTGGCAAGGAGCTCTTTAGTTTAGCAAATGTGTCCAGATCAACGCCGGATACGGGGTCCCTTTTTTGCTTTACCAGTGGTGACGGCTGGATGGAGCCCCTGGAAGTTGTAAGCTAGATACAGGACACGATTAGGAGGTTGTTCCCGGCTGGCCGCACTGCAGGAGTATTCAAAATGAGCGCGCCAGTTGGGAAGGACGTGACGTACTAGCCACATTAATGCTGCTCTATCTGGTGGCCGGAGGCTGCTTCCGCAAGGCCCCAGGTCCTAAAGCATGTCAGGAAACACCTGACAGCGGCTGCGAAGGAGCAATGAACGTTCCTGACGCCGCACAGCTCATGGGAGCAAAATTAGATTAGTGAATTACAAATTATTATTCACGTTAACAAGTATCGGGAGGCGGACGTGCAAGAGCCGTTTTTTCATCGAATACTCCCAAGCAAAATCAATGCCAATTACCACAAAGGGGTGAGAAGTGTTCCCACTTTCGCAGTGACAAAAGTCAAACTATAAAAATAAAGCACGCGCACAAGTATACAAGAGGCGCAAGGTCAGAGATACTTAGCTCAGATGCCGAGTGCAAAGAAAGAGGAGGCGGCAACATTGTAGTGGACATAATTGTATATCTTTTTTGTAAATAGACCTTTAAAACAAGCAGTTACATATAAAAATTATGTCACAAATGTCTGTTTTTTCCTGCTCATTTTCATTCTTTTTTTAATTCAATAGTTTATTTCTTTGGAAATGTCTTAAAGGATCTGCACATTGGCCACTTGCGGAATTCAAAAGTTTCTACTTTTTAGCAATGTATAACTTTACGGCATCCCTCATGGGTCTTACACCTCTTTTCATAAGAGCTGGAAGAAGGTAAAAAGCACAAAAATTTAGGAAAATGGGCTACCTGTTAGAATATGCCAAAACTGTGGTAAAAATAGGTTTTCTGATACAGCTTTGCATGGTCCTGAAAGCTGGGAGGACTGTGATTTTTGCACACCAAACCTTTGTAAATTCTATTTTTAGGAAAGAAATCAGTCACTTTTTGTGGAGCACTTTTGCCTGTTTTCCCCAAAAAAATAAAAAAAGTTACCCATGTTTTGGCTATTTCATCTGTCTCCTCCAGGGGAATCCAAAAACCAAGAGAATGGAAAAATGTTATGGAAGCATAAGCCCGAAGTACCCCAAATAGCTAAAAATGGGCTCAGCACTGGTAGTGGAAAAATATTAGCAGTTAATGGATTAATAAAAAATGACACACAAGACCAAGGGGATTTCCAAAAGGGGTGAACGTTGAGTAATAATCAGTGCCTACTATCTACCTAAAGTTATACAATACCACTGAACAGTCTCTAAGGTACTTTCAGGCGCACCCTTGTGAACAATTTTGAGTTTCCATATTTTCCCGCCACAAGTTACCTAACATACAGGAATATAGCCTTCCGCTACAGGTATTGTCCAGGCTTCAAAGTAAAAATCTACAGTTCTTAAAGTGGAGGGGGTAACAATACATCTGGACATCAGGGAGCGATAAACGGTGTTTATCTAGTCTTCTCTATTTTTTTTTCTATGCCAGTCTCAGACTTTTCAAGGCCCAGATGAAAGTTATAAGTCTCTCCTGCATCCTAGTGACAGAATCCTTTGAAAAGAGTAATGGAATTTTGTAAAAAAAACAAAAAAAAACAATGTCAGCTAAGGTAAGATGCCCATCTTTATTAAGTTGACCCTGCCATAAATCCATAATGGCAAGTTCTCCATTGGCCCAACTGCATGTTTATTTCCTTCATTATTCTGCCTAGTTAACATAGGGAATTTTTTCTAGCTTTGGTGTGACACCTATACAGGGGTATCTAAGCTTGGCCTAGGTCTGTAACCTTGCATCCTTTACATTCCATGCCGTTATCTCAGTCTTAGACTTGTTAATCAAATACCCAGAGAACACCCTACATTTTTTTGTTATTTCTTCCATCCAGGGTAAAGGTCTATTGGGATCACTGATATGCAATATAATGTTGTCTGCATAAGAAGTGATTTTATTTTCAAACTTCTGACTTACAAAGGGTACTATACCTTCATCCCTTCTAAAAGCTTTGGCCATGGATTCAATATAAAGTTCAAAAAGAATGGGGGTAAAGGGACACCCTTGATAGGTTCCTTTAGTGATGTTTATCTTGCTTTACATGGGAGTAGAATTTATTGAAAAGCTAGTACTGTGGCCTCTATGGCTAATACAATGGTTTACGTAGACTTTAATGAATTGCAGAATGCGTAAAATTTTTAATTTTTAATCTGGTAAGGTGATTTCTGTTTCACTTCTTTGAGTAGCATGGTCTGAATTTATAACATAAACACTTTAAATGGTACACAAGTGTGGGTGTATGTATGTATGTGTATATATATATATATATATATATATATATATATATATATATATGTGTATATGTAGTTATAGTTAGGACCTAGTGTCTATATAAAAAGTATGCTTTTTACTTGCCTAAATCTTTGGCACTGCTTAACAAATTTTCACAAAACTTTCCTAAACAATTTGCCAGTCCCGCAGTCTCGTCAGCTGCTGCCTGGAAAGTTTTGTGGTTATCAGTCTACGGGGGCTGAGAAAAAGGGGGGTGTCTCAAAATACGTTTTCCCCTATTTAATTTTTCCATAGGGATTTTGATCAGCAATAGCGCAAAAATGACTGACGGAATTACAACAAATTTGGCAGGAAGGTAGGTCCTGGTCCAGAAAGTAACCTTTTTCTAGGGGCGAGCAAAAAGCGCTCCTCCCTGTGTTGTAATCTCTTTTTGGGCTTCAAACCACACCCATATCACGTCAGTTTCTTTCATTGGTTTGTGAGCTTGCCTTTTAAGACCTGCTTGCTTTCATTAGTGAAAGGCATGCATACGTCATGCCTTTTCCGGTGTTTAGACCTCCTCGAGCGTAGTGACCAAGTACTTAAAACATACGAGGCTCCATGTTTTCCGTCCGGTTTCTGAACTACTTTTTCTCTTTTTTTGCTGCGCGACCTCGCTGGGCAGAAGTCGAGCATTTTGCATGACATCGACCCTGTAATATAGTTAATTGCACTTTTGCATGTTATGTAGATAATTGCACTTTTGCCAACGGGTTTCACTACAAGTTAACTTTTTATTTTTTTCCTTTGTGTCTTCTTTGCACTGATGGCTGCAGCCAGCTCGCTTATGTGAAACTGTTTTATTTTCATTTTCAATTTATGTGGCAAAAAAAGTCAGTTTAGGAGTTTACAATGCTAATTGCTCTAGCTCAAGCAAACGCGAGAACCGTTGCATTGCAAATGCTTATTTTGTTTTGGTGTGATTCCCTTCAAAAGTTTTTGAGAAATTAAGGGGAAAACAGATTTGTACATCTAGGGACGTGAAGGATTTGTGTTGATTCCCGATCTTGTGCAGAGATCTAATTGGCTGATAACACTTCAACAACAGAAGCTGTTGAAGTGTTTTCAGCCATCTTGGGAATCGGCTGAAGCCGAGTCCCCTAAAAAAAAGTAAAAAATAAAGAAAAGGGGCCAGGGTATGGATACTCTGACCCCTTAGCTAAAAAGCATTTTTTTATTTTGCGAACTGAGTCACAGTGGAGCTGTGGATCCGCTATGAAATAAAAAAATAAAAAAATGATTTGCATGCTCCACATGCACTGCTAATTACCATATAAATTACGGCACTCGTGCCATCTTTGATAACATCGTTGATGATATCAATTTAATATTTGCTGTAAAAAAAAATTGGGGAAAAACTGTCCATTGGGGTGGAGGGGGGTGCAAGTTATAGTTACCTTAGGGCATGGGTTATAGTTACTTGAGGTAACTCTAACTATAACAGGTGAATTTATGTGGTTTCATACATTTAAAATGTGAGCCTAACTATAACGTCCTTGTAACCTTTGTTTTTTTAAGTGATTTTCTACGTTTTTTTAAATTCTATTTTCTAACTATAACGTCCCTGTAACTTTTGTGTTTTTTTGTGATTATATCTATAATAATATGTTTTATTTTTAAAGTAATTCATTTTTTAATTTGCTTGGCGAGCCAACCTCTTCCTAGAGTTTAGTTCTAAGCTGTCCCACAAGCTCATCTTAAAATAGTCACTTTGACTGCACTTTAAATAGCTTTCAATCCTTGTAATTTTCAAGCCTAAAAGGGTCTTTAGAAACTTTGATGTGGAATGCTGAGGGAGATGGGAAGGAAACCTGTCTTTTAGCAGAGGTATTTGAAGCCTGTTATTCTTATACCCTTTATTTTTCCCTTCATTGGATACCCCTTCATTTAGACTGTCGTGGAATGTTTTGCAGCTGTTATTGAGGCTGTTCCGATCCTCACTGTTGTGGTCCCGAACATTTAAAAACATGTAAAATGTCTGGTCTCTCGGCATTGCTGACAGGCAGTCCTGTGTAGAAGGAGAAATTCAAGCTGCAGAGCTCGGAACATTGATATACTGTTGTTTAACTAATTCACATATTTATCTGTTTTATGTAGCACGACGGTCTAAACGTGTCCTCTGGTTTCTCCTGTGGTGTCATCGTACTGCCGTCGAGCCTGTGGGCACCTACTTCTATTTGCTTATATGTCTATGTATATCTCTGTCTATATCTATATATGTTCCTCTGTCTATAGCTATCTGTCTGTATCTACCTATATCTTCCTCTATCTCTGTCTCTATCTCTCTATATCTATCTCTATCTATTTACATCGATATCTATTTATCTATATCTATGGCTTGCCAGCTTACCATTATCTATCTATCTATCTATCTATCTATCTATCTATCTATCTATCTATCTATCTATCTATCTATCTCTAGATCTGTGTATCTCTGTCTATATCTCTATATCTGTCTGTTTCTGTATATATGAAATATATTACATATGTGCTACACTTATATTTATACGTTTGTCACACTGCCTTTTTAATACATATCTGTGCCATGAATTTGTGGTCGCCCTTGAAAGATAGATCTCAAACACAATACTTTTTACCATAAAGACTTTCTTGCTATACACTGTATAGAATGATCACTCTTTTAGCCTGTATGGAACTCTGTTCTTCAGTGAAATGCATCGCTTGCTTATAACGTTCTTGTATCGTGAGAATTTTTCAGTCAGTATAACCAGTTGCTTTGCAAGTTGGCTGGCATTAAAATAACCTATAGCCATACTGCAGTGCGAGACTTATGCTTTTAAGAAAAGTCAGAGGTAATTGGAGTTTTATTAAAACGATGAGACCCGTAGCGTATTGGAGCCAAGAGAATGAGCTAGGCGTGGCGCCGTGCATACTGCGAGGTTGTTTGTAGTCTCCATGGTAACTTGTAAACACAAACAAGCAATTCTGTGCGAGTCTGGGCTTTTTAACACAGTCGTGATGAGTTTGCAAAGCCCAGTTACATCCCAGGGAACGGTGTGGCACTGTGCAAGAATAGGAGTTTTTAGTAAGCACGCATTTCACTAGAGGGAATTCTGTATAAGAAAATAAAGCAAGAACTGCAAACAGATCGAAGAATAGTCTGGGGAGGGAATGGAGCATGGCTGAACTCCCCCATTTGCCAGCAGAGGTTCCAATTGAGAACGGTAATGCAATGCCTGAACACAACCACACCTATTAAAGAGTTCAGTGATCTAATAGTGTTACTTCTTCGTGCCCAATTTAACTTGATCATATTTTTCCAACACGTCCTCGGGACATCAGTTTTGAAGTCAGATCACGAATAAGAAGCAAGGCACCAAAGATAAAATCATACTCGCTTTGACTGAGATTTCATCACTAAGGCCCTCATTTTAACCCTGGCAGTCTTTTGACTGCCAGGGTTAATGTGACGGTATCAACGCCAAGAGGCTGCATCCAACCCGCCACTTCTCCACTCATAGCGCCATGGCGTTATGAGCTGCCAGGCTGGAGATGTTAACTCTGACCCAGCAGCCCACAGAGTACCGCCGGCGGCTTTATTAGCTGGCCTACCGCCATGGCTTTCATAACGTTTCTTCCTTGTCACTGGTAGGCGGCTCCCCCACTCCAACAACACTCACCTGATGCCCCCTGTTAGAAATGGGGTCTTTGGTTGACAGTCAGGTTACCCCCTGTTCAAGCAAGGACCCTCACTCTAGTCAGGGTAAAAGAGAATCACCCTCAGCTAACCCCTGCTTACCCCCTTGGTAGCTTGGCAGAGCAGTAGGCTTAACTTCAGAGCGCTAGGTGTAAAGTATTTGTACCAACACACACAGTAACTTAATGAAAACACTAGAAAATGACACAACACCTGTTTAGAACAATAGGAAATATTTATCTAAACAAAACAAGACCAAAACGACAAAAATCCGACATACACAAGTCAAGTTATGAATTTTTAGAGATTAAACTAAAAAATAGCGCTTAGAAACAAAAATGCTTCGATGAGGTGTTAACACGGCGTTGTGACGGAGTCGTTCCCAACAAGCCGACACCAGCGGTGCCGGACACGGAGTCGTGTAGACCCCCAAGTACAGTACCTTTGGTGAAGAGTGAAAACAAGCCGATGTGCGAAGTCGGGAATCGCGGCGTCTGTGCGAAACGTTGAATCCGTGCACTTCGAGCGGCGTCGGTCACGACGTGGTGCGGCGACTTCCACGGACTCGCGGACTTCAGCGGGGCTGCTGCGGCGTCGGGCCTGCGAAGAGCATCGCGTTCCAGCGAAGGTCACGGCGTCAGGTGCAGGCGGCGTTACCGGATTCAGCAGCGGCGTCGGTCCGAAGTCGTCCGAAGTTGATTTCCTTGGATTTCCACCAGCTTTCCTTTCAAGGGCCCAGGAACTGAATAGGGCACCACTTGTCAGAGCAGGAGTCTCTCTAGAGACTCCAGGTGCTGGCAGAGAGAAGTCTTTGCTGTCCCTGAGACTTCAAACAACAGGAGGCAAGCTCTAAATCAAGCCCTTGGAGATTTCTTCACAAGATGGAAGGCACACAAAGTCCAGTCTTTGCCCTCTTACTCTGGCAGAAGCAGCACTGCAGGAAAGCTCCACAAAGCACAGTCACAGGCAGGGCAGCACTTCTTCCTCAGCTATCAGCTCTTCTCCAGGCAGAGGTTCCTCTTGGTTCCAGAAGTGTTTCTAAAGTCTGTAGATTTGGGTGCCCTTCTTATACCCATTTTAGTCTTTGAAGTCACCTTTCTTCAAAGGGGACTCACACTTACTTGTGAAATCCTGCCTTGCCCAGGCAATGCATCAGACACACAGCAGGGGGTTGGAGCCGGCATTGTCAGAGGCAGGCACAGTCCTTTCAGATGAGAGTGACCACTCCACCCCTCCCTCCTAGCAGAGATGGCTAATCAGGAAATGCAGGTTACACCCCAGCCCACTTTGTGTCACTGTCTAGTGCGAGGTGAAAAACAACCCAACTGTCAAACTGACCCAGACAGGGAATCCACAAACAAGACAGAGTCACAGAATGGTTTAAGCAAGAAAATGCTCACTTTCTAAAAGTGGCATTTTCAAACGCACAATCTTAAAATCAACTTTACTAAAAGATGTATTTTTTAATTGTGAGTTCAGGGACCCCAAACTCCACATGTCCATCTACTCTCTAGGGGAATCTACACTTTAATCATATTTAAAGGTAGCCCCCATATTATCCTATGAGAGAGACAGGCCTTGCAACAGTGAAAAACGAAATTGGCAGTATTTCACTGTCAGGACATATAAACCACATTACTATATGTCCTACCTTATCCATACACTGCACCCTGCCCTTGGGGCTACCTAGGGCCTACCTTAGGGGTGCCTTACATGTAAGAAAAGGGAAGGTTTAGGCCTGGCAAGTGGGTACACTTGCCAAGTCGAATTTACAGTGTAAAAATACACTTACAGACACTGCAGTGGCAGGTCTGAGACATGATTACAGGGTTACTTGTGTGGGTGGCACAACCAGTGCTGCAGGCCCACTAGTAACATTTGATTTACAGGCCCTGGCACCTCTAGTGCACCTTACTAGGGACTTACTAGTAAATCAAATAGGCCAATCATGGATAAACCAATTACATACAATTTACACGGAGAGCATATGCACTTTAGCACTGGTTAGCAGTGGGAAAGTGCTCAGAGTTCAAAAGCCAACAGCGACAGGTCAGAAAAAAATAGGAGGCAGGAGGCAAAAAGATTCAGGATGACCCTGCATAAGCAAAAGTCCAACACCCCCCCTCCGAACCACTCACTCACCCCCCCATACATGCACACACCACACAACTGACCCCACCCCGACACAGCCACACACATCACCCCCACCACACTACAGTCACAGCGCCCCTCACACCACCACCCCCTCCCCGCATACACGCACACAGACACCCACATGCACCAGGTATACAGCCATTCACTTAGACATACACACATTCATTCACACATAGACATACACGCATTCATTCACGTATACTTCCAGACATATTCGCACACATTCTAACACACAATCACATTAACATGCAGACACACTCACTTCACCATTCTTACACGCATTCACTCCCACACAAACAACACAACACACACAGACGCATTCACACACAATCAGACATTCATGCACACACTCAGACACACACACACACACAAAACACCCCCCACTCTCCCACCCAACTCCCCTGGTGGAAGCCTGACTTAACTTAGTCGAGGAGGACTTCCGGCAGGGAACGGGAAGGAGCGTTGCTACCGCCAGCAGTGCCCCGCCTGCAGAACACCGCCAGGCCGTATTACTGGACATAATATGGCTGATGTCATTCTACTGGCGTGGCGGTGCTGGCGGTGGCAGCGCCAACTTACCATTGACCACCATCATGAGCACTGCGGGATTTCTGCCCTTATTGTGGCAGAAGTTAGGAAGAGCTCATAATATGGCAGACTGATGGTAGCCCCGGTGTCGGTACGTTGGCAGCCGTCACCGCTGCAGTAGGCGGTAAGTACCGCCAATGTAGTAATGAGGGCCTAACCCCAGTACTTTCTTCCTGCCTCCTTTAGATATGTTTTCCGATACGGAGCCATCCTCCATTGTGTCCTTCCATCAAAAAGTAAGAAACACATGAAATAAAAGTGCTTTTACCCTATGAAAAACAGTCCACTTTCTGGGCTTTCGGAGAGTTAGAACCCACTATTACTTGAAGCCCTTCTCTTTCTCATCCTCCTGGGGCCTATCCTTGTCCTTGAGAAACTTAAAACAGAATTTCTGCCTCCATCTTTCAATCCATTTCAGGTCATGGCCTTTTTGAATTCTTCAGAGCTTACCCTACCTACCTCATCTCTTGCCAGCTGGACCATTGTAAGGGCCAATTTTCTGTCAAATTGTGAGTTCACAAAGGATTGCTGCGTCCATCTGCAAGTCTGCAATTGTTGCATCCTCCCCTTGTTCTCTGCTTCTCATGATCCACCTGCCTTCTCTCAAGCAGTGCTTAATTCATGGGTTGATCTTGGAAGTGGACGTCTTTGCCTTGCAGAAGAAAGGGGCCTTAGAAGTGGTGACCATGAGGAAGGTGGGTGTGGGGGCACAGGATAGTTTTTGGATCCAAAGAAAGATGGGGACCTGTGTAGGAATTTTTTTGGCATGTTACCCCCATTTTCTACCTGTTTGTCAGTATGTTTTGCCTGTCTCACTGGGATCATGCTGGTCAGGACCCCAGTGCTCATAGTTTGTGGCCTAATGTGTCTGTTGTCAGTAGTGCTTAACCCCTCCGCTGCCATGCTTTTTCCCTCTTAGGTGCCAAGCATTTTTTTGGCTATTTGGGGCAGTTCGCGCTTAGGCCCTCATAACTTTTTGTTCACATAAGATACCCACGACAAACTTGTGTCCTTTTTTACCAACATCCTAGGGATTCTACAGGTACCCAGACTTTGTGGGTTTCCCTGAAGGAGACCAAGAAAGTAGCCAGAATACAGCAAATTGTGTTTTTTTTTCAAGGGTAAAAAGGGCTGCAGAAGAAGGCTTGTGTTTTTTTCCTGAAAATGGCATCAGCAAAGGGTTTGCGGTGCTAATATCACCATCTTTCCAGCTTTCAGGAACAGGCAGACTTGATTCAGAAAACCCAATTTGTCAACACAATTTTTGCATTTTACTGGGACATACTCCAGTTTTACAATTTTTTGTGCTTTTAGCCTCCTTCCAGTTAGCTAACCACTTCTGAAAAGTAGACAAAATTCTGAATTCAGCAAGGGGTAATTTGTGTGGATCTTACAAGTGTTTCCTACAGAAAATAACAGTTGAAATAAAAAAATCTTGACATTGAGGTGAACAAAACAGCAATTTTTCTCCACGTTTAATTCTGTAACTTTTTCCTGTGATTTTTGAAAGCAATATACCATTACGTCTGCTGGACTCTTCCGTTTGCGAGGATATATAGGGCTTGTAGGTTCATCAAGAACCCTAGGTACCCAGAGCCAATATATGAGCTTCACCTTGCAGTAGGTTTTCATTCTACACCTGGTATACAGCAATTCATTTGCTGAAATATAAAAAGTGAAAAATAGGTATCAAGATACCTCAGTATTTCCAAAAATGGGCACAAGATAACGTGTTGAGAAGCAGTAGTTATTTGCACATCCCTGAATTCCGGGATGCCCATACTAGCATGTGAATTACAGGGCATTTCTCAAATAGACGTCTTTTTTACACACTGTCTTACATTTGGAAGGAAAAAATGTAGAGAAAGACAAGGGGCAATAACACTTGTTTTGCTGTTCTGTGTTCCCCCAAGTCTCTCGATAAAAATGGTACCTCACTTGAATGGGTAGACCTAATGCTCACGACAGGAAACACAACATGGACACATCACATTTTTACATTGAAATGTGACATGTTTTTTACAAAGTGCCTAGCTGTAGATTTTGGCCTCTAGCTCAGCCGGCACCTAGGGAAACCTACCAAACCTCTGCATTTTTGAAAACTAGACACCTAGGGGAATCCATGATAGGGTGACTTGAGGGGCTTTGAACAGGTTCTGTTACCCAGAATCCCCTGCAAACCTCACAATCTGGCCAAACAAAACACTTTTTCCTCTCCTTTCGGTGACAGAAAGTTCTGGAGTCTGAGAGGAGCCACACATTTCCTTCCACCCAGCATTGCCCCAAGTCTCTCAATAAAAATGGTACCTCAGTTGTGTGGTTAAGCCTAGTGCTCGCGAAAAGAAGTGCCCAAAACACTATCTGGACACATCAAAATTATCAAATACAAAACTAGTGGTTTTTGTGGGGGGGGGCACCTGCGTTTTTGGTCCTGGGCTCAGGTGTCATCTAGGGAAACCTACCAAACCCAGACATTTCTGAAAACTAGACACCCGAGGGAGTTCACGGAGGTGTGACTTGCATGGCTCCCCCAATGTTTTCTTACCCAGAATCCTCAGCAAACCTCAAATTTAGCTAAAAATTCACTTTTTTCCCCACATTTCTGTGTGGGATCACAGCACCGGGACAAATTTCCTACCACCCAACGTTCCCCTCAGTTTCCCGGTAAAAATTATACCTCACTTGTGTAGGTGGGCCAAGTTCCTGTGACGGAAATGAGCCAAAAATATGTCGAAATTGAGGGGGAACCATAGCGGGTCCAAAAGGGCAGCAGAATTGTTACCGGTATAGATGAGACAATGTTGAGTGGTAGGAATTTTGTGGATTCCTGCAGATTCCGGAAGGTTCCATCACAAAAATGTGGGAAAAATATATGGTTTCCAGCAGAGTTGGAGGTTTGCAGTGCATTGTGGGTAAGAAAATGGTGCATGGTGCATGTGAAGCACACCACCCTGGAGTCAACCAGATGTTTAGTTTTCAGATATGTCTAGGCCTTGTGTATTTTTCTACATCGCAGCGTCCCAAAGTCAAAAAAGTGCAGCCCTCACCATTCCAAGTGGGACAATTTTGAGAGTTACCAAGCTCTCATGGCCCAAATGTAAAAGCAAGACCCAAAATAATCAAATGTCCTCTTGCTTGCCGTGCGATAAGATGTTTTAGTGTGCGGGGGAGAGCTGAAAGACTGTTACCCCCTTCAGTTGGGGTGGGGGCATAACCAGGCCCATACTGGTTGGTAGCCACCACCCCACTATTTTTTTATTTTTTTATTCCATGGCATCTAGTAGACTTTCTGCCCCCGGGTGTGGATCGGGGGTAATTGCTCCATCTGCCCACTGGTGTGCAGAACAACTTTGGCACCACTTATTTGAGGGGTGTGGGTATGGCCATACCCCCACCCTCTTATTTTGGAAAAAAAATCTTCCCTGGTCTCTGGTGGGCTTGACTGCCCCCCCTGGGGGCAGATGGGCCTTCCAAAAATAGGCCGATCTGCCCCCAAGGGGGAAGATATGGCCAACAGTAATGTGCCCCCATGGTGAGCAACCCTTGCCCAAGGGGCTGCCCCCCCAAAGAAAACACACACATACACACACACCAATCCATGGTGTCTAGTGGTTTCTGCCCTCTTAGAAGAAGCTTGGCCTAACAAAAATAGGCTGATCAGCCTCTAGGGGGGGGCAGAAAAGGCCTAACAATATTTTGTTGGTGCACACAGCTTTGTTCAGGGTGCCTACTGGGCTGACTTTGACCTGCTCCCCCCGCAACAAGGGATCATGCATAGGACTGCCACAGAGGAGGATTTTCTGCTGGAAACGTTCTCCTCCTCACAACGTTACATATCCCGCAGTGCTGAAGTCATGCTTAAACCAATATCGGACATCTTTAGGGGAGCCAGGTAAAGCTCATGCAGTCACCCTTAGGATTGACAAAAAAACAAGGCCTCCCCTTCTGGCCCACTCTACATCCGTGGTCACACCCTGGCTTACTTCTTGGTGGTGCATACAGCTTGTAAATGAGCCAATGTACCGGGCACCGGCGATGAGCCACCACCGGCCAGGGAAAGCAAAGCATTTTGATGTAGCTGGCAAGCACTTCACAATAGGCCAACCTATGGTGCATCGTCAACTCCATCGGCCTGCTTTCCTGATACGACCAGGCCAAATGGGACATATGGAGGAGCTCTTCCAACATCTCCAAGAGGAGTACTGCAAGATAGGGCATGAAATAGTCTTGGAAGGGAAGTTCATTTCAATCACCGCAATCAGATGCCCTTGATGCAGATGCCCTTGATGCTGCTGCCACTGCCACGTGCTGCATCAGTTCCAGCATGCTCAAAGTGGAGACATGCTTGGCTCTGTCTCTCCCGCTCCAAGCTAGACATCCACTCCTCATGTGTCCTTTTGCAGGTCAGCCTACAGTACCGGTCCAAGGCCACCTCCCCAGATGCCTCCAGATTCTTCTGGCGTCAGCAGGCTCAGCAACCCGCTACAAGGGGCTACTTCTAAGGCATACTGGGGAAACAGTTCCAAGAGTAGAGGCAAAGGCGACTCCCCAAAGAAACTCCCCCACCTAGTAGTGACTTATTCCCATAACCCACCAACCACACAACACCAGTTGGGGTTCAACGTCTGAGGTTCTTGCCCAACTGAAACTTGCAACCAGTAGGTATTAGATATCATTCAACACGGTTACTGTTTGAAGTTCACTTCCTCAAATTCCAACATACCACCTCGCAGACACACCTCTCCCCAGAACACCAACACCTTATTTGGGAAATGTTCAAGCACTCCTTCTCAAAGGGGCCTTAGAGACTGTTCCACAACACCCACACGGCACAGAGGTGCATTACCTTTACTCCTTCATTCCCAAAAAGGATGACTTCCTCAGGCCTATACAGGAACTCAGCCCTGTCATCGAATACATTCTGTTACAACAGTTGTTCCTAACCTGTGGTCCGGGGACACCTGGGGGTCCGCGAAACCTCCTCAGGGGGGCCGTGACTGCTGAGAAAATTAAATAATATTAACAGATTAGGTCCCCAGCTTTCAGTAATGACTCAGTGGGGGGTCCCCAGATTCCAATAAAGATTCATTGGGGGTCCCCGTGTTCCAGTAATGATAAAGTGAGGTCCACAGAAGTCACAAGGGTGGGAACCACTGTGTTAGAACATTTCCACATGTTCACTCTTCAGAATGTCATTTCACTGCTACAGCAAGGCGACCTCATGGCTGCACTCGACCTCAAAGACGCCTACGTCCACATCCCAATTCATCCAGCTCATTGTCAATACCTCTGGTTTATGGCATGTGATAAACACCATCAGTTTAAGGTGCTGCTGTTCAGGGTCACCACCACACCTCAAGTGTTTAAACAAATGCCTTGAAGTGGTAGCCACGCACCTGCATCAACAAGACATCCATGTGTCCCCCTCCCCTGTACAATTGGCCGATAAAGAGTGCAGTGAAGCAACAGTGTTGCATACACAACCGGCACAGTAAATCTCTTACATGAACTGGGGTTTACTATCAACACTTCCAAGTCCCACCTCCAACCCCTTCAGGTCTAACCCTATCTAGGGTTATCTAGACCTCGTTCTGCAGATTATCATTATATCAAATGCATCTCTTATGGGGTGGGATGCGCATGTACTGGGTCTGACCTTTCAAGGCTAGGGGGATTCTGATCACAAAGGCCTCCACAACAACTGTCTCGAGGTCTTAGCCTTCCCTCTTGTGCTGAAGGCCTTCCTTCGCCACGTCGTGGGTCTCATCCCGACAGACAACATGCCAGCTATGTACTACTTACGGAAATACACTAGCTCCCCCCGGCTCTCATAGCTAGCCTGGGCCATATGGTGGTGGGCGTTCCATCACTGGATCCTTCTGCTGGTAGAGTACCTTACAGGAGTGGCCAACAAAACTGCAGATCTCAGCATGATGCAGCAGCAAGTCCATGAGTAGGAACTCAACTTGCAAGCCCTCCACTCGTACTTCCAGTGATGGGGATTTCCCAAAGTGAACACCTTCATCACAGCAGAAACACAATCTTTGCCTCCAAGTTCCCACAGACAGTGGGCAGTGCACTATGAATGGACTGGTCAGGGATATTTTCGTATGCTTTTCCGCAGTGCTTAAGTTGTAAATAAAAACGTGCCGGTGCCCAAAGCCCGCCGCTTAAACATGCGGCTGCTGCAATTAAATACGCAAATGCGAACTACTAAGGCAGCAAAATCCTGAAGCCATCTAGGGCCTCTTCAATCCATTTACAGACACCCCCTGCCCCTTCAGCTCATTCTTGCAGCTTTCTGCTTTGTCCTATTGTGACACTTTTTCATTTTTCTCTTCCTCTGTCTTTCCTATAGGTATATTTTGCTCGCAGTAAGTGCTTGAGGCACAAAAATAAGTGTCAGCCCTCAAAAATAAGTTCTGGTTCTCCACACCAGAAACAAAAAGTAAAAATTAAGCACTGCTTTTCCGCCTATCCATCTCCTTCCATTCATGCCTTGGAGGCTTCTGCAAACCTCTCTCACCCTCATTCACCTTGCTAGACCCCTTTGTTCACCACTCATTGAGCTCTAGGTGGTTCAGCACAATAGGATCCCCATCAGACCAGACTTTTTCACACAGAACCACACAGGAATGACACACCTTGTCCCCAGGAGCCTCAACATTGCGATCTTGCTCCTGAAATCTTATAGTTCAGTTATCTCAAACTGTCTCCTGAGTGCCCGGACAATCTGAAAGAAGCTTGCAAGCCTGCTACTTCTGTCTTCTATGCTGCCAGATGGAGACTGTTTGCCCCCTACTGCCTATTAAAAAAGCATTTACCCTTAGCAGTCATTGTCCAGGAATTTGTCTGCTACCACCTACACCTGCAGAGCTGTGATCACCTCCATCCAACTCCACTTAGCTGCAGTGGCTAAACAACACATACCCCTCTGCAGAATTTCTGTAATGAAAGTTTTCATAGAGGACCTCAAAAGGGTTATTCCTTAACATGTCCTCTCCGCTCCAGTGCAGAATCTCAGTATCCTTCTTGCAAGACTTATGGGTCTTCCCTTCGAGCCCCTCCATTCCTGTCCCCTGCATTTCTGCTCCTGGAAGGTGGTATTTCTTGTTGTGATCACCTCACTCAGACATACCAGTGAGCTCCAGACTTTAACTTTGGAATATCCTTTCTTTCTAGTTTAGAGGAAGAGGGTTGCCCTTCACACCAACCCTAAATTCCTCTCTAAGGTGGTCTTTCCCTTCCACCATAGCCAGTCTATAGCACTCCCAGTTTTTGTTTTCCCAACCTGACTCCGTTTCAGAATGGGCTCTTTATTCCTTAGACCTTAAGCGAGTCCTAATGTACTATCTAAATAGAACAGAACCATTTTGAAAAACTCATCCGCTATTTGTTGCCTATTCTAAACCCCATAAAAGGCAGGCTCTATCAAAATCAGCCATAGACAAATGGATAGTCAAATGTATCCAAACACGTTATACAAAAGCCAATAGGGCTCTGCATGTTCATCCAAGAATCCATTCTATACGTAAAAAAGGGGCGTCCAGGGGTTCTGCAAATCAGCTGTCTGATCTACACCAAATTCTTTGACGAAACACTATTTTGTGGATGTACTAACACACCAACAAGCCAGTGTTAGCCAGGCTATACTCTATACGCTTTTTCAGGCTACTGCAACACTCACAGGCTAGCCACTCTTATGGGAGTGCTGCTTTACAGCCTATGCCTATTATGTGTATCTACAGCCACACGTGCCTCAAACAGAAAAAATGACTTAACCTGTAAGCATCTGTTTGTGGCATGTAGTGCTGTATAGTCACATGCACCCAACCAACTCCCCAGAAACCTCTGGCTGTTGCAGTGATCATTTATATCTTTTCTGCATGGTCATCTCCCCCTCTCCCGCTCCTCTATCGCTTTGCTCCATCTCTTTCCTCACCCACCGTGTGGAAAACAATCTAACATTCAAGCCTATGCCCATGCTCATTACCAGCAAGAGGTAGTCATACTACCTCATGACTCGAGAAAACATCTTTGAAGAAAAACAGCTTGAACAAATCCGGACCCAACAGTAGATGGCAGGTGTATGCACAGCATGTGAATCTACATCACTGCATGCAACTCACAGATGCTTCTAGGGTACGTAATATTTCCCTTCTGATGGATACTACATTTTCCTGATTCCGCTGTACCCTCTCTCCCATCTGCGTTAGTATCGCTCATTATAAGGTGCAGCATCACATGACGATGTATAGCCATTATAAGTCATATGCAACCTCCTTTATGCAACCAGTGTGCCCAGAAAGCCTTGTGTGCTTAATACAAAAGGCTCAAGTGCCTCTTAGAAAATTCCTGGGCCAGTTATGGTCTCATAACACTGTTTGCAGCCTTCTATAACTATTTATGTGTCCTATACCCACGTATATGCTCCTGTGCCAAGGGGAGTACTCAGCCCAAACACTGCCTTGCATGGTGGTTCTTACATCTAGTTAATTTCAATTAACTGATGCTTATCTAGGACGTGTCTAACAACTCTCAGGCCATGTGGCAAAGCTCTTCTGTAAGCTCTTGACTTTTAGATAAATCTATTTGCCTTCTGCATACTACTAAAAACAGAAGTTGTTGGGTCCGCGTAGATAAATGTGGTTTTATGTATTACACAGTCTCGGCTACCACGTAGATATCAGACAGCCCATTAAGAAGTACTGAGGAGGACACTTAGCTTCATTTATTCCGAGGGCTCTTGGTGTTGCAGTGTCCCCGACTTCAAGTCTCGAAGTCGGGGACAGGTCTAGAAGAGGACATCATTTATGGTAATATGTTAATCCATGTACACTTGCTTGCGTGTATGGATGTGCCTCTCTGTTGTTATGAAACATGCATTAACAGTATAGCATTCACCTACATTGCTTATGGCACTCATGCACAGGAATAATTGAATTTTTGATCTGTGTCACGTATCTCGTTGTTTCTTCCTTATGAATGGCTCTTATGTTATATGATACGTCTTCCCACACACGTTTTTTGATTTTCATTTTGCGCCGACGAGTGCAGCTCCCCCTACTTTTCAGAGAACACGCATGAGGTCGACGTTGTACATTAGGTGTTGCACATGTTGTGTAGATATACTTATTTAATTGCATGTCCCCGACTAGTCCTTTCACACTTGCGTTTGTTTTACTAGTGATGCCCCTAGGTTTACCCATCACTTGCTGTTAGTGTTACTATGTAAAGTATGCTGGCGTCATCTTCAGCACTGACGCAAAAAATGAAACCTCCGGGGTGGGTTTGAGATTTTCTAACTTTTCTCTTCGGGAGGCAGTCTACCCCTTCAGCTGTCCTCTTTAGAGACACTATTCAGGATTTGTTTTTTTTAGTGGTACAGAGTGCAAGGTACTGTCTCGGATTGGATGCTTAGTCTGTCAGAACCATTGCATTGTTTGGACGCCCGCAGTAAATGCTTATCGGTCATTTGCTGGCGTCATTCACTGAAAGAAGAAACGTGCTCTCTTGTCACGAGGAAGGCCGTACTGATGTAGCAGACACTAGGCGTGGATTGTGGAAGTTCTCATTCCATATTCAAGATCAAATTAGAAATGTTAACAATGTTTACCCAAAATCTTTCAGCCAAACATAACTTTCTGCTCTGCGGAGCAAAACAATGTTTCTGTTGTACATTTGGTTTTAAAGTTAACCTACACCTTAATGGTACTAGACGTTGTCCCAAAGGGATTTTTTCAATTTATTCTGTTTTCTGACCATTTTCTTTTGACACAGTTGGCACGCGCCACCGTCCGTGACCCTAAAACAGGTGTCCTAACCGTTGCCAACTACAGGGTTTCCAAAAGGTAAGGTCGTTGTGTTTTCGCCACTGCTTTCCTACGCCGTTCAGACAACCTGAGGGGGAGGCTCCAGTTTGCATGCTCTGGCTGTTAATGTTCCCGCTTGCCTGCATGCCTTCTCTCTCTAACCCACGTGGCGTGCGACGAAGAGCACAATATCTTATCAGTAGCACATTAGTGCTTTAAATAAATGGGACACCTAGCGTCTTAGACTTTTTTTTTTAGTTGTTCATTGCTGTGTGTAAAATGGAGAACTGGGCTTCTAAATACTAACGAGTAGAATGTTTGCATGCACAGTCATATTACAAAAAAAAATCTATTTGACCCAAAGACTGAAAAATAAGTAATTCCTAAAAATTAATAATGCAAAATTAAATTTATTTTAAATGATGTACTTGTTTCCAATTGCTAGGACGTGTTCTTAAGATCGAATCGAAATTAAATGTTTCTTTCACAGTGTAGGTCTTCAAGTTAGGATCTGTATTTTAAATGTATGACTTTGTATAAATGAATTTTTCTACAGTTTCATGTAGCATGGCCCAGATCCTCATAGGCGTCATTGTGATTTACAGGTGGTCAGTGGAAATCCAAACATCCTATACGTGTGCGGTAAAACAAGCAATTGCAGGCCCACCGTATTTGTAATGCATAATGCTTTAAAACCACTAGTAGTATAGAAAAAAAACAGCAAAGGCACAAAGTGTACACAAATCTACTGTTAAAACGTTTAGGCATACTAAAATGGGATGAGTTCCGCTTAGTCTAAGCCAGGAAGGAAGGTGGTAGAATGTGGGCCCTTATACCTTTGTGTGTGGCATTAAAGAGCAATTTTGGTTCAAGTGAATATGGGCTGGGTCTAGGATACAAATTAAGATAGAGAATCCTGAAGACGTTACCCATGAAATAACCTTATCAAAACGGGGAAGGAGCCATGTTTTAAAACCTAGGAGCCGAAGTTAAGTGTAATAGTCTGGTGTTCAAGTAGAATAAGTGTGTGCAACAGGAGTTTCTTGTTGTTTTCATAGAAAAGGAAGGTTATTGGTACACCCAGCTCACGAGGGAATAAGTTCTGGATTCTTGGTGCACATCTTAAATAAGATTGCACACAAATTGTTATTTCCTGAAACTCAGTGTTGCACAACAATAGATCTGTTTAAATAATACGTGTTGTATAAGCCTCTTTAGGCCTAGCAATCTGTAATCAATTTTGTTCATCTGCTCTTGGCTGTCAGCATAGGATATTATAGTTTGCCCACATTGGCACTGGCCAAAAGTAAAATTCATCTGTCACCCAAATCTTGGTCGTTATTGTTACAAAACTGCACCTTTAACCATCGTTAACGTTGCCTTCAAGAAAAAAGAGACAAGGGTTGATGCATTGCATTGTGCAAACTGCAGTTGTGTGCCAGGCTAAACTAACAAGTCAGCACTGCAGGTTGGTCGTTTGGACTGGAAATGTGCCTGCAACACTGCATCACGCAAAATACTTATTTTCATCTGGTTTGATGATAGCGACTGCTGGAAACTTGGCAGAAGTCTCTCTGTAGACCACAAGAGGAGAATTGCTAACTTAGTTGTTGTAGGAAAGTACCATCTTGCCTGGCATGTTACCCCCATATTTCACTGTATATATGTTGTTTTTAGTGTATGTGTCACTGGGACCCTGCCAGCCAGGGCCCCAGTGCTCATAAGTGTGCCCTGTATGTGTTCCCTGTGTGATGACTAACTGTCACACTGAGGCTCTGCTAACCAGAACCTCAGTGGTTATGCTCTCTCTGCTTTCTAAATTGTCACTAACAGGCTAGTGACCAATTTCACCAATTCACATTGGCATAATGGAACACCCTTATAATTCCCTAGTATATGGTACTGAGGTACCCAGGGTATTGGGGTTCCAGGAGATCCCTATGGGCTGCAGCATTTCTTTTGCCACCCATAGGGAGCTCTGACAATTCTTACACAGGCCTGTCACTGCAGCCTGAGTGAAATAACGTCCACGTTATTTCACAGCCATTTACCACTGCACTTAAGTAACTTATAAGTCACCTATATGTCTAACCTTCACCTGGTGAAGGTTGGGTGCTAAGTTACTTAGTGTGTGGGCACCCTGGCACTAGCCAAGGTGCCCCCACATCGTTCAGGGCAAATTCCCCGGACTTTGTGAGTGCGGGGACACCATTTCACGCGTGCACTATACATAGGTCACTACCTATGTATAGCGTCACAATGGTAACTCCGAACATGGCCATGTAACATGTCTAAGATCATGGAATTGTCACCCCAATTCTGGCATTGGGGAGACAATTCCATGATCCCCGAGTCTCTAGCACCGACCCGGGTACTGCCAAACTGCCTTTCCCGGGGTTTCACTGCAGCTGCTGCTGCTGCCAACCCCTCAGACAGGTTTCTGCCCTCCTGGGGTCCAGCCAGGCCTGGCCCAGGAAGGCAGAACAAAGGACTTCCTCAGAGAGAGGGTGTTACACCCTCTCCCTTTGGAAAAAGGTGTCAGGGCTGGGGAGGAGTAGCCTCCCCCAGCCTCTGGAAATGCTTTGATGAACACAGATGGTGCCCATCTCTGCATAAGCCAGTCTACACCGGTTCAGGGATCCCCCAGCCCTGTTCTGGCGCGAAACTGGACAAAGGAAAGGGGAGTGACCACTCCCCTGACCTGCACCTCCCAGGGGAGGTGCCCAGAGCTCCTCCAGTGTGCTCCAGACCTCTGCCATCTTGGAAACAGAGGTGTTGCTGGCACACTGGACTGCTCTGAGTGGCCAGTGCCAGCAGGTGATGTCAGAGACTCCTTCTGATAGGCTCTTACCTGTGTTACTAGCCTATCCTCCTTCCTAGGTAGCCAAACCTCCTTTTCTGGCTATTTAGGGTCTCTGCTTTGGGGAATTCTTCAGATACCGAATGCAAGAGCTCACCAGAGTTCCTCTGCATCTCTCTCTTCACCTTCTGCCAAAGGATCGACCGCTGACTGCTCAGGACGCCTGCAAAACCGCAACAAAGTAGCAAAGACGACTACTGCAACCTTGTATCGCTGATCCTGCCGCCTTCTCAACTGTTTCCTGGTGGTGCATGCTCTGGGGGTAGCCTGCCTCCTTTCTGCACCAGGAGCTCTGAAGAAATCTCCCGTGGGACGACGGAATCCTCCCCCTGCAACCGCAGGCAACAAAAAGACTGCATCACCGGTCCTCTTGGTCCCCTCTCAGCACGACGAGCGTGGTCCCTGGAACTCAGCAACTCTGTCCAAGTGACTCCCACAGTCCAGTGACTCTTCAGTCCAAGTTTGGTGGAGGTAAGTCCTTGCCTCCCCACGCTAGACTGCATTGCTGGGTACCGCGTGATTTGCAGCTGCTCCGGCTCCTGTGCACTCTTCCAGGATTTCCTTCGTGCACAGCCAAGCCTGGGTCCCGACACTCTAACCTGCAGTGCACAACCTTCTGAGTTGTTCTCCGGCGTCGTGGGACTCCCTTTTGTGTCTTCAGGTGGACTCCGGTTCACTCCTTTTCCAAGTGCCTGTTCCGGTACTTCTGTGGGTGCTGCCTGCTTCTGTGAGGGCTCCCTGACTTGCTGGGTGCCCCCTCTGTCTCCTCATCCAAGTGGCGATATCCTGGTCCCTCCTGGGCCACAGCAGCATCCAAAAACCCTAACCGCGACCCTTGCAGCTAGCAAGGCTTGTTTGTGGTCTTTCTGCGTGGGAACACCTCTGCAAGCTTCTTCACGACGTGGGACATCCATCCTCCAAAGGGGAAGTTTCTAGCCCTCTTCGTTCTTGCAGAATCCACAGCTTCTACCATCCGGTGGCAGCTTCTTTGCACCCTCAGCTGGCATTTCCTGGGCATCTGCCCACTCTCGACATTGTTCCACAGGTACTCAGGTCCAGAAATCCACTTTGGTTGCTTTGCTGGTGTTGGTCTTCCTTGCAGAAACCCTCTATCACGACTTCTGTGCTCTCTGGGGGTTATAGGTGCACTTTACACCTACTTTTCAGGGTCTTGGGGTGGGCTATTTTTCTAACCCACACTGTTTTCTTACAGTCCCAGCGACCCTCTACAAGCTCACATAGGTTTGGGGTCCATTCGTGGGTCGCATTCCACTTTTGGAGTATATGGTTTGTGTTGCCCCTATACCTATGTGCTCCTATTGCAATCTACTGTGACTTTACATTGCTTGCATTACTTCCTTTTGCTATTACTGCATATTTTTGGTATTGTGTACATATATCTTGTGTATATTTGGCATCCTCATACTGAGGGTACTCACTGAGATACTTTTGGCATATTGTCATAAAAATAAAGTACCTTTATTTTTAGTATATCTGTGTATTGTGTTTTCTTATGATATTGTGCATATGACACCAGTGGTATAGTAGGAGCTTTGCATGTCTCCTAGTTCAGCTTAAGCTGCTCTGCTATAGCTACCTTCTATCAGCCTAAGCTACTAGAAACACCTCTTCTACACTAATAAGGGATAACTGGACCTGGTACAGAGTGTAAGTATCCCTTGGTACCCACTACAAGCCAGGCCAGCCTCCTACAGTTGTACACCTGCAGTCATGTTGATTTTCTGGCTTACTGTTTCCATTGAAACAAATTAAGATACAATCAGCCTTATGTAATAAGGTAAAAGTGTGAACTGGAGAACCATCACGTGTCCCTTTTCAATGTACCAGCACAATTTATTTTTCTTGTCACAAACACGACGCCAAGAAGCCATATGTTAGAAAATAACAACTCTGAAAAGACCAGATTGTTTCTAGAACCTAAAGAAGCAAAAGTATACCGTATAGAAAACATAAAAGGAATGTCTAAAATTCAAGACTACACACTGAAAAAGGTTGTATATGATTTTACAGCTTGCACTAGGATCATGCATGTGATCCTCATATTTGGGAACAGAGTGGGAAAACTCACCTAGGGATGTGATGAGCACTCATTGTTATAGAGGGTGAGCTTGAATTCTAGTTTGATCATAGCTGATATTTATGCACGGATAATAAAGTCCTTTGCAGGAATGCATTTGTTAACCTGAAAGAACAGTGAACATGATGAATTTTTTGTGAACAAAAGCAAGTTTGAGGGAAGCGTTTTGAACTCTCTATTTTTGTGTAAGGTGTTTCTAGTACAGAGGTCAACATCCTTTTCTTTAGTGAGAGGTACTCCTGATCAGTGAAAATCATTGTGAGCTACTGAATGCCAAGAAAATTGAGCATTGTTACCAGACCCGCCCACGCCCAGCTTCATTGACTTTAAACCTAAAATTTACAGAGTCAGGTACTATGGTTTGAACAAAATATTTTGACACGGACACTATGACAGGGCTGTCATATGTGTCAGGGAGACTGTGGTCTTTAGGGATGTATGGATGTATGTGTGTGTAAATGACACCTGTGTATGGGTGACTGACAGCCTGTATTGTATTTACTTGTAGTACAGGACATTCCTTTCGCCATATGCAGCATTGTTACATGTATAACACAAAAAAAAGAGTTTTTTTTATAAATGGGAGAAATTTAAAGTGCACAAAAACATTCTGCTAAAATGTTCGTAATATGGAAACATTTTCTGCACTTTATATTTCTCCCAATTAAAATAGTGGCTGTATTTTTTACATTTACAAACACCAGTCATCTTGCTCTCGTTGGCCTGTGGACACGGTGCCATATTTATAACAGAAAAATACAGCCATGTGTTTAAATGAGAGAAATTTTAAATGAAGAAACATGCTTTATAAAACATTAATACGTAATTGGCTTAATTAACAGTGGAGAAAAACATTAGGACTTATTGTGTCAATATTTTTCTTCACTTTACATTTCTCTCATTTTAAAAAATACTTTATTTTTCAGTTATAAATATGGTACATTGTCTGCTGGACACTAGGAGCAGGAGACCTGCTGTTTGTAAAAGTGATACTTTGAAATAGGAGAAAAATAAAACAAAGAGTTTACTTAAATCATTTAGGGTAACTTTTAATATTAATTTTCTCCCACTTAAAAGCATCCAGAAACATCATTTTGTTCTCATGCTACAATATTGGGTGTCAAGGACTTTTATTTTAGAGTTAAATACCTCAGTACTTTAGTTTTTCACCTCTCCTCCTTTACCTGGGTTATAAATAGGACTGAGCACTGCCCATTAGCAGCCTGATGATAAAAGTGTAAAATAAACAGAGCCTTCCTTTAACTTTAAAAGAAAAAAAGTGATCCTGTGCTAATTTAAAAATCAACACAAGGCTTCAAACTACTTTAAAGGGGTCTGCAAGCTATTTGTAGCCTAGGTTTGAATTGTTGAACCCACATGTTCTAAGACAACCACACGTATGTGGCATTGATAATGTATAAACAGATAGCACACCATCAAATACTTTAATCAGAGGAATAATAAAATGTCGAAATGGTAACCGCTGGAGGGCCAGATCCACCATGCAGTTTATTTGTGCTGCACTGTTGATGGTTGTGAGAAATTGGGTTGTTGGTTGACTAGGGTATGAGCCCTGGTCAAGCAACAGCCACAATCCCCTGCAGGGTGAACCACAAAAAGTCAATAAATAAACCTGTCCCTAACCCTGAGAAGCTTGGCACAAAAAGCAGTCAAGATTACCTTAGAGGCAAGGTTAAAGTATTGATGCAGCACACACACAATAAAAAGTGAAAACACAGCACAAGAATAAAATCCAAACCAATATAGAAAGATAGAGTACATTTTAATGAATGATTTGACATCAAAAAATACATAAATCCAATGAGTAGAACCAGAGTTTTGAATTTAGTTAAGTGTAAAGGTCAAAATAGTGCCTAAAATATAGGAGTCAACCACGGACATCTGGTCACGAGAGACCGGGTCAAAGTCGAAGGTTAAGGCCGAACCCGGTGGAGTAAGGTTCAGATACAAGAAGGGGATTGGGCTCACTCACCACTTACCTTCAGACTTGGAAAATTTTGAGAGAAAGTTCAGCGGGCAATTCTGCATAAGTCTCTGATGGGAAAATGTTGTCAGATGGCTGTGAAGCTATGCTGCGGTGAAGATTTTTACCTTCAGGCTTAGTCATCAAAATGGAAGTCAAAATCTCCAGCGGGGCGAAGCAGGGGGCTGTAGCTGAAGACAGATCCACGAGGTTGGATACTGCTCTGGCAAAGGACCGCTGAAATAGATTTGAAGCTGTGCATAAGTACATAGAAGCTGCAAAGTCAATCCTACCGGCGATGCACCTTGCGTGGTTAGGTGTGCAGGTTGGTTCCATTCTCCACCTGGTTCTCAGCACTTTTTGGCCAAATTTTATCCAAGTCCTCAGTTTTGGAAACGGTTATCTGCGCAATTTTACTACCACAACCAATGGTCTGGGAGTGGGAGGAGACTCTTAGGGGTTCAGGACTCACTCAGGCTCGGTCCAGGTGCGGGTTCAAGATGGTGGAATCCTGTTATGTCCCTGTGGCCTCTGAACAGGAGGCTAGCAAACTAGCCTTTGGAGACACTTCTGGTAGGCCTGGGTGCAGACTTGTATGCAGGGCTCAACAACACAGCCGGCCTCTTAGGGTTCGGAGCAGGCTTCTGGCAGCAAAGCAGTCCTTCCAGGTACAGCAGCAGTGTGGCAGAATGCACGGCAAGTCACAGCAGCAGGCAGGCCTCTGAGAGTCCTTCCTCCGTTCCAGTAGTGAACTGAAGAGTGGGTCTGAACTTCCTATTTTCAGATACTCTTGTGCCCTTTTCCAGGAAGGTGGGAGAAGGTTCTGGAAAGGTTCTTTAATGTTCATGGAATTTCCTGACTCCCAAGCTGACTGCAGCGACAATATAGGATCATTAGGTCTATTGTGAGGAGACAGGACACATCCTATCCAGTTGCAAATGGGGCTGTGCTCAGCTTCACTGCTCCATCCTACCCATTGATGCCCCGTTAAGGAACACCTAATCTCACTGTTGTGTGACTGTCCGAGGTAAATCACAGAGTCTGTCAGCTACACCCAGTCATGTGACCTAAGACAGGCTGTAGGCACAAAGGGCTAAGGGCTGGGAAGTGCAAACCTTTTACAAGTGGTATTTTCAAAATTGTAATGAAAAATCTGACTTTTCCATTAAAGAGGGTGAGTCATTAGAGTGCCATAGGTACCAAACATGACATTTCTACCTCCTCTCAATTAAGAATTACAGCTTAATAAAAGTAATGAGGAATCACCAAAGTTATCCTATTGGGGGTTGAGGGGTATGCCTCACAGTACTGAGGACTGGCAGTTTTAACAATGGTGCAATAAAAATAACCCTTATGGTACTTTTGTATAGTATCAGTTATACAGTTTATCTGTTGGTCAAAATCTGAAAATGAAAATATGTCAAACATTTTTATATCTCTATTCTACATACTGAATATTTGCTTCTATTTGGTTTCGACTCACGGGACAGCCTTTGTAAGTCACTTACTTGTATACAGAGATTTAGTTAAAACCGTACTTGCCTATGATTGACATTATGACATTGATTACAGAAATTGTGCTGAATCATAATTTGCAAAATGAGTCTATGCTTAATATGACATAGAGGATGGGATATAAGGAGATATGGTCTACAGGGAGAGATGGCATGATTGGAAAGAAAGTTGAATAATATGATAGCAAACAGTGTGACATGCAGCAAACAATGTGAATAGCGCCATCATGGTAAAATCACCCACATCATCATCATTAGTGCCACTCAGTCCTCTAACAAAGCGTTGATTCTCTCTAGAAAGCAACCCATTTTTGGTATAAATCTACATTTAACTTGCTTCCCCTACCAGACATTATGATGCAATTCTAGATAATGTTACATCAAAACCTTGCCTGTTTTATCAATTCTTCTGTAATCTAGTGTAGGTAGAAAGTCTAGTATGTCACATAAATATTGATTTAAGTTTGCCCTTATAATAATTCTTTTTGGAATATCCACTACAGAGTAAATAGCAGAACTTTAATATTTGACAGATCTCATAAGAATCAAAAGAATTTCAATTGAAGTACTTTGTGTATGACACTGAAGATGACCGGTTACATTTTCCACTTTCCATATTTCGTCCACAAGCTTGACTCAACTTTTTGTCGTATTGTGCCAGGACTCGTTAAAAGTTCCAAAACAAAAAAAATTATACTATTTATGCCCACTGTGCCATCACAACAAAGATGCCACAACACCTCATTTGTTTCTTGTACTTGATAAAAGAAAAACATAATTGTATCCGCACCTTTGTTTTCCTCTGTTGTAATCAGTGTATTGTTTTGGGTCATCTTTTTGTGTGTCTTTCATGGTTTTCCCTGCTGCTGACTGCACCATCCAGAATCCTAAGTGAAAGGTTTTATTTGTGGTTAAAGATCTCCCACCTGTTTGAAGTTTTAAAGCCTTTGCCAGTAGAGCTCCTTTGAGTTGCTGGCATTATGTTCTTTGAATTCACCTTTCTTGTTTATTTCAAACTAGAAATTACTAAGTTGCAAGCGCTAGTTTTAGGTACTTTTCTCGCTGTTTAATTAAACTACTTTAGCACAATTCCTGTAACTATAGCAGTTTGCTGGTCCTGCGAACTTCATAAGATCTGAATAAGAGAGGCGTGCCTGCAAACTATTGATGGTACAGGAGAAAGCAGTTCTCCTGCCCTGAGAGTGAGTGCAAACAGTCTATTCAAATGCAGGTAGTGCTTGAAGGCAATTGTACTTCCCAGCTGAGTGAGAGCATGGCAGCATTCAATTTGCTTAGTGACAGATCGCAGGGATGAAGACTATATGGATGAGCATGATTCAAGAATACTGCTCTCTTCACTCCCTCCATCTTCCCCCTCAAATAACCCCAACCTGAAAAAGTACTATATCACAAGTTATTTAGTGAAAATCACAGTTCTCTCCAACCCCAACAAAGTGTAATACAGTAGGAATCTGTTACCTTTGATTTCCCTCCCACTGTAACTTCCTCATAGCAAATGCACACAATGGCAGGTTGGCCCCCGATCCCACCGATCTCCCTCACTCCTCACCACCCATCCACCAGTTCATGCTGCCCAGGGGCTCATCTGTGAAATACAAGGTGCCTTTTTATCTCTGCCTTTGCCCACAGGAGGTCACCAGGGCAACCTGGGCATTACACTGATTTCAGTCACTCTGCTAGGGCAGACAGGTGCCACCGGTCTGGGCCTGGACACTGCCCTTCAACACAGTGCATTGTCAGAAAAAACTCTTGGTCAAGCTTAGGCTATGTAACATTCAGGATCCTATCCCCCCTTTGGAGGTCTGCGTCCTTTCATTTGTTGCTCTCCATCGCTATCAGAATTTCTAGACACTGATCTCAAGCTGTGAATAAGGTCTATTGTCTGTTCCCAGTGATACCAGTGCTTAATTTGTGCTTGTTGTTTCCGGTGCTGAGCACCTGCACTTATTTTTGAGGGCTGGGGCTTATTCTTCTGCCTCAAGCATGTGCTGCGACCAAAAGACACATATGGGAAAGACAGAGGAAGGGAAAAATGAAAAAGCGTCACAAGGGAGGAAGTAGAAATCTGCAGGAGTGAGCTGAAGGGTCAGGGAGTGGCTTTATATGGATTAAAGAGGCCCGAGATGTCTTGAGGATTACAGCACCAGCCACGTGTTTAAGAGGAGGGCTTTGGGCACCGGAACCTTTTTATTTACAAATTAAGCACTGAGTGATACTTAATTTTTCCTTCCTGCACGTGGTCGGTCGAAGGTTTAAAGTAATTTTGTAGAATCACTGCAAACAAATCTTGAAGATCTGATACTTCACACTGTCGATTGCAGGGTCCCCTTTCTTAAGGACGGCAATGGTGATCAGGGCTTTGAGTCTGTATCTGTGAACCCTTGTGAGCACATCAGGAGGTGGTTTCCCTGCGCCCTCCAGTTGCTCCGTCTAACTGTGTGTGGGAGCAAGAGGTCTTTGAAGAATGACCAAACATATCCCTGCACCCAGACATTTGTTATTGACATTTGGGGGACCCAAATTCTGACATTATGCCAGGATCTGTTTTCTAGATCTTCCAGATGTCCCTGGAGTGGGACATTTTGCTTTTGTAGTAGGAGTTCCTGTTTCAGATGCTCAAGCTCTTGCATCCTTGCATTCCTCAAGCTAGAAAATTTACTCTCCTAGATCCCCGCATCTTTCTTAACATCTGACAGTTGTTGGATCATGTCTGCACACAGGATTCCCAAATCTTCACACAGGCAGCAAATAAGTATTGACGTGTGACAAGAACCTCTTTCTGGTTGTCAATTTTAAGAATCACACTGGTCGGTGCCTTGTTTAGCTTTCTGAGACTTGTCATCTTCCTCATTTTCCCACATGTCTTTGAGACGGCACCACTGGCGCACTGCTGGGGTTTGGTCCACTTCCCTCACTGTCCAAGCTGGGCCATCAAGGTGTGCAGCTCTTCCAGGTATCTGCTTGGAGTAGTGTGGGGCAGCCATTACCTTTTCCCACACTGCCGGCCCACACTCCAGTGTTTGTGCAGAATCAAGCCCACGCAATCCAGTGTGCCAGTGGGGACTCTGGACCACAAGTTTGGCATTTTATAGAGAGGGGGCACCTCTCTTACACCAACTTGTGTCATTTTACAGCCTTTGTGTGGGCTACAGAAACACGATGCCACTCATTTCATGTCACCCTGTTGGGGGAAGGGGCATTTATGTTTGAGTCTTGCATTGGGCACCCACTGGGAGCCAGCAATCGGGACTGATAATGCCCAACCTGCTCTTCAGCTGCACCTGGTGTCCTCACACCAGCTTAACAAGTTTTCCCTTTAATATCAGTCTGTCTTGTGAAGTGGGAGGACCCAACGCCGCCATTGCTAGGCCTCCTTTTTAGGTCTCGCCCAGGCAGCGCATGCGCTGTATCTTCGAGACATGCTGTGGTCTAGTCTCTGGGCTCCGAGCATGCCCACTGTTTATCATTTGTTCTTTTCTTTGCCCTTCTGAAAATCTTGGCTTTTCATTGGTGTATTGGCTGTATTTGTCCCTCCTTTTGGTGTCCGGTTCCCTCCCATGGCTATTGGACTTATTACATGTATTCCTCCTCTCCTGTCTATTTAGGTTAGTTTTGGCATACTATTTTATTTCTTCTGCTCATTGTGGCATGGGAAGGCTCTCCATACGCTCAGTTGTTCCCCCTGCCTTTCCATTTTGAGTGTGAGTTAAAACAGGCCTGTAAATCTTGTCACAGTGCTGCTTTCATGTTTCACCATCACGTGCCATTTATTTGATCAGCATGGAGCCCCAAAGCTACTCCTGAGTGACGTAGGGCTCAGACCTGTGGTGATTTTGTCTTTCTGCATTCCTTCACGGGCACAAGCAGGGACCACTGAGGATGCTCCTGTATCTGCACACACAGTCCCCGCTGGGGCACAGGCAGGCATCCTCTTCAGTGTGCTTTGTTGGTGGGAAAACCCGTGTGCTGAGGCATTTCCCAGAGATCAGCACGTCTCTTAGACTCACACTGCACAGATGGCAAGCACTAAGTCCTCCAAGCCACCTCCTGCTCTGACATCAGCACTGCATCGGAGAGAAGGTATTTCCCTGATGTGAGCGAAAGGGGAGTGCAGTCCTCCTCTCAGCTGCTTGGTTTTTTTGCCAGCGACTGAGATTATGTCATCCCTTCGCTGCAATGCAACCTGCCCTTCCCGCTATCTGAAAAATGTCATTAATGAGACAATGTAGCTCCTGGCTGTCTAGTGTATTGATGTCTGCGGCGCCTTCTGTGCCGATACAGCTTCACAGCCATCCGTCTGTATCTGCTCCCCGAAGTGCAGCTCTACTGTGAATAGCAACCGTTTCTGATTAAATGAAAAAAAGTGGGCATATCCAAGCAGCCTCAACCACATTTCCTCCTGCACCTCCTCCCATGCTGTGAACACTTCTTTGGCTTCTTGGCGCTTTACCTTCTCGTAGACAGACACTTAACCTGCAGTTATGGGTTTACACGGAGGAGGGTTTCGGCGGTGGATGGGTGGGAGGGTTGGGAATCCTCCGACATTCCCCTGAGGAGGCTAAGTGTTGGTTTTCACTGTGATGTTGTTTAGGAGAGTCCATACTGCCCTTCTGCCATGTGAGTTAGACTGGGTGAGACTTTATTTCCACCTAAACCGTGCCCTTAATGACATTGTTGACATAAGTGGGTGATGGATTCCATGCCCTTCAAACGAACTAGGTGGGTGCATATCGGTGTCCTCCGAGGGCCTGAATAAATGTGCCCTGGCAAATTGTGATACTTGGGCAATCAACTGTTTGCAGCAAGTGGTGATATGTTTATCACACTGATAAATACTGGCAATAAAGTAGGTAGCCCTCTGTTAAAATTTTGGAAAAGCTGCCTTAATTTATAGGGGGGAAAAGGCACATTCTTTAGCGTCACTTACCAATTTTGTTGTTAAAATCACCAAAATCCGCATGTTATTCCCCATTCAAGAGAAAATACCCAGACTAGATGCTATTTATTGCATCAAATAAATTCTGAACCGAGTGCGTTAAGTAACATCTATCTCTCTTAGCAGTTGTACCTTAGGCCCAGGGTTTGATTTTTGCTGCATTGCTGTTTCTAGTCTGGTGTGTACCATGCCTGATCCAGATTCAAAATGGAAAACAAGCTATCCTGGGTTCTGGTTTTCCTGGCCTCCCTGCGTGGGACATCTTAAGGATCTTGGGGCCCTTGGCCAAATTAATTTTGTGGGCCCCTGTTTGGAACAGCTTTGAATTTATGATCCAGTTTCAGCACTTCCATGCCCTCTATGGCGAAATAGAAACAGACACCTTGTTATCATTTCACAAGTACTTAAGAATAACTGTGATTTGGGGAGCAGGTGTTGACTTGGTTCAACCCCAGCATTTAAGCAATATGTGGGCACTGTTATATTGACAGATTGTCTGTATGAGTACAGTAATAACTATTTAAATAGTGCTTACTGTTCTATTTTTAATGTAATTCTTTCATAGCGGTATTCAACCGAAAGTAGGGCGTCAGAGCACTTTACATCACACACATATATACATTATACAGAGAGAATACACGATACAAGTGTGTAATTCAACATATAGGAAACCTTACATAAGATGATGAAGGTTACATGGTGTAGTAGTCACATGTCAACCACCCTGGCAGGCATTCTATTGTAAATAATAAGAACTCATGCCTTGTAGTTTGCTTCCACCTCTTTGATGCTGGTATGCAGCTCACTGTACTTACGTTCGTAAGTGGAAAAAATGGACCTTGGTGTCACAAGCAGTAATCCTGTTACCTAGCTACATCAAAGGTGGAAGTGGGAGGGATAGGTGAGGCATAACATACCCATATTTCCTTAATTTAACAAAAACAGTTCCCTTACTTTTTGTTAAGAGACTACTCTCCTAGGGCGGTTAATCCCGGCAATTTAAATGCCTCAGCTGAAATGGAATGGAGGGAGGAAATCTCCTGAGTTAATTTACAAATGTAAAGGCTGCCTGAGAGCCCGTATAGCCTTTAATTGATGAAGTCACTAGAAGCTTTGTGATGACAGAGTATTCTTTATGAGAGATTATATAAGAGTATTGCCAGCTGAGCTGTGGAGTATGTGATTTTAATGAACACTTAAAACTATTGCACTAGTAACAGTCTGGTTGTGTTTTACTAAAATCTGTATTGTAAAAGCACTTTTTTCTCAAGCCTAAATCTTTCTGGACATTTTTTGGCAACCCATCATACTCTGTGTGTCACATATTCACAGTGCTGTTTTCACAGGCTAGGACCTTGTAGCACTAAAAATACAGAAGTCACTCATCACTTTTTCCTACTTCACCAACCAGGATTGAATTCTGTGACTGTTGTTACACCCATAGACATCTGCAGTAATCACATTAACCACCAGAGTTATCTTGCTATTATTATTATCCCATAAAAATTGCTGGGCATGCAAAGATCTCTGCAGCAGGTGCCTTAACCGCATAAGATTTTTGTAAATGCACCATCTTTGGGACCAATAAAATCATCTAGAATAGATTTATTGTCACATTTTTCCTTGTTGCTGATTTCCTTGCAGCCGTTTAAAAAAAATAAGAGCTGCCAGACTCCACTTTACCTGACTTCACCCTTTCTGCTGCTTCAACCTAACCCCCATATTATGGGTCCTTGTAGGATTGTTTTCCATGTTTAGGACTCACTGACACCCAACTTCTGCCTCTCCTGCATGCCTCATGTATAATTCTTCAAGCCCCCTCAGGTGCAGTAATGGAGGGGTGGGGCAGCACCATCAGCTATTTCCCAGTCAGAATTGAAAAAGCCAGTGCCACTTGACCTCTGTGTGAATCCGGCTAATGCCACCCTTCCACAGGGGGTTGGAAAATGGCTTGTGAAGGAGAGAGATAGAGGTGAGGCACAAAGGAGTTGGCTGGAGGAATTCCCATTGAACTGTAGCGAAGGGTAGGATAGAGAATCAAAGAGGGAGATATGTGTTGATAAGTGGGAGGTAGCGGAGCTCAGGGAGTGAGAGCAGAATAAAAAGTGAGAGAAGATGGAAGAGAGAGAGACAGAGAGATGGAGGAGGGTGAAAGCACTTGATCAATGTGAGAGAAGTGGAGTTGGAAAGGCTCAGAGGAGGAAGTGAGAGAAAAAGGGGCAGAGAGCGAGAGATGAAAGAGGGAGAAAGATGAGGCAGGTGACAAGATGGAGAGAAAATGAGAGTGAGAGAAAATTCAAATACCAAATTTAACCGGTTCGACTCCTGTTATGGCTCTTAGCTCCAAGCTGAATCCTTTGGTCGGCCCTTCTCAAGAATTCTCTAGCTCCACGTCACTCTTCTATACGCCACTAACTTCCTACCATGCTGTACAGCAGGAGCATGGCTAAATCGCTTTGGCAAAGCCAATAACTATTGCATATGTGTGAGACCTATTGGCTTTGATGCTTATTCATGATATTTTCCCCTGGACCACAGGGGCCATGTCTGCTTCTGAGCCCGGACAGGAGAACCTTCTCCATGCTGACCAGAGTAACGTTGCAAGATTAAAGATTGATCCTGATCACAATTTAGGCCCCTAGTTTATTCGCGCTTCAATCTGGGAAGTGCCATTGACTGTTGGGCATCCCTAGCTTCTTCCCTAGCCTGGGGCCATGCAGTACTCACGTAAACCACTGATGCTGCCCGTCATTTTGAAGTGTGCTGCTAATGGCATTCAGGACAGGCCTGCTGTTGTCAAAGCCTTAGCTGGGGCCCAGTGGGGCCTTCCCCCTCTTCCAAATCTCAGTGGACGGGTGTTTGCTACTAACCAGGGCCTGCATCCTCCAGGGGATTGCAAAGTTATGTGATGCAGCTCTGGCCTACAGAGTTCAGTGTCATACTAAGGTGCCAGGTGGGACAGAAGTTCCCAACGTTCTTTCTTAACGCTACTACAAATGCCTATATAATCATCTATAGTCCTTTGTAAGGCATAATTGATTGGCCAGATTTCACTGCTGCCAACCAGGGCCCACATCTACCTGGAGATGTGCCAAGTTCCCAGATGTACCTTATTAGGGTGCCAGCTTGGGCAGACCCCCACAGCATTCTTTAATGTTACTACAAATGCTGATGTAACCATCTGTTTTCTTTTTTAAGATATAATTAATTGGCCAGATTTCACTTCTTAAAAAGCCTTGTATCTTAGCAACCAGACCATGAAGGCTTCTATGGCACACTTTTATTGTTTGAAGTGTTGCACCGTAAAAGGCTTTCTTCTCTAGATGGCATTCATACTTATGCACTCAATGTCAACCCAGACTGTCTTTTGGCATAGTATAACTCTGGATGAGATCCTTAACACTTAATTTACTCCAGCCCCAGTTCTGTATAAGTCGGGGTTTGGAATGTTTTGTCTTGATTGTCTGAATCCTTTGTTCAATATTGTAGGCCTCATTTCTGTTTTTCAACCGTCCTGTTTTGCTGTCTTCTTTTAGGACTCCGTACTTTACTACTGCTAACCAATGTTAAGGTTCTTGTGCTCTTTCCTTAAGTCATGGTAGAATTGGCTTACACCTAATTGGCACATTTAATTTAATGTATGTCCCTAGTAAAGTGCCTGTAAATTAAATGCTACTTTGGGCCTGCAGCACTGTTTGTGCCTCCCACTTAAGTAGCCCTTTAAACATGCCTCAGACCTGCCATTGCAGCCTGTGTGTGCAGTTTTAAACTGCCATTTCGACCTGACAAAATACACCTTTTTCACTACTGTGAGGTCCACGTAGGATAACATCGGAGTTACCTTTTTACTTTTAAAAACCTATAACTGCCACTTGGGAACAGGTAGACAGCTCATGTTTGGTATCTAAATAATTGTAATTGAAAGCCCTCTTAAATGGAAAAGTCAGACTCTTAATCAGATGTCTGAAAATGCCACTTTAAGAAAGTTGCCAATCTCTTGTCCTAACCATTTAGTGTCTGCAGCCTGATTCTGGGTCACATGACTAGGTATAGCTGGTAGACTGTGTTTCTGTATTGCTCCCAGACAGTGAGACAAAGTGAAGATAGATGTTGGCAGAATGGGCCACTCTGAGTTAACGAGGCGGAGAGTTGTCACCTTCCACATTCTCACATTAAAAAGGCTGAACATGAGTAACTGAACACTCTCACAAAGGGTTTGACACTGGCCTATTGTGACACCAGACAAGCAGGGGTCAGGAGAGGGAGGAAGGGGGTGCCTGAAGCTTCAGAGGGTGGGAACCTCTAGAAGCTTCTTCCTCTTCGAATTGGGCAGCAGGTATGAATATTGGACCCTTAGGCCCAACTCTTCAGTACACTTCTGGACATGTGGACCCTGCCCGGAAAAAGGGCTGCTGTGCTGCTGAAAGGACTGGCACTCTGCAGGACTGCTTCTCTAAAGGACTGTTGCTCTGCTGTGCTAACCTGCTGCCCTCCTGTCTGGATGAGAGTGACTGGGCCTGCATCATTTGAACCAAGGACCCTAGAGTGACTCCAAGTGCTAGTTGACTGGCCTCCTGAATAGAGCCTCAGGACAGAAGGGTCCCACAACCTTGAACCCAGTACCTGAATTTCGCCATCTGTGAGTCCTACCCTGGCAAGTGTTGCCACCTCATTCCTGGACCTTTGGAAGTGGGCCTGCTGCTGCTCTGCCAGACCATCTGTGTTTTTTGGCAGAACTGATGCATTTCCTCTGCTTCAAGGCACTATCCAGAGGACAACTGATGAATCACCTCTGCTGCACAGATTTCCCCAATGCAAGGACTTCGCATCACTGCCCTTAGCTGCCCAGGAAACACCACTGCATGATGCATCCTCGATCAGGTCTTCACATAGCGAGCCCCTCGTCAGCGGTTTCCTCAACAATGACACCAGACCTCCTATTGTAGCTGTGCAACTCCTGGAAATCACCACTGTACAATGCATCCTCGTTGCGGAACTCCACAATGCCCAGCAACCAGGATTTAAGGTACTGTTGTTGATCAGGCCTAACTGGTGCCATGGAGTCAGCCTGCGCGCCATCCTGGTCAGTCTGAACTTGTGACTTAGTCCTCGTCTTGCGTGACCAGATCATCACCGTTGACGCTTGGTGCTTTTTGGCGCTATTCTTACTTACATCTAAAATTACATATCTCTGTTTCTACTGACTGGATGTTTGTCCTTTTATTTTCTTTATTAAAATTGAATGTATTTTTATTTGGGGTTTGATTGTGACTTCACCTTGACAAGGATTGTGGCTAGCGCTTGTGGAGTGTATCACCCCCGTCAACGGGTAACCCAGTTTCTTACAACTCCATGGTGTGGAGGAATAGGAACTTTTTGAATGCATTTCCTATCCCCAAGTAAGCTATCAACACCTCTCTCTAATTATTGCACTAATTCCCACCACCCACCTCATTATTAAACAAAAGCCTCATCTCTGCAGTTTGGATGGATTTGTAGAACATTGTTTGTCACAGTCTACTGCTGTTGTAGAAGATGTCTTTTTTATCATATTAGTAATACTGACTATGCAAATAATATATGGTGCATTCACTAAGGGAATATTTACAGAAGATGTCAGGATTCATGTTGTTCACTGCTAAAATTCATGATGCACCTGCATGCCATAAGAATTCATAGTATCAATTGAAAATTGGTTCCTTAAAATTCATGTTGGACTAGTGCTGATTTGAGGGTGCAGGTCACAAACTAAGCACACCCCACAATAAAGTAAAACTGAAAACTAATGAAAGTATAACATAAGGATTTTAATTAGGGTAAAGTAAAATTACAAAATCGCTTAAATCGAAAGGTGGTGCTCCTGGTGCAGACATAGTGAAAGGGAAGAAGTGACAGAGTGATGGGTGTGCAAATACAAAATGCAGTAGTCGAAAGTACAGTTCTTATACTCCAAGATATCAACTGATGTAGATTAGTATTATGTCCAAAATGTGTTTATTGTTGAGCAAATAAAAAGTTGACTGGTCTTCATCAAGACAATATAACAGGTGGCAGCATTTAAGGCACACTAATGCCAGGGATAAGGTACTAACTCTTTGCAATGAATGCCCCATCCTTTAATGATTCTTAGGATACAAATGTAATTAAATTGTCTTAGGACTCATCAGGGAGATAAGACTACTGGTTTTGGGTGGCAGAACCACCGTGTTTGGGGGACTGAGTTAATCCCACACTATCTGGTAGCTGTCAGCCTAACCCTTTTGGCTAGCTAGCAGCACCTCACGTAAACCTAAAAGTAAGGGAGATTTGTGGCAGCCTGATGCTTGATACTGTGACTCCTCCGGGAAGCCGTGTTTGGCTGATCCTGCCATTTTATCTCAGTACAAGTGCATTTCACACCCTCAAAGTCAGACAAAAAATGCAGGACAGTTTTCAAAACATTTATTGAAAGGGCTGCAATTTATGATAAAATATATGAGCTGTGAATATTATGAAGATGAAATTTAGGACAATCTGGATTGTTACCATGAGTGAAAAGGGAATAAACAACCCCAGCATATTGGAATAAACATGTGCTAAAGAATTCCTACCCACACTTCTAGAATCTATGCAAGAGCTTGGCAGTGTTAGCCCTTTTCTCTGCCTGTACTTAGTCCATGGAAGGAACACCCACCCACATACCTAAAAAGCAGCGGTCTGCCCGCCGTCTCCTCGGTTCGTTGTAGAGACACAGCTGAGGGCAGCAATTTGGCAATGAAATGGCATACAGCAGAGGATGGATCCCCTGGCTGGAATGACTTCTCTAACCTTCTTTGGCCTGTGTGATGTTTTTATAATAAAACGTGTTGGTGTTCTGCGAAACAGGCCTGACTTGATCATCTTTATAAGTGTCAAAGCTAACAACGCACTCTTGTGGTGGCAGTACTAGATAAATGATCATGTACCACTTTGGGCAACCTAGGTCAGAGGTACACTGTGAAATGTTGTGCACTTAAAGCAGTAACAACACTTTCACAGAATAGCAACTGATTAGAAACATAAAACATCCCAGCTAAAAGCCAGTTATGCTAAATTGAATTAAGATGAATAAATGAATATAGACGAGTAACTGGGTAAAAGTGCACAGGCCTAAGCTAAAATGCATGTGCCCTCACAAGGTTCTAAAATGAACCCACAACAAAATTGTCAGAAAGGAGCTAAACCAAGTGATAAGGAGAAAAGGCTAAAAGCAGTGCAAACCAAACTTACAAACAGAGTGTCTCTTCAGACCACCTGGAAAGCCCTGATGTTCGTTCAGGCAGCCATATTTAAATCTGGGAAAAGGCACTCAGGAGGCAGGTGCCCTGGCAATGTAAGAGTGACAGGACCCTGAATCAGGGGTCAAATTTCGGTGAAGAGAAAAAACATCTCTGACTGATTTAATATTTGAAAAAGAGAAATTCGAAAAATCATTGTTTGAAAAACGCTAGTCCTCCTAATAAGGAAGGATTACAGTTGACAGGGAAGACAGACTTGAATTCGTCAGTGCTTAAAATGCATTTCCCATAAAGACACCAATGGAGACCTTAAAAACGTAGCGCAAGGTGAAAAAAGTGCAAAAAGTTACATATAATATTATGTACAAGTGTTCAAGACACAGGGTGGGGAGGTAAAGAATACCTTTTAAAGTGATTCACAAACTCAGCGTACTGTGAAGGAGACTAAAAATCTCAGAATAACTTGACATATTTACAGATGAAACAACCAATTGGGTACCAGTAACCAATATGTCCTACTGACAACGGTTGTGCATTGTAAAAACAACCTTGCAAATAACGGAAAACAGTAATTGTGGCAAAGGTTGGCACAATTGAAGATGTTATGTGTTCAGTAATGTGACCAGTCGACCCCATTCCTCTGCCAAATTTACTGAGATAATTCTATTCGGCCTGCAAGGAAATAACACTGGCAAGGTGTCCATTTTACAAAAGTTTTATCTTTAATATCACCAAATGCCTGTTTGAGAATGTAGTATTTTATTTGCGTATCAATGAATTCCACTGTCTGAGTTTACCCTTTGACAGTATAACTCAGGGACAAGACTGTTTTGTTCATATTGTTTATTTCTTTAATGTAGTCAAGTTATAGGTGGGAATGCATTTCAGTTTGCCTGATAATATTGAGTGATGGTTTTGACTAATTATCTTCAATATTTCTCTTTCAGTCAGACGTTTTTCACATGATTTTATCCGTCTACCGTTTTATTCTTTATTTTTCGCTAGTGTTCATACTGGAATTGTTTGTTTTGTTTACTTGCATGTACTATACCACCGTTCGTGTTACCATAACAGTTTGTGTGTCAAGTGCTTCGATCTCGTATTTTCACATCAGTATGTATTATTTTATTACATGTTGAACATTTATTTTTCTGTAGAATATTTGCAGACCTAATGCCAATATTTCCTCTGCAGTGGCATAGATGTAGAACACATCATTGTAAAACTGAAAAATGATTGACAAGACGTGAACTGCAGCTAGTTACACTGACAATGCAGTCTTTTTGCAGGTCTCTAATCTCGCAAGGGCATATCTCTTTTTAAATGACTTAATGGGAGATGTTGCATCTAATGTGAAGTGACAAACGTGATGCTTTTCTGTAGTTGTTGTACATCTTTTTATCTTTTCTGTCCAGTGCCTGGTTGGAAGAATATGATGACCCTGTCATTTCTCGAGTGAATCGACGAATGCAAGCTATTACAGGATTGACAGCCAAGACAGCCGAATTACTTCAGGTAGTTAAATTATTCATCTTAAAGGTTTTGATTAAAATATGTTAGAGGCTATATCACCTGAGCAATATCAGTCCTACGTGCACATATAGGTTTAATAAAATTATGCATTGAGGAAAAACTATTATAATTAACACTTTGGCAGACAGTTTCACAACACATTTTTCATGCGCCGCCATGTCCGGTCCCAAGCCTATCTGCGAAAGGAGGAGAGTTATGCATGGGCCTAAGTACATCAGCATCTAAAAAAAATCATAGCTACAGTACCAAAAGACACCCTGACCTTGGGGAGAGAGTAATGTCCTTCACTGAGAACTGGGACACACTGTGGTAAAAGCCAGAGATCCCTGGAAGCCTCAAAGCCGATCCACAGTTTTCAATCAGCACAATCACCATCGGGATATGGAACGCGAGTCAGATTCACAACACCTTTTCCATGTACAAGTGTAATGTATGTGTGGAAAAGGTGAGGACTGTGTACGTAAAATCTAAATTCACAGTGTTATTATGTGCAGATATTTACATTCTCTGTCATTTGTGACTGCAGCGAATCTGCAGAATGTGCAGATGTTTCTACAGTTTTAAGAAACGTTGATAGGAAAAGTAGATGTGCTCATGACACCTGGTGAAGACACTCAGGGTGGGTTTTCTTAAGGAATTGCAATACTTTACTGACACTTTTCTGCACTTCTAAACAGAAACCTAAATTGATCAGGCAGAAGTGATGCAGTAATTGTGAGAAACTGTCTACAGTATGCAGTTTTTGCAAGTAGAGGGAAAGAAACGTTCAGATTGAATATCATATTTTTTCACATTTTTAAAGAAATGACATGTCAAAGTATCCCTGTTCCTCCTTATTTTCTGCCATATGCATAATCTACAGGTATAGGGGTAGGGTGGAAAGGTATACACAAGGATTAACTACAAAAATAATCCCTTTTCCATAGTGAACTCATGGGTGACATAGGTGGTTGTGTGTGTCACTTGGGAAATGGGTGGAAATCTGTGTATGCTTATGTGAATTTCTGACATTATCATGAAACTAGGAGTGGGTATTTCACATGTAAAGAAACTTAAGCATGGCAGGCGTAATTGCAAATCACATTGCCAACCTTCGCAATTTAGTTATTTGTGGAGTAGTATGAGGAATTTAAAGGGCAACTTGACGTGAGAATATTTTTGTGAGTATTGCATGGGCCTTCATTGTGAGCTTTGGCTTCTTGTGCCATCAGTGACAATAAATACTTCTCATTTTGCCTTGACACCTAGAATGTTTTTTATCCTCCAGTATCTTCTGTGGCTAGAGCTTTGACAGCAACGCACAGGTGGCATAGGCTTTTAAAATAGTACCTACTAGTTTCATAACTATTGTGGTCACCATCTCTGCTTTACTTTGGGTGTTACTTTATCTTTCTTCAGTTCCTTCAGTGATGTTTGCTTCTCTGCTTCCCTTCATGCTGTGTTCGGATTCTGTAACAAATAGCTGTTCCTTTCATTCACTGCGTTTAAGCCCTCGCCTATTAATCCTCAAAGCCCAGCCCTCTTTACATGCTTACTCTTCAGTACACTGATAATCATTCCTTCTCTCCCCATTGGTGCAGGCATTGAACACTGTGCTTTTGCCGTAGATACAGTATTACGTTTGTTTGTGACCTGCTTCGCGTTAACTTTGTCTCAGTAAAGCACACATCCTTTTCATAGGAGTTTTGTGTGTTGAGTTTAGTGTATATTTGCATCGCATTTGCGGCATAATTCATATTTAGAGATCATATGTCAGTGTTTGCGGGATTATTTACTGAAGTTTTTTTTTTTTTTTTGGTGTGGAACCAACTTGACTTTTAATCCAGGACAGATGTCCTGGCTTAGATACGTTTTATTAAAGCTGATACAGTGTGATGACATTGTTAAAAGTTTTTGATCAGTATGAAAACATGTTTTGTATTTTTTTTTTTCTAGGTTGCAAACTACGGCATGGGAGGTCAATACGAGCCACATTTCGACTTTTCCAGGGTAAGAATAATTCCAAAATGAGGACTGTTGATTTCCAAAACGTCTATCCAAATGTATGATTAACAATGGCAAGTAACTCTGCATCAATTCATTGTCTCTGGTAGTATAAATTATCTGCTGTCAAGCAATAATAAAGACATACACGTGGATGGTATCATACAGCACGTGTGCTATCTGTGATAGCTGTCAGAAGTAGTATTCATGCTATTCATGTGCCCAGATTTCACTGTGAGAGCTTGTCCCAGTTTCAATTGATAAGGTCCAAATAGCAGCCAAGAAGCTGCCTTCACCAGGCTCTTCACTATTGCATCGTTCTTAAGTGTGTACTTGCCACCTCCAGTACCTTTTGTCCACAACATTGGCTTAGTTTCAAATGTATGCTGATGGCATATAGTCCACCTCTAACTGTAAAATGGGTATTGGAGCTGTGTCAGCATCACTCGGCCGAAGGCTTGTTCACTATTAAATGCTCGAGAACATGTTATACTATACTGAATTCTGCATGTTAGAAAACACCAAAGGAGTGTTACGTCTTTCAGGTGACCACAAAGCTAGAAGGTTTCTATCTTTGGTGCAGAAAATGAGGTATATAGGCTAAAATTTTGCCTGACTTTTACTTCTAACTGCAAATAACATCTTTTTTAAGAGCACTTCCTGATGAAGAAGAAGCTCCTCAGGCTGCTGTTGCCCATCCACTGGACTAATTAGAACACTGGTGCTATCTCATCTTCACTACTAATATGTTAATTCACCCGGGGAGCCCCTAGAAAGGAATTTTCAAAATGCCCAAGGATCAATGAGAATGCTGCCAGGATTTGTGGACCTGGGAAAGACGGATCACATAGCACTCGCCTTTAAAGCACTCTAGTGGCTCCTCATGAAGTGACGTGCGTTCAAATTCTTGTGTGCTTTCTGCAAAAATGTGTAGACATAGGCTCGAATACCTCCAAAGAATATTCCCTCTGCTGCATTCCCACCAATGACTCCCAAATTAAGTGGTGCACCATAACAATGTCTTGACAGTTGCGCAATAAAGGTGATGGATTGATTTAATGCTTGACAGCCTGTACTCGGGCACAAGTTTAAGATGAAGTTCAACCTAAAATATGCCCATAGTGACAAAAGAACAGCAAAGCAAATTTGTGTGCTTTGCCTTGTCAGTATAGCTTGTAATTATCAAGCTCTATAGTTCCTGTTACTAAACATAACCTTACGAGGAATGATCCTGTAGGTCTTGGACCCATTCATACTTTACCAAAAGATTTGTAATGATGATTACTCACCTCCTCACTTGTACCTAATCAAGTAAATATTCACAGTCACACTAATCAGTAAACATAACATCTCCTTCCCTTCTTGTACATGTGCATAAATTGACCCCTGAACAGCATAACTTGAAAAAAAAAGTAGAAAAATTGAAAGTGTATTGTGTATACGCCCACAAAATCTGTGTATGTATGACCTGTTGGTCATTGCTTAACAATATGCACTATAGCTTTAAAATGTGTGTTGTGGTCAGGTACCACATGTTCCTAGGGAAAGACAGTATTAACGTGATGGCAGAAGCATGGCAATAGAGGAAAACGAAAGTCTGCTTTTCTTCTTGGCCTACAGAGTAAGATGGAAGTACCAATTCCCAGAACCTTATGCAATTAGAACCATAATGGTTATTTGGTCTGAAACCTAAAGATGCTCCTCTGGAGGTAAGCAAATAGATCTAAAAATGAACATAGACCCAGAAGTGCAGATCACAGGAGCGAGAGAGCCCACAAGAGAGAGAACATTTTACAGGCTGTGAGAATTAGAGAGAAACTTTGGTGTCTTACAAACTGATCCCACCTATGTACATGTCACACCAACAACCGAATTCAAAAGAAAAAACACTTGCAGCATTGTGTCTGATGGGTGTGAAGGCAGGAGTGTTATTCTCAACAAAGGTACTGAATAACAGAAGAAAAACAATGTACATTTTGAGATACCCGTGATGCTAAATAGATTGTTTAACCACGAGAGACACTAAGGTGAATTGATGCCCTGGACAGAGTGTATCCAGGTACAGTAACAAAGTATATCCTAGCAGTACAAATAATTCTGAACAGGGGAATGTTGGAGTTGGCTAGAGAAAGATTGTTTTACAAGGGAAATGTTGAAAACACATTTCACTAATGGGCTTAGTCTTTGTAAAATATTTCTAATTTGGGCCTCTTTATAGTTTCTGAGGGAATCCCAATTCGGGCACATTCAAGAGTTTATGCCTGAATCATGATTACATATTTTCCAATTTGTGCAGGGAAAAAACGAAGCATTCAGAGATTTGCATTACCTCCATTCCGAGGTCTGAAAATCAAAATGATACACTGATACTGTACCAAGCAGATACCACACTCAAGAATATTGGTGTTTCCCGGGGGTAGTATTACCGCAAACAAATTCCTATGAGATTTGTAACAACCTTATCTGTGTTTTCACCTTACACCAACATCCCCTTCCACCCCAATTCTAGAAATATTGACCACCACAATAAAGTTGTCAACTTGAAAGTAACTAACATACATATTTGATTAGTTTAGCAGATTTATAACATCTATGCAGTTATCGAATACGTTATAACCTCCTTAACAACCTTAACAACTCACTCCATTTTTTTCAGTCCCTTTGCCTTTTAGGATTTGAATCCTCAGTCAAAAAGATTTTGTGTGAGGAAGCCCAGAACATTTTACACATTTTCACAATTTGCCATTGAAATATTAAAACACTGAAGTCTAACAGGAAACAGCACAAGGGTTTCTGATGTGAGATTATGCCTTTACCATGTTACACTTGATTTCCATTTGTTTATTTGTTCAGCATTAGGAAACATTCCTTCACTGCCACAACTCCACTGGCTGTGCCTTGTTACAGATGCTGTTGCTTTTTTAAGCTTTTGTTCGGTTGTATGATGCAGCACCAGGCCTTTTCACCTGGGACAATGCCATGAAATGCATTGACATTTGGACACCCTAGCCTAAATGATCATGCATGTTTGCAGCACATTAGCCGTAATGTTGCGTTGGTGCACTGGTTTTTATACTTAAGATATCCGATTTCAGTTTCTGAACATTGGACTTCTGGTTATGGTATGTATTTGTATTTACATCGAAATATTTATTGAAAATTGTCACTAAAGACAATTTTCTAAATCAGATCCTAAGGTGGATCTCTGCTGTTGGAATATATTCAGGGGGCATGGTTTCAATATTTCTCCTGTAACTGCTCATTCTGCCTGCGAAACAATTGACCTGATATTCATTTTTTTGATGGTTACAAAGAATTACAATGTTTAATGTTTGGTTGGCAGTACGTTCCTCTCTTTGATTGCATATACCACCTGAAAGGATCTGAATCAGAAAGAAAGCCACTCTATAAAAGATGCATTCTGTAATGCATTTCAAACTGCACTTCTGTCCTTGGTTCTCCAGAGATTTGCCTTGTGTTTCTTTGGACGTGGATGTACATGTTTTTAAGTGAAGAATTTGTTGGTGGAATGCTTTCATCTAAAAGACAAGGGCTTTATTTTGAAACCTGGTGAGGTCTAACAATAAGAGCATTTTGAAGAAGAGCCCTGCGTTTGTATTAAACTAAAATCATTGTGACTGTTAATAGAATTACGTTTTACTATGTCTAACCTATGCGGGTCTTTAATATTTTAACGTGATAAATGTACTTATTAATTGCTTGATTATATTACAGCCCCATCCTGCTTTTTCACTATATGTTCTTTTGTGTAGAGGGCACTGAAATCCAAAGATGGGTTGAAACCATCTCCGTAGTTCTACCGGAGTACCTTGCTTGGACCTCCCTTCCTAGCTTGGTCATCATGTCTTTCCTTGTTTGTTCCCTGTTATTTAGTAAGAGCACATCTTCTGGCTGAAGTCCTTTCTTCCTGTGATGACTTAAAACTGTAGAAATATCCCTCGCTAGTGGTCACTGGTTCCTCCCATCATCAGGTTAAGTTATTATGATACTGTTATCATAATACTTCTTAAAGCAGCAGATCATCACAGCTAGTTATCTTTTTGGGGTGTGAGGGGCTTAATTTAGATGACTAGATCAAAGATAAAATTCATGAATGTGGGAAGTGAAAGAATCTTACAATACCTCAAATACTTTTAAGGCAAACCAAAGTGTCCAGCAGAAAAAGTTAAGCACAGATGTAGTCTGTCAACAGTCAGTCCATTAACATGAGTCATCTTTCCTTTTGGACGTATTAATTAGTATTACTTTCTTTCATAATGTTTACTGCTCAGGCTCCGATTACCAAGCAAGGTCATTCTCTCTTGCTCTTTGTGGATTACTGTTTCACATTTTCTCTTTCTCAGCAGTCAAAGTTCCTTCTTCTCACCTGCTCCCTTATACACATTTTCTTACAATAATATCGGGTAATTAATTGCCCAGTATTCCTGTTGTGAATTGCAATATGATCAGGTGAACATAACTGGAGAATTTTAAAAAAGCAAATGAAAAGTTGGCTTTGAAATCATAAGTTATTTAAAAATGTCGCTGTAGGATGCTGAGCATATTCTGGGATTTTCTTCACTTTTACTGGTGCACTTTTGTTCAAGCAGAACAGGAAGGCTACCTTGTCCTGAATTATTGCATTGAGGGACTTAAGAGTAATATTTTGACATTTAAGTGGACTACATTGGCCCATACTTAAAAAAAGGAAATTACTTCATTTCCTGCCAAGATGAACTGCTGCCTTAAGATGGAACTTTACTCTTTTTGAAAAACCCCGGCAGTATGCTGGCATGTTGATGTACAGTCTGCTTCTCCCTTTAATTGATGTCTGCATACTAGAAACCCTATAGTATTTGCCAGCTGCTATTGCCTAGCAACAGGGCATGATCCCTGCACGTATTTGCCTGCTTGCCTTGGTTTAAAGGTGTACTCTCATATATTTTGCACCACCTAAACTTCTAATCTGCCTTTTGTTTGTTTAAAATTTAAGGGCCCTATTTTTGTGTCCGTGCAGTAAAAAAATAAAACAAAAAAAGATCGGCCAAGATGTGTAATGCTGATTGAATCCTCTTCGAATTCAGGTTAAAGTTGTTGTCTATTACAGCGTCCCTCTGACCAGAACCTCAAAACGGATGGGAATAGGCTAGCAACTTATCTTAACTATGTAAGTACCTTGTGTCCTTGACTCTGTTCTTCAGTCTGTCATTCTTACATTTGATTTTATAGAAAGAGGAACCTGATGCTTTCAAGCGTTTAGGGACTGGAAATCGTGTGGCTACTTTTTTAAACTACGTAAGTATTTTCCAGTGAGGGTGAGAAGATTAAATAACATCCCTGCAACTCATACTCCCTGAGCCTTGTGGAGGATATAGGATGCTGCTCTGCCTTCCTTGTTTTTCTGTTGACAGCTTCGAATGCCTGTCGTAAGCCAGTTTATTTGAGGACTTGAAACAATGGGAATAGATTCCTGGGAAATACGAGGTGGAGTGGAAAGAGGAGTGATTGGTACAACATACAGACAATGTTGTATACCATCCCGAATGCTGTGAGTATGTTTTGCAATACTTTGGGTGGGGAGTCTGGCTTTTAATTGTAAGAAAATTGAGAGGATAGGAGTCTGTATTCTCCACATGGTGAATGGGATTTTCATAACCCTAATTTTATAAAGAAACAATGCCTTCTTTATAGCTCTGTTCATTGTGTGAACATAGATATTGCACATTTGCTTATGCTTTTATCTTTCTGCTTGGCCAATTTCATTTGAACATTTGGAAATCGTTTTACTTTGGCCTAATGTTTCTTCTTTTTTTTTACCCTACTTTGCTTTACATTCTCCTACCAGTTAATGTGGATCTATGATTTGTCTGAGATGTTTGTTGAAAACAAAGACAGTCTGATGGATATTAACTTGCACTTTTATCCCTATTTAATCCGTTCCCTAGTGCAATCCAAGCCAGAACTTTGTGGTGTCCTTTTCTTTAGCCCTTTTTAGCTTTTCTTTTTCTGCTATTCCTGGCAGAGTCTTGCTCAGCTCTGGTGGCCATCATGAAAGTCAGGACCAAGCAGGATTCATATGGTGACTTGATCTCTCGATAAAGGAAGATTTCTAAATTGAGACTGAGAAATTGGGATTTCTTAGGACAGTATAAATATGCACATGTCTGATGTTTGTATCAATTGTCCTAGTTTTGAACTCAAAGATGTACATTTCACACCCTAAGAGTGACTCCAGCTGAATATGTTTTATTGCCAAATGACAATGGCTACTCACAAAAACCTGTGTTGGCAGAGGTAGTTTCTGTCCTGTAGTAAGTGGAACACTATCGCTGAGTATTCAGACCAAATATTTATGCCATTTCCTTCCTGAAGATGCACTGTTGTATTCCCTCCACAAAACAGAAGAAAAACGCCCTGCATTATAGTACCTAAAAGTGCACATGGAAACCTATCAGAAGTGCATAGGCCTGCACTAGGAGTAAACGGATATTAAAAATGGTTGTCATCTTTGCCCTGTCATGCACACGGAAAACAGAAGGCCCAAGGCCACTGCTACAGATAGATCCTTTAGTAGCAACCAGAGTTGTGATGGTGAAGTTCGAAACTAAATGGGTTTCAGCGTGGAAAGCAGAACTGAGCAATACACAGTCAAAGTGCCGTATTTCACTTTTCGAAATTGAAACAAAAGGATTTCCACTAATCTGGGGGTCAATGTTGTTGAGTCAGTGACAGTATTTAAAACAAATGATTTCTCAACCGTTTCGAGTATTGACAAAAGAGACTGTTAAAGAACTGGTTTATCATGACCCAACATGTCATAGTTTATTACAGGACAGAGCACACCAATGAGCTGGACAACGTCAACCCTGAGCCACCATAGGAGAAAGGGGCTACTTTTAGGGTCGCCTCCTCTCCAGTCAAGTTACTTGTTGCACATTGATGGATCCAAAAAGAGCAGCTCAAACCAATGATAAGGCATTTCAAAAGCTGTAGAAACCAACACGTTTTTGTAAAGCAGACAACCCCAGCAGTAAACGTTACCAGTAGATTTGATATAATCTGCAAATGCCATTTTCGTGATGCATAGAGGTGTAGGAATTGTGAGAACGGTGACATTAAGACCTAATGCAAAACATAAGCAGACCTAACAGGTTGCATAATACATCCGGGGATACTGATATTCATAAGAAAGTCAGATGTGCTGCATAGCTACTAAACTTCTTTGAGGCAATTCAGCTTTGCTGTTGGCATTGTTATATAGGGGTACATGGGAAAATATTAAACAGTCTGGTGCCATTCATACTAGATGACAAAGCGGAGGTAGTAGCCAGTCACTACAGTACTTCCATGGTAAATGGAGAGTTTATTAGCTTTTTGTAAACTTAAATGGCTACACTCTGCTCACTATTTCGACATAAGAAAACAGTATTTAATATTCTTTTGGGTGCTTAGCAGCTGTTCACCAAGCTTCACCCATGGATATATTGAATCCAGTGTAACCAGGCGAAAGCGTGTTTTTGCACTAGAGATGCTGTACCCCATGTACCACATACACTGCAGCATCAAACAAGGTGAGTTTGCAGTTAGCATTTAGATGTTGACTTGAAACTAAGGCTTTTTTACTACGTTTAAAAAAAAGATTTATAGAGGCCTCAAACTAATTCACTTAATCAAGCAAGTGCTTTGATATCACTCTCTTGGTATACGAGATTTAGAAACGCAGAAAAAAACTAATCCTATGTCTTGTCTAATCTGTGGCCTGTCTACTAGGAGCGTTAAGAGTAGCAACACAGATTTAGTTCCTGACTCGTATTACTGACATCACAATGAGGGGCTGTTGTTGATGCATCTTTAGCAGTCCCAAACAGGCTCCTTTTGAAGAGCTACATGTACTTTGTGTTGACTAGTCATTGTAACTATGTTTCATTGTTAACAGAGGAGAATACTCACAATTTTCAGTTCTGTGACAGGAAATATTTAAAAAGTTTATGAATATTTTTAATGGAAAAGAGGATTTTAGACTAATTTTAATGCAGTCATTCATAGAATATATTGCCACTCCAGTCAGCGGCACAGAAGAAAGTGGAGGTCAATAAAATTTGTTGAACAAATATTAGGAACATATTACTCCATAATGTTGCTTTACCACCTTTGGAAACATTCCTTTTTGTGTTTGCTCTTTTCGTTGTTTACATTGGTATCATGTACATGTTTCCATTTATAGATGAGCGATGTGCAAGCTGGAGGTGCCACAGTGTTTCCAGACTTTGGGGCTGCCATTTGGCCCAAAAAGGTAATGCAGTGTTTTTTATTCTTCAAAGGGGGCTCAGCTCTTGATTATGTTAGCATTACATTACATTATACATTACATTATCTTACATGATGGCTCCTTATGTTTCTACATATTCTTGACATTTTATGATCTTCATCACATATGAGTGCTATCGGGCAGAGCCTCTTGCTTTGTTAAGACATAACTTTAAAGAGGAGTAGTTGTCAAGCCAGTTTAATCCTAATGTCCAACTTGCAGGCATTCATTTAATATCTGGTAAAACAAACAGAAGAATCTCAACGATGCTGGTCTGTAAGTGACATCCCCAATAGGAATATCTATTTCTTAAAGTGGGGAACCTCAAAAGCAACAAAACAAAATGATGGAATTAACTTTAATAATTGACGTTTTTCATTCCTCAATAAAACAATGAGTGAACACTAATTCATTTGAGTGGTTTCAATGTGTTTTTTGATTAACAAAATGACAGGAGCTGTGTTTATAATTGTGTTCTAATAAAAACCCAAGCATTGTCCCTTGTTTGTTCAAAGGCCACAGATAGGTCAATATAAAACATGGTTTTGGGAACATATGCTTTGTGTCTGTGGACTTAGGAAAATTATAAATTCTCACAGTAGGGATGAGACATCTAGGGGGTCATTCTGACTTTGACGGGTGGCGGAGGCCGCCCGCCAAAGTCCTGCTGTCAGAATACCGCTGCGCGGTCAAAAGACCACCGCGGTAATTCTGAGTTTCGCGCTGGGCGGGCGACCGCCAGAAGGCCGCCCGCCCGCCCAGCGGGAAACCCCCTTCCACGAGGATGCCGGCTCCGAATGGAGCCGGCGGAGTGGAAAGGGTGCGACGGGTGCAGTTGCACCCGTCGCGATTTTCAGTGTCTGCTATGCAGGCACTGAAAATCTTGGTGGGGCCCTGTTAGGGGGCCCCTGCAGTGCCCATGCCATTGGCATGGGCACTGCAGGGGCCCCCAGGGGCCCCACGACACCCGTTACCGCCAGCCAGGTTCTGGCGGTCAAAACCGCCAGAACCAGGCTGGGGGTAAGGGGGTCGGAATCCCCATGGCGGCGCTGCCTGCAGCGCCGGCATGGAGGATTCCTCAGGCCAGGGGAAAACCGGCGGGAAACCACCGGTTTCCCTTTTCTGACCGCGGCTTTACCGCCGCGGTCAGAATTGGCCTGGATGCACCGCCAGCCTGTTGGCGGTGCATCCAGGGTCGGAATGACCCCCCTAGTGTGGTGTGATATACAAAGTCCAAGGTAATTCTACCACCCACAATGATCTAGATGACACAGGATAAGATTTCTATCTCTTTGTAAGAACTGAATTGATTTACAGATTCTTGAAGTTGGGGTTGGTCTACCCATCAAAGTTCCATTAGGAAATCTCCCATTTCTCAATCAATCAATCAGTCAATCAAATATATGTATAGCGCGGCTTGTCACCCTTGCTGGTATCCAGGTATTCTATTTATTTTTATGCCATGTTTATCTTTCTGAGTTTTTAATTTTCTGACATAGGTTGTCAACTGTTTGAATGAAAATGTTTGTAAGATACAGTCAGTCAACAGTTATCCATTCCATAGCATTAACAATCTGTGTATCAGTTTCAGGTTGTGGGTGTATCTCACATTTTGGGTAGGTTACATTAACTGCTAAAATAAATTGGTTGGTTAATTCACCTGCTGTCAAGATGTGTGTGACTACCCCAGGGTACACTGCCTTAATCTTTATGGTTTAGCTGCAATATTTGTTACTATAAATGCCACAATATAGCTAGCTAGCTGATGTATGCCATATTTCAGCCTCTCACCCTTACACTGCTTCCTTATGTTGTCTGATATATTTTCCAGGCTGTCAGTGATTTCTTCAGTAAAGTCCTATACTTTCCAGAAAGCTTGAAATAACCTGCTTGGTTCTCAATCTAGTTAAACAACTACAGGCCTGATTACGATCTTGGAGGACAGGAACTCCATCACAAATGAGACGGATATCCCACCTGCCATATTACAATCCCATTATGTCCACTGGAGATGTAATATGGCATATGGAATATCCGTCACGTTTGTGATGTAGTAATCCATCCCCCAAGATCGTAATCAGGTTCTAGGCCTGTTAATACCATGCAACAAAGAACATCTCTGTTTGTGTGTGAATGCACATGAACTGCGCTTTGAATTTGCCACAAGAAACGATTTCTAACTCTTTAAAAGCATCTCATGGATGATTGACCTGTATTTTCAGGGTACTGCAGTGTTTTGGTATAACCTGTTGAGAAACGGGGAAGGTGATTATAGGACAAGGCATGCAGCTTGCCCGGTACTTGTTGGAAGCAAATGGGGTAAGTACTGACTTTTTACTTCTCAGATGGTTGATACTCCTGCTGCCTTACTGGTTCCCCGTTACATTTTTGGGGCTCAAAGTTAATGCAAATGCAATACTTTGTTTGACTTTGAGTTAATATAAGTTGGATGGGATGCAACTGTTAGCATGGCAGTGGAGACACAAACTATTGTGACTCTGCAGGGGCCTAAACAACATCCAGGCAAAACAGACAACACATAATCTCCATTCTAATGAACAAAAAGAAAGAGATGCTATCCATTTGAAGTGTGAGATTACAAAGAAGGAATGGTGCCCTTGTGAAGAGATCCAGCCCTGAGCGTAAGGAGTGGTAAAGATGGCAGCTCCTGCAGCAGCATGGTTATGGGACCAGGAGCTGCAGACTGAATGGCTGGCATGAGAGTGGACAGTAACAGATAAGGCGGATGACAGTAAGAAAACAGAGAGCCCCTTATTTGGAGAATGCACAAAAATGAAAGTGAGCTCAGGGTGGCAACCTGACACTGTTCCCAGGCAGTTGCAGAGTACAGCGACCAATCTCAGAGGCCAAAGCTCTCAACTTGAAAGCGGACAATGTTGATCATCCCCCTTTCCCCATAAAGCACCGGAAAGCAGATAAGGAAAGGTGATGACTGGAGGGTCTCCCCATCCAACATAACGAGAATCCATTTTAAAAGGGAAACTATATTAATACACCAGATGACTGTCAACAATAAACTGCCTGCCCTGCTGCTTTGAAGCTAATAAATCATCAACTTCAACTAAGAACCATACTGCATCATCACATCTCTTTATTCTTTCAGGGTAGTAAAATAGGAACAGAAAATACCCTGGGGAATCAGGCCACAGTTGTAGGAAGCAGCAAGGTGGCAGAACCCACAGTGAGCTTAACAAGCCTACAGGTGAAAGGCTAAAGACACTCCCAGCTATCTGCAACAACCTTGTTCTGGGAAGCTTAAATCAATAGCCTGATGAATAGAGATAAGCGGAAAAATAACAAAAGGAATTACGCATCCCGCCTAGAAGAAGGGTGACTCCAGAGGAGAGCGGAGAGTGGCGGGGTGGTGCTGTACGCAGGCAGCAATGGAACCCAGAGGCACACCTGGAGGCCCTTAGAGTGACCTGCCCCGGGGAGGCAGACAGCGACCGACACCTGGGCAGAGAGCTGAGGCCTGAATGACATAAGAACAATTATACTGAAACCTAGTGACAGTTAAGCCAAACTTTTTAGGTTGAAGTATTTCTGTCACAGATTCATACAAGAAGGCTTGAGGCGAACTAGACCGCATCTGATGTCAAAAGGTGGGCTACCTCTGAAAGACATGTTATAGAGGAGGAATAAGCTTATGTTGGAAATCAATGCCATATGCATTCCCAACCACCTACAGCAGCCAACTCACTGCAGACAGAAAAGGAGCATTGATCCCAGATTCTATTCCACGCCACCTAAGATGTAAAATTAAAATGGTACCCAGCTACTTTACCTTCCCAACTGATTGTTCGCAAATAGTGTAGGGCTCCTGCAAAGTCCCACAGTAGCAGGGGTGGTGTGTAAACTAAACAACATAAGCAAGGCAAGAAGACCATGACCAGGGGTAATCTGATGTCCCGTCTCCTCTTGCTCAAAAGGGACTGAGAGAAAAAATAAAAGCAGATATACTCCAAAACTAAACATTCTTGAATCAGATCTTGGCACTTAGATGGATTTGCTTAAAAATGTTGAGTCTCCGGGGACTAAAACTCGGGAGGTCGAAGCTAAAATTGAGAAACTAGAAAGAAATTAAATGAAGCTCAAAGTATAATTAGTTACACTGCATGCCTATAAAGAAAGTACACTCCTCAAGTGCAAAGACCTGGAAAATAGATCAAGAAGGGATACTATCGAATAGCAGGCTTAGAAGAAGGAGCTGTAGGTACCATCCTGGATCCCTTGATGGAAGGCATTTTCTCAATGATGGAGGCCACCCAGATGTTTTGATAGAGAGAACTCAGAGTGGAGCTTAAACAAATCGGGTAGATGAAGAAACCATGTGAAATACTAGAGAAATACCATAAGTTCATGAAAGAAGAAGTCCTTTTGTTGCAATAAATAAAGGCTGAATCTCCTTCCAAAATAACTCCTGCAGTCTTTTCCAAGACATAGCATCTGCCACATGCATGCATCTTCAGAAGTTCCAGCCAATGATACAGACGTTATGTGTCAGACTCAACACATTTTGAAGAACATATCCTTTCTGCATCACCTTTGATTATCTTCAAAAAACGCACCACCATGTGGAGATCCTTGGCCCAACTGTGGAGGTTCCTTATGGTAAAGTAAAAGAAAAATGATTTTTTTTTATTAAATAAAACAAAATCTAATAAAATATTTTCCTTATGTAAAATAATTGTGTATATTTATTTTAAATATAAAAGAGCTTCAGCACTATTAACTAATTTGAAATGTAATATTTAATTATTGTAAATATATAACTAATTCAATTTAAAACAAATTCTGAAGTTTAAAATAAAAAATAAACCCCCCCCAGCTAAAGTAGAAAAATATATATTTTTATTGTGCATTAATTATTAAAATTGATCCATCGAATTTATGAAAAGTAATATAATTATTTTTTAATACAATATAATGTTACGTGAATTTATAAATGCAGGTTATTATTATATTTTATAATTAAATTACAAATATGTACTATTTGCATAAATTATTTTTAACATTACATTATAATATGTATATGTGTGTCTATTTTAAATAATTTAATTTAAACAAACATTATTTCCTATGGGAGTTTTATTTTAAGTCCCTCTATTTTTTAAAGTGGAAAGGCGTTTCCTTAGTAGTGGTTGGCTATGTGTGGTGCTAGACTTGTAAGGCTCTGAGCTAGAGTACTTTAGTACTGTTTTGTATCCCTTTTTGACTGTAGTAACTATTGAAGTGCAGTTTGTGAATAGCTATGGCTTACTCTTTTGTAGGTGGGTTTACACCCCTCTCTAAACCCCCTTCTTACTTCTCCCTTACCAAACCCTTTATTCGTAAGTATTCCCCTTTTTCCAGCTACTCCCTGTGTCCTGCCCACATTTACTCTTTAAATGTATACCTACATGTGTTAAAACTTCACAGTCGGGGAAGAGCTCTCCGCACGTAAATATATATTAGAGGTGGGAACGTAAATTCCACACCTAGGTTTGTGGCTAGCATTTTGTATTACATTTTGTAGTAGTGCAAAATGCAGTTTATGAACAGGCCCCAATGTGTAAATGTCCTGTAATTTATTGTATATTATAGGACATTAACCCATTGGAGTCAATTCAGACGCTACATTTTGAGTCCTGGAGGCACAGCCCCTTTATAGGTCAACTAAGAGAACCAATGGCTTTGGCCTACAAGAAGAGGTCCATTTCTGGCATTGATCCACATGGAACGGGCATAGCAGTTAGAATGTATTTAGTTTTTTACTCATCAGTGTGTTTCATAGGTTATGTATGGTAAAAGGGAGGAAAGTGTTATATACTTATGATACAAGAACAGACGACACAATAACAGCTGACATAAATTCACAGGAAAACATCCCAAATAACCCTTCAGCACATGTCCCATTCCCTCTTGAAGAATTAAACTCAGACTTCTTTCATTGAACACTAAGGAGCTCAACTTATAAAACAAAAGTATGAAATTGTGGCAGTTTACATGCAAAGTATGCACTGAAATTATTACTCTACAAGAAACACATTTATGTTAACAAGTTGAACACCACATCGAAAACAAATTATATTTGTTGACCTGTCTTTTCTTTGTCAAAATGTAACATAATTTGGTAGCATTGTTTTTTCATAGGTCATTAGGCTTTAAACACACAGCCTGCAAGACCGATAAAGTTGTAGTGTTGGGGCAACTACAGTGGTAATGGGTGACAATAGCTACAGTATATGCCCCTATCACAGTTTAAGATAGCTTTCCTATTTCCTTTTTGAGCCAACTAGGAGACTTTGCTGTTAGAGATACAATCATTACAGGAGATTTCAATGCAGTCTGCGATGATAGTAAAGATAGATCGCATGATTCCTCATTTACCACAAGTAGCAATTCAAGACTTGGGTTTAGAAGATTATTGGTGGGAACAACACCCTAATCAAGTAGATTAAACATTCTTCTCCCAGTCCTATAACTTAGTCGAGAATCAGTTATATCCTAGTTGACAATATGCTGTTGCCAACTGTACTAGACACTGAATAACATTTCCTGACCTTATTCCCATTAAAATAATTTTGACTTAGGATCAACAAAAATCATTCTAGAGGGGATGGATATTCCACCAAGCACTTCTGAGACTGTGTTGAAATAGTAGATACAGGCTCACATTTCTGAACACGTCCAAATGAATCCTTTGCTAGTCACAAACCAAGTATTCACATATGACACCTTACTGGCATTTCAAAGTGTATGTTAGCTCCTATGAAAAGTCTGACACATAAAGGGAGAAACCTCCTGGATGAAGATCTCAAGAGACCATAAAGTTAAACCCTCCAAGATACTACAGTAAAGGTCTATAGTATTGAGAGATAAATTAAATCCCCCAAAAGAAAAAAATAAAGCAGAGATTGCCCTATTATGCCTCAAAACAAATGCCTACAAACTAGAGGAACAAGACTGGGGTATATCTGACCCAACGACTTGGACAGAAAACAGAGAGCAACAATATAGGAAACATTAAACTCCCTTCAGTAAGGAATATTGTAACCGAAGATGAAAATGTCTTCAGAAGTTTCTATCAAACCCTTTACACAAATTAACATTTGATAAAATCCGACCAAATGCACTACATAGTGTCAGTCAACTTACTCAGATTTACCCATGATCAGTGTGAGATTTTAGACTCTACTATTAATTGAGGAGAAAGTAAGGCTTGAAGTCATATATTTCAAAGTACACAAAGACCCAGGCAGCTTTACAGCCACTTTCTACAAGCTGTACGCACTAATATTAACACCTGCCTAACATACCTATGTAATTGTAATGAAAGAGGGGAATGTAAGCCATGTCAGGAGTGAAGCACATATTTCTTTGGCTTCCGGGCCTGGCAAAACACTATGGGCCTGATTACCAGTGTGGAGGTCTATAGTCCACCACACCTGCGGTGGTGGTCTGGACCGCCACCAATACGGCTGTCCGGCTACCATATTACAACCCTGCCGGTCGAGCTGCCTTGAAAGCTCTGCCAGGATCTCAGATCCCGGCGGTCTGGAGGATGGTGGCGATCCTAATCCACCAGGTCAGCTGTGCCCTGGGGATTACGAATCCCTTTGCTGCCAAAAGTTTCATGGCAGTAGCATCCCCATGAAAAGGCTAGTGGAGAACAGGTGCAGGGGGCCCCTGCACTGCCCATGCACTCAGCATGGGTAGTGCAGTGGCCCACCTGGCCAGCACCATCGCAATGTTCCTTGTCTACTTTGCAGACAGTGAACATTGCAAGGGTGCTGGTGCACCCTGTGGGCTAAAACATTGCCGCTGGCTCGATTACAAGCCAGAGACAGTGCTGTAACCTGTTTTCCGTTAGGCCAGTGGTCTTCAAATTAGGGTTCCACCCCCTGACCTAGCAGGAAACACATAATAGCTCTGGCAGGAAGGTCGCCGCATAGGTGACAGCCACCCTTTCGGGAGTTTGGCGGACGGGCTTTCCTGTCCGCCAAACTCGAAATAGGGCCCTATGTAATGTGCCACATACAATCTTATAGAATTGCTTAAGGTTAATGTTAAATGTTATTAAGGTACTGGCAACTACACTAGATAGAGGCTTTACTTCCCAACTTGATACACCGGACCGGTAGGGATTTATCAAGGGCACACAAAAACACAATAACTCACACAGAGTAATCTTCCTGGTCAAACAATGTGGAAGAAAAATATATGTGCAGTCTTGGTATCTCCTGATGCAGAAAACATCTTCAACCGGTTGTATTGGTCCTTCCTAGTCCAACCTCCAAAAGTGTGCATTCTGGTCAGCTTTCATCCCTATGATGTTGGGCATTTACTAGTCCCCAGCGTCAAGAACCAGATTCCCTGGCAGACCATCTAGATCATTAACCCTGAGTAAGGGCATGTGACAGGGTATGCAGAACAAGTAAGAGCAGGTAAGGAATGGGGTAATTTCCTTAAAATATATGGAACACAAGATCACAAAGTTTGCAGACATGTTCCATCTAACCCTGACAGCGCTACACACATATATATCAGAAATGCAAAAAGCCTTTGCTCAGCTTAAAGCTTAGAACCTGCACCTTTCCCTCCCCTACATTGAAGTAGATACTTTGGCACCAGTAGTGCCATTTAGATGGTCTTATAGGTCGATTATATACCTGCTACTAGCTAACTGAATCCCGAGGTCTGCCTAAAGCTAATTTCCCCTTGCTGTTTTTAAATGCTCTGCACAGCAATTGCTCTAAATGGTCACCTGGGTATCTCTCCTGGCAGTGTACAACTAATGCTACAAAAATGAATATTTTACCAAGCTACTATACCTATCTACTCTGAAGGGAATTCTTTACTGGCCTCGGGCAAATAGTAATATAATTTACATGAGCGAGATTATCATATAGGCAACTAAGATCTCCTTAACATAAAGGAGGCCTGGCCCTTCCAGACTTTGTGACCCACCACAGAACCCTGCAGCTCTCAGTCATTGCCACAGACAAACTGACAAACATTGACAGCATGTGGACAGAACAGTTATGGGGCATACTATCTGGGACATGATACTAAAACCAAAATCTGACAAAACTTTTAATACCACCACAAATGCAAAACTAATGGTATCAGACACTGTAACTAAGAACTACAGTGTGACAGCCTTCCTTCCCCACACACCCCAATACACCATAATGAGCATTCACCTTAACATTCGAGCCTGGTTCAATTCAATAAATTGAAATTAGGCAGCTACCTCACTAAGATTTGTTAAACGCACAGATATTTTCTTCTTTGAAACATTTAAAACACTACTACGTCTAGATGAAACAGAATGATATAACTATATGCAAATTCAACATTTGGAAATGCGCCCACATATCGTAGAGGCCACTACCAGAGAGGTTCTGTTGATTGAAAAATAAGTGAAGCCAGCAGGTGAAACTTGCATTTCTACCCTGTAAGGTATTTATTAAATGCATTGCCACCACCCTTCTTTCATCATAAGACTCATTGGATTGACCTAATGTGAGTTGGAGTGGGGAATGACCAATGGAGTTTTCCCCAGAAAAGCACTCAAAACATTCATGGCGTGATTGCCTTCACATCTAGCCTTATTAGAATTTATTCCTTGCCACAATGAAAACAGTACTACCATATACTATTCTATCCACTCCTGCTTTTGGTCTAGCAAACAATATCAGACCATTTGATAATGTGGAAAATACAGAGAACAGCACTTTCACTCTGGTACCTCGGCAATGAAACATATTAACAGTGGAGCGACTCTGAAACTTGTTGATGGTTAATTACAGAGGTTTTGAAGCAATGTGCTGTCCACTGGTGGATTACCTTTGTAAGGGTATCCCTGAAGTTTCCTGTCCACCAGCCCTCAATTAATTTGTTACTAGCGGAGACAGGATCAACAACTGCCTCTTAGACTGCAATGCTTTAATGAAGAACTTGGAAGGAATTGTTTGGTAATTGTCCTACTTTTAAACTTCTCAAATGAGACAAACCTTACCTGTGCTTATAACTATTGGCTGGTGAGAATTGTGTTTAAGCTTTAACCCTTTGTCAAATTTGTTCATAGAAGAGAGGAAGGGTTTCGGGAGGGAAGGACAGGAGGATAACTTGATCATTGATTAAACTGTGTTATATATTTATATATCTATATTTGTTATAGTATACAATTTTAAAACTTTGGAAACTCCTATAAAAACGATACAATACTAAAATAAAATTATTAAAAATTAATAAAATGTGATCCATCCCTCACAAACTGCTTTAAACAAAGGTAGATTCAATTTGGACAATATTAGAAGTTTGAGCCATGCCATCAAAAATCAAACATTTAATACCCTGCATGTGCCATAGCTTTGGGTGCAGGAAAGGCATTCTACAAGGTATCCTGGACCTTTTTGTGTACAGTTCTTAATAACGTTCAACCTTGGGGCATCTTTAATTAAAATGATATCTATGATGAGCCTGCAGCCAAAGTAAGAATCAACGGCCACTTATCCTATAGCTTTAACCTTCATCAGAGTACGAGACATGGCTGTCCTCTTTCTCTCCTACTCTTCCTTCTATCTGTGGAGCCACTGCATATCAGCTTAAGAGAAAATAAAAACATCTCGGGCATCCCCTCAGTTGACGGTCCTGGAAATGTTGCTGCATACACAGACGACATTCTGATTTTTACAGATTAGGTAGGGGCGGCCATCTGAACTATCTTTTTTTTAAAACAGATTTTATTGAAATTTGGTTCAAATACATTCTGCTTCTAAAATTGGCATACCTCTACAATCGTATAGTTGTTATCATATCAATCAGCGTTTTTAAGCAACCCTCAATAATTGCAACTATTGTATGGTATGCAAACATTGGTGTCGACCCAGTAGGAACATATCATCCACCCCACATTTCCTGGCCAGGTAGTCTGTGTGATGTTTCTGTCTGCGGATATTTCGGATTCTCTGCTCTCTCTTTAGGCCGAACCACAATGTGACTTCACGGGCCTTTAGTGTTAAGATAAACCTTCCTCTTGTCGGTGAATTAGCATGGAATGTAGAGTGATGCCATTTAACTCCCACTTGCCCCCCGCCGCTCCACCAGCCCCAAACAATGGTCCATTCAATTCTAGACGCGCCCATGTATGTGTTATGCTATTATGCTCTTTAGGGTTCCTGAGTCTTGAAGTAAATAAGCAACTCGTCCCATGGTCAGCCTGCTTTCCCTGTTGTGTGTGTAATGTTGTCTCATGCGGTGGGTGATGATGTGGTCTCATTAGCTTCTATAAGGGGTGTCCTAGTCTCTTCCTGCAGTGTTGCAACTATGTGTTCCCAAGCGCCAGTTATCTCTGGGGAGCCCCTGCCTTGTCTTAGTTCCCGTTTTAACACTAGGCTTTCGTATTCTGCCCAGCGCTCGAGTTCCCTCTTCTAGCATTGGAGATTGTGACCTAACGGTCTCTTCCAGTTCTTTGTTATCTCTCTCTTGGCCAAAGTATCTGCGAGTTCTTGTAATTTACTAGTGGCTTTGTTCTTGTGTGTGTGAGGGAACCAATGCAGCAGACAAGGGTCTGGTGTGCAAAAGGTTTCGCGCTCTATGAACTCTGCCATGTAGGACGTCACCGCCCTCCATTAAGTGGCTAAGTGCGAACAGGCCCACATCATGTGGATAAAGTCCTCTGCTTCTTCCCCACAGCAGGGACACTACGCGTCTGTTACCCGGAGGTGGTCGTGAAGCTGTTTCTTAGTGAGATATGCTCTGTGTATTACGTAAAAATGTATAAGTTGAAACCTAGTGTTTCTAGAGACCTTCGGCGCCCTCTCCAGTATCTGTCCCTAGGCCTTTTCTGGTATTGGGATCCCCAAATCAGTTTCACATTTTTCTCGCAGGTCCACCAGTGGGCGCATTACTCCCCTACAGATTGCCCTATAAAACCCGTTTATGTCTCTATGTGTGCCATCTGAGGTCATCATATAGTTGCTGGTCTTGTGAGGTCCGGGCTCCACGTCTCCCATCTGCCAATGGGCGCCAGTGGCGTGGGTGATTGCTTGGTACAGCAGGAAGTGACCCCACAGTAGGTCATACTCCTGTCGGAAGTCTTCGAATGGCATCAGGTTGCCATCCCTGTACAGGTCCCCCATTCGCGTGGCCCCTGCCTCCTCCCAAGTCGCCAAGTTCCCCCACTCGCCTGCACGAGGCAGCCATTTAAGCCATATTATTGGTATCTCAGGCGTGTAGGGCGTGCTTGTGCCTATCTTCTGTAGGCACCGTTTCCAACATCGGCGAAGGACCTGTATCTCTGGGGCGGTCAATTGGTCCAGTCCAGCGAACCTAAAGAGAAAGCTAGCCAGCTTGGAGAGGGATGGAGTCGCCGTGACCTCCCCACCTGTTCGGGCTCTGCACTCTACCGTCCACCGGGTTAGCTACTTCAACTGGGCCGCCAGGTAATATGATTAGAACTCTGGGACCGCTAGGCTCCCCTCCGCACGCAGTCTTTTCAGAGTGGCAAGTGCCACCCGGTATCTCCCAGCTCCCTATATGAACGCCGTAATCAAGGAGTCCAATTCCCTGAAAAGTGCAATAGGGACCCAAATTGGTAAGACCACAAAATAGTACAAGAGTCTTGGCAGCGCCACCATCTTTATAAGTGCTATTCTCCCGGCAACGGATAGTGGAAGTGACTGCCAGAAGCCCAGATTGGATTTCAATGCCCTAATGGCGCTTCCTATATTACCTTCTAGGATATCCACCCTAGCATGGTAAACCTTGACTCCCAGGTAGGACATGCATCGGGCTCCCAGGAGACATGCCCTAGCTCCTCAGGCGGGTCTCTGTTCGCAGAAACGGGTACAGATAAGATTTCTGCCAGTTCACCTGTAGCCCTGCTAATTGGTCGAATTGTGCCAAAAGTCCTTGGGCTCCCTTTATCTCAGGCCCTTTGTCTCGTAAGAACAGAAGTAGATCGTCCGCGTACACCACTATTTTGTGATGTTGATCCTTGTACTCAAGTCCCTGATACCAAGTAGCAGTTCGTGCTTGGGTAGCTAATGGTTCCATTGCCAATGCAAATAATAAGGGTGAGAGTGGGCAACCCTGCCTTGCTCTGAGATTGTGACCGCTGTTCTGACTCGTGCTTTAGGGTCCGTGTACAGTAGTTTCGTCCAATTAATAAATCCCTCACCCAGTCCCATATGCTCTAGAACTGCGTATAAGTATTCACACTCTAAACTGTTGAATGCCTTTTCTATATCTACTGCTAGAATAGTCACAGTTCTTTTGTGTGGAATGTCAGCTACCAGTATACGGATAGCTTGCCAGATATTCTGAGCTGTGTTCCGGGTGGGGATGAACCCTGCCTGGTCTGTGTGGACCAAGCGGGTCATATATGGGAGCAACCTTGTCGCTAGTATGCGACTTAGGATCTTGTAGTCCGAGTTCGGCATGGACAGTGGCCTGTAGACTCTGCTATCATAAGCCAGCTTGCTGGGTTTTGCAGTGGAATTATCAGAGCTTCCCTTGTGGAATCTGGGAAGCATTTCACCTCCCGAACCTTGCTGTGTAACTGCGCCAGTTTAGGGGCCAGTTCTACTATGTATGCGGCATAGAATTCTATTGGGAATCCATCCGTACCTGGTGTTTTTCTCCTCGCCAGGCCCTTAATGGCTTCTCTGATTTCTGTTTCCTCTATTTTGCCTCCCAAAGCGGGCTTCTCTGCTTCATCAAGGAACTGGCGCGGAACATGCCTAAGGAATGCTTGTATGTCTTCCCCTTCCCTGTGTGTGAGGCTTGTGTAGATTGTGGTGCAGTGTTCAATTAAATTACGATTAATCTCGTCCTGCATGTATAATCTGCACCCTGTGGGAGTAATGATCTCTACTATGGGGGCCCCTCTTTTTGCAGGATTGGCAGTGAACAGTGGACCCGTTTTATCCCTCTCCGCATGAGCCCTTATCATGTAATTTTTATAGTCGAAACACCGGACCCTCTCAGTGTGCTCTGCTACCCTCTCTCTGGCCTCGCTCACCTCCCCCTGTAGCTCAGGGTGTTCCGGTCTTTGTTTTTCTAATGTACGTTGCTCGGCTTCTGCCGTCTCTATTTCTCGTAGGAGTGTCGTCTTCCGAATTCCCATTTATGCAGCTATGCATCTTCCTCGAACTACTACTTTAAATGCGACACATTATCTGGGGAGATGGGGCAGTAGCCACGTTCTCCTCGAAATAGTGTTTGATGTGTCCCCGTATTTGGAAGGCTGGGTCTTATAGGGACTCAGGTTTTAGGTGCCAAATTGGTATACGTGTGTTAGTTTTTTCCCAGGTCAAATAGAGAAGAACAGGATTGTAGTCAGATATTGTTATACTTCTCTGACTTGAGTATGTACCTCAGGTGTGTAGAGAAAGGTGTCCAAGCGTACATGCAAATCGTGCACCGCAGAGAAGAAGGAGTAATCCCTGGTGCTTGGATTGAGGTGTCTCCAGGAGTCCAGCAGTCGCCATTCAGTCTGCAACTCCTGGAGTTTTTTAGCCATAGTGTTCACTGGTGAGTCCCTTAGCAGGGGTGGGACCTGTCTAGTTCGGGGTTGGCTACACAATTAAAATTCTCCCCCCCCGATCAACACCGCATGAAGCAGATGAGGGGCCAGGGTGCTCGAGAGGTGATCTAGAAATGCGCTCTGATCTGTGTTCGGTGCATATACTTTTAAAAGAGCGATGTCTCATCCCCCCAACCGGCCAGTGACCACAACATAGCACCCATTAGGATCCAGAAGTGTGCTGGTCATTTGAAATGGGACTCCCGCTCTAATCCATATCTGGGTGCCCCGCACATACGCAGAGTAGGTTGTGTAGTATATTTGACCCCTCCGCCTCCTCTGCAGCGCCGCCCCCTCCGCTACTGTCAAGTGTATCTCCTGCAGCATCACTATTTGGGCCCCCCCTCCTCTGCACATAGGAGTATACCTTATTGTTTAGCCATATTATGCATGCTTCTGACGATCCAGGAGACCACTTTATAATGCTGCAAGTCCCCCGTGAGGAACCAATGTTACAAGTTTGCTCTTGTGCACCCACTTGCTGTGCATGGGACTTATAAATGCAGTGTTTTCCTTCAGGACTTCTTGTCGGGTGGTGCCGCGGTCAGGTTCCCTCAAAACATCAAATAACAAACTGCCCTACCCCAGGACAGGTGACAGAACAACCCCCCTATCCAAACTAGTTATAAACAAATGTTGTTTCTTATGGGGTGTGTGAGATTAGATCTACAGCTGTGTAAAGCTCTCAGCTCCAGGCCCCACCCCGTCCGGTCCCTTCAGTCCTCGGAGTCCCATATCTCATCATGTCTTGGACTCTTTGCAGCAGGTTCCTCCATGTAAGTGCCAGTTCATTGCCATGATAGCAAATAATGTCATCAGACGTCCCTGGTGTCACCACCGGCATTTCCACACTCAGTGCTGCCAAACTCTTGTTGTCACCCCTGATTGAGGGACTGGTCTCTCCTCTGCTTAACGATGCCACAGCAGCAGTAGCGCGTTGCCTCTCCCTTTGGGCTTCCTCCAAGGAGGGTGCCACTCCTCTCCATCGGGGTCCTCTGGATCGCCATTGTCTGCTCTTGGGTCTAGTTCTTCGGGGCACACTTGTACCTCCGGGCCCTTCTCGTTCATCTAGCCATTCTCTCGCCTCTTGTGGTGTTCGAAAGAATCTTGCCCCTCGTCCCTCTGCCACCCTCCGTGTGGCAGGGAATAGCATGGCGTATGGAAGATTTAATATTCGTAACTGTTTTTTGATCTCCAGGAAAGTGGCTCTTTCTTTTTGCACCTCACGGGAGAAGTCAGGAAAAATTCTGACTATATTGTTCTCCACTTTTAATACTTTGCTTTTCCTGGCTTGGGCCAGGATGTGGTTGCAGTCTTTGTAATGCAGTAGTCGGGTTACTACCGGCCGTGGCGGTGCCCCAGGGGGGGACAACCTTGCTGGTACTCTATGTGCTCTCTCGAAAGCGAAAAACCACGATAGGCCCCCTGGTGCGACTTCAGTGCCTATCCAGTTCTCCAAGTATTTAGTCAAGTCTTTACGTTCAGCTTTCTCAGGCAGCCCCACTATGTGGATATTGTTTCTTCTTGATCTATTTTCGGCATCTCTTGCGCGGGCCATTAGGGTCTCCACTTGCTTCTCCAGAATGGACATCCGGTGTCCGACTGCTGACATTGCTGGTTTGAGCTTCTCCCTGTCCCGCTCTGTCGCGTCGTAGCAAGCCCAGGCGTCGTTGGTCCTCTCGTAGCAAGCCCAAGTCTGATGCCAGTGTATCTGTCTTAGACTTCAAAATCTCCCTGGAGGGCATGGTGGCTTGTAGTATGTTTCCCAGAGAGGGGCCCCTCGCTAGGCCCCCCGCCAGGTTACTCATAGATGCTGGTTGCGCAGTGCTAGTGTGCAATGAGGCAGGGCAGTCGGGCTGCAACCTGGTGTCTCCATCCATGTCCCTCTTCTTATTGGGTTTACCCATTTTCAGCAGCTCGCCTCCACCCCGCCGTAGTTCTGGGCTATCTTGCGCTCTGTTCTTCTGGGGTACTCTTGCTGAGGGGGTGTACGTCATCGCTGTTAGAGCCCAGCATGCGGGCCCCGTCCGCCTCCCCTCAGGCCCGGCTGATTCTCTCCTGCTGTGGCCCCACCAGAGTCCCCGTGGGTGGGGGAGGGTCCCGCCGCGTCACACCACTCACTGCACTCACTCCTCTCGCCTGGTGAGGAGGGGGGTAACTGGACCACCAAGGCTCCTGTCTTGACTCTCAACCGTCTTCCCACAGACAGGTTGCTTTTTGCCACTGCCGTTGTGGGGGTGAGGGGCCACTCGTCTCGCCCCCCTCCGTCTCCTCAGTGGGTTAGGGGCTGCGAGCTCGGCAGCCCCAGTCAGCAGCTCCCCGCCCTGCTCACACTCAGAAGAGGGCGGGTTCATTAAACGTATCCACCTGGGCCCGGTGTACCTTAAATGGTTCGGGGCAACCTCTCCGAGACATCGCCCGTCTGGTTCAAGGGCCACGCCCCCCGGTCCGGCCCAGCGTCGCAAGCTCCTTTGCTCGTTCATCTCATCGGCGGGCTGGGAACGCCCTTGATCCCTGGTCGCGCCTGCCATTTTACGAGCGAGCGGCTCCAGACTCCTCTCCTCTGTGGCCTGCTTCTGCGCCCCTCCGCCGTGCCTCTGTGCCTTTTTCCTTGGTGCCACCCCCCCCCCTCTGGACTTTGGGGGGGTTATGGCTACTGGAGCTCCAGGGCCATTTTGCCAGGATAAGTGCGGACAGGAAGTCCTGGGACAGAGCTCCTCGCATCTGCTCCTCGCTCCATGGGCTCTAGGCCACGCCCCTCGGCCATCTGAGCTTTCTTAACAGTGTTAAACGATTAAGTCAAGATCTTGAGCTAGAAGCTCATTTAAGAAAAAAACAAGATCCTACTTCTGAATCATCACTGTAACAGTTCAGTCGTTAATAAATCTGGTGTCTAGTGAGAGTTTAAATTAAAAGAATAAAATATTTAGGCGCATGGTTTGAATGTGACCTTGATGTTCCATCAACTATAATGAGAAGGAAACTCACACAAAGATCAAAGATTTTCTAGAAAGTTGGTCAATCAGATTTATTACTTAGTGGGAGCCATATAGCAACAATCAAAATAGTGATCTCTCCTCTCATTAAATTCCTCATAAGAATGTCTCCTATCTCAGTCTCTGAAGAGTTCTTAATAGTCTCCCACACCAATGAATTCCTATAGCTATAAAAAAAACAAGAATTGCCCTTAAGAAATTAAGGTTACCAAAACCACTGGGTGGCTATAACCTCCCAAAGTACAGTAGATACCAAACAACATATGTAGCTAAACGCTGTATATATTGGATTACTACCGCACCCTACTATCTACAAATATGGATATCAACAGAGCAGAAACGTATTTCCTCTCTTAACCTCACCTCCATAATTATATTGAAGAAAATTAGGGCCAGATGTACCAAAGGATTTTACCCATTCTGTGTCTATGGGAAAAAGCTTTCGTACATATGGCCCTTAGTGCAGAACATTCCTCTGTAAATTCTCCAGGCATCACACAAGCATTCCACAAAGTAGACAATTTGCTGCATGTAAAAATGAAACAATCCAAACAAGCCTCCCTATGACAAAATCAATAGTAACGTTATTCTTAACATTAACTAGGTAGAGAAAGGGCTCCCTAGCATCAAATACTAGGATGTACCCTAAAATCCTCTTCCCTTTTCAATAATAAGATACAAATTGGGCCTGGACCACATTGATTTCTATCAATTCCTAAATATTAAAGCTATACTATCGAAACACAAACCCACTGAGGAGCCAGACCGTCAGGCTTTATTCACCAAATTTGCAAGAGGGGGACATGTTGCATCCAAAGTTTATTCATTACTTTGTCCTAAAACATAAAAACTGACAGAACCCCCAAAAGAAATGGTTTCAAATGCTAAATAACAATACTAATTCCACCTCCAATGATATAGGCTGACAGGATCTAAATTACCAAAAGGCACAATTCCCCACCCCTAGCGCAAAGCAGACTTCGTAATTCTCATATGGCCACTGGACGTCCTTTAAACTCCTTAAGTGAATCTAATTAACGCTGACCATTGCTGTAAAAAAGAAAAGGTGACCTCAAACATATGCTACTGCACTGTGAATCTTCAAAAACCTTTTGGAAAGAAGATAGTATTATCATCTCACAAATGTTACATGTAGAATGGGCCCCTGACCTCGCTCCCATTGCACTAGAGACTATCCCTCTTGTAGCCACCCAGATAATTTTTGAATAACAGTTTCTCTTAATTGACATACTCATAATGGTTGGCCTCAAAGCTAACCTTTCCAAGTGGAAAGACCTCAATTATCTCTCAGTACCTGGATACAATTTATTAGAGGGGCTTGCAGCTCCCTTAACACTTATATTAGCCTTAATGACAGGAAAAAAAAAAAAAATCTGGGAAAAACTCAACAAATACATTTCCAATCGGAAATCTCCACAGATTATGACACGTACACCATTAACAGCCCCTTTTAACACTACACTTCTACTGTGGCGCACCCTCTTAATAAATTTCCACAATGACTTACGCACTCAACCAATCTCAGAATGCCCTCCTGCCCTCTCCTTTGCCTTTCCCTCATTCCTTACCCTGCATTTTTCCTTTCTTCCCTTTCCCCCTACAGTCTTTCTTCATTCTTATCCTTGTTTTCTTTATTCCTCTCTCTTTATGCACTGTCTTCACACAACTTTAGCCATGGGGTTTCATTTAATATCCACATTGCAAGTTACCAATGTAAAACTGTTTCTCCATATTATATATTCATACATATATTTATTTGCCTGCCCCTTGCCATCATACTACTATATTTTCTAAAATCAACGAAAATATACTTGAAATAAAATTAAAATAAAAATGTGTCTGCAAATGTCCCTGAACATTTCACTTTGTCACTTCAATGTACATCAGATCCATGGCCCAAGTTGAGTGAGTGTATTTGATCTGGGCTCATACTTACCCTTTCGGTATAGGGGTCTATTTAGTGGGACAGGAACTCCCTGTCCAACAAAGTTTTTGTCAGGCTACAGGGAGCATGATCCCTAGTGATGCAGCGGGCACATCTCAGGTGTGAGTTTTACCAGGATTTGACGATCAGTATCTAATTGAGAGACTTGAAATGTCTCTAGCACATAGTTTCTCTTGCTAGTTTCTTTATGCTGCATGTGTTGTATATTAAAAGCATTTTGTTTTTTTGTTTATGGAACAACCCTGTCTCAGGTTTTACTTGTAGGCCGCCTTCAATAAAAGTAATTGATGTAAAGTTTTCGCATAGTTTAATTTGAAATAATTTGTTGTATTTGTTCAGCAGTAATTGAAAGGAAAAGGTAGTCTAGAGCAGAACAAAATTCTTTAAACTTTTGTAAGCTTCCGATTGTATGTAGCTGTATCCTCCAAAATTATAAAGGAGTCACGAAATGTACGAAAATAGGTTTAGCATATATTTTCAAGGTACGTAGATGTTGTGTTAGGAACATTAAATGTATTGTTACCCATATGTACAATACTTTGGTGGTTGATATTCTGGCTACTTTATTTTGTAGCAAAATAATTTTGTACTAGATAATCTGGTTTACAGCCAGGTGTGGCTTTTCCAATCTAATGGTATTTCGAGTTGTAGAATTTAGCAGGCACTGCGGAGTTTAGAGCTCCGTTTTTACTGCCCTTTGTAACACTTTCAATGATGTGTATCCCCTTATAACACATGGGGTTCTGCAGTCCCTGTTTAAAAACTTTCTTCAAATTTCTGTATAACAGGCAATTTATGACACACCCAGTCACCTATTAAAAAGAAATAACGTAGCCGTTTAACAGTAATAACCAACTACATTTGAGTTCTGACTTAACAATATCTGCTGCCAGGACCAGCAACTGAGGGGAAAGGCAGGTCAGTTCATGAAGCATACTTAAAACAGCTGTTTTAAGAAGAAAAAGGAAACGTGGCTTTTCTTTACTCTGCTCTGTCTTTCTAGCTGTACATATAATTCTAGAAAAGTTAAAATATTTCTGCAAGTTTCTACACGTTCAGAGCTAATAGGCCTTTTGTTTAAAAAAACTGGCTTCCATTAAATTGATTCTGATATCTTTTTGCAACAAATATATAGCTTTTTTGATGTTTCAATTCTGCACTAGAGATTCCGCTTTTATTCTTCATGTTTAGAAAGATACTTTCCCTTTCGCATGAAAGAGCTATGCACCAGTCATCTAAGTGGTTTGCAGGAAAGGTAATGGCGTAACCATATATTATAACAAATAAAGTACTGTTGCCATACATTATAAGGCTATTGCAAGTTACCTCGGAGCTGCATAACCTTATTAAGGAACTCGGCCTTCAGTCTTGTTCGTTTATATAGTCATGGAACTCCTCGGTGGCATGCAGTATCCTTATAATGTATGGCCGGGTTATCTTATTCCTTATGTTATTTCAGAGAAGTTCTCGTACTAGTGCATTATTAAAGCAGAGCAGCAAGTGTTTTCTCTTTATACCAAACCTTTGAACCTGGCTGCAGCATGACATTGGAACAGTTATAAAGCCAATTAGACATTTTGAAAATTGGAACAAAAGGACCCCACTAAATGTTGCTTTTACAAACCATGTTGTATAACTGAAAACATGGTTGTGTGTTTCACCCAGTGATGCGCTTGTTGTGCAATGGCAAGTTCTCACTAATTAAACATCTGAAACTCTCCAAAAGTCTATGTTTCATGGAAATTGATGATTAAGTAACAGGTGTTTTTATCTCTAAGGTCATGCGTATATGAGCACAGATTTATTATTTTCTGATCTTATTAGAAATGCGGAGACACAAATTTCAGAGGTACAGCAGAAATTGTTTGTAATTCTTTATTTTTTGTCCTTGAAGTCTGAGATAATTAAGAACAGCACCTTGTATTTCCATATAGCACTTATTACTGCGGTTTTGACATTTCAAATAGCTGTAAATAAGAGGGGCTAGAGTTAACCAACTCATTAGTGCGCTTAACAGCCTGACGAGGGTAAGGGGTTGAAATTGCTCTTTTAGGACTCAAGGTTGTGACTGACACGTTACACATAGCCCTCAATAGCTAGTGCTTAACTCACCGAGATAGCATATTAGCGATGTAGATTCCTTGCACAATTTTTAGACTTGTATAAGCAAACCATTTGTGACCCCTGCGGTACTACATAGAATTTCCGCCCTAAGCTTAAAGCCTAAAGGCATACTACTGGTAGATTCTTCACTTGAACTCCTGCATCACTGCACTACTCCATGCAGTCATCATATGACCCGTCTTGGGCGCCTGCACCCAGTCCACACTAGCTTCCCTATCCCGTCCCCAATACTACTCCCACTCACTGCCAAGCTTTCCTCCCTGCTGCTAACCTAGTGCTCTGCACACCAACTGCTGATCGCTATCTTCCACTGTACGACTCCCGCACCCCCACCCACACCCCCCCATACCTGTGCTGTTACCCTGTCCAGTGCGTTATAAATTTGGGGGCATGGAAGAGTGTGAATTGTCATACATTTAGGAGTGTGATTGCTAGTACTGTCATTGGCAGCACTGGCAGGCTCAATGGGTGGATCAAGCTGCAGTGGCCTCCTGAAAAGGGCACTGACACTTTTTTTTATAAATTAAGAACTGCTTAGCAACTTGATTCTTGCCTCAGCTCTCTGACTCTAATCCAACCTCATTTATGCTGCTTGCATGCTCCAGTGCTCTGCCCTCTCTAGATTTCCGCCTGGAACTTTTCATTTTTCAGTTTTCACCCTCTTTCCCCATCCATGATGTACTAAATCTCCCAGTACCCTGTTTAGCAGTGTATTGGTTTTCAGCTATTCAGATCCACATACATGCATACTGTAAAGTATTCACATAAACCACTACAGCACTCACACTAATGGTCACGAAGAATGGGACCTGTGTGCCACAAGAATACGGTATGGAAGGTCTTCAATTGGTGCTGAGAATGTGAAAAATAAAAGCTAACAGGTTAAGTTTTTTGCCTTAGAAAAAACATGGAGCTAGTTTTAAAATTTTGAGTATTTCCCATGATTAACACCTGTATTTTTCCACAGTTTCGAACAAGTGGTTCCATGAACGAGGACAGGAGTTCTTGAGACCATGCGGATTGACAGAAGTTGACTGATGAACGCCTCTTCTCAATAGTACTTTGGATTGTTCCCAAAGATCTTCCAGTTAACCCCTGGCACCTACTCATTTTAAGTCCTTGAAGACTCCAAGGCCAATGGATGTACAATTTTTTAAGTGTCTTCTTTGATTTGTTTCGCTCAGTACCTTCTCATTTTGGAGAAGCGCAGATAGAGTCGGGAGGCTGGTGCAAATGCAGTATATGAAATAGACAGGGTTATTACAGTAGAGAGGTACTTAGTAATCCAATGACTTTCCCTTCTGGTGCATTGCAATAAGGACTTTCTTTATAAACAAAAACAATCACATTTTATAGGCCTGTTAGACAAAATTTAACAAACGTATATTTCTTACAAATGCTGTTTTCTTAGTGATTCCAGTTGGGCACTGAAAGCTTAATTCATAATACTAATTGCACTAGAGGTAGATATGTGTGAACATTCAGAAGTAAGTTGCATAACTCTTTTTTTCACCTGCAGATCACCAGTGCTTCTCTGACCCATCTGGCGAGTTGTGCAGTATCTTGTGTGAGATCAGTTGATGTACTCATCCACAATTCCTAGATGGCTTGTGTTTTTTGCATAGAACTGCATACAATAGGGGCAACTGTGTTGACATATTTTGCAAAGATCAAGTTCTGAGAAGTTATAGTGCATAATTGTAGGCAATGTTAAACTCTTTCACATCCCTGGATGGATTCAGTTTTATAATGTCCTAATGTGGTCACCTAGCAATAGCACTAATTCACAACTTTAATTGACACACCATCCGAAATAGTAAATTGTTAACAGTGCCTGCCATTCTGAAATACATTCTTGGAAAAATATTCTTTCCAATTTGATTTTTGACTATGCACATGTCTCATGTCTCTTGAAATCCCAACAGGCCCTCCCTTTTCTGTTCTGGAGTAATCTGTAATGCTCATCTTCTGATAATGAGTAATAATAAAGATATGGATTTGCAGCATAAATATTTTCTGGGTTCACATGCTGGGCATTATTGTGTCATCTAGTGGTTTGGTCTGGAATATTTCCCTTGTGGCCATAGTCCTTTTTCTCCTTCCTCTTTTTTCCCCCGTTGGACATCAACATGTCCACCATTTGGTGCTTTGCCCAGCCTCCTGTGATGTCATAAGTCCTCTCCTTATGCTGTTTCCACGGTGGCCATTTTCAGATTCTTTTTGGTCTGCTCTTTTGTGTTCTGGAGTAATCTGTAATGCTCATCTTCTGTTAATGAGCAATAATGAAGATATGGTTATTTTTCTGGTGTATCTTTCTGTATTTGGGAACTTGATACTTCAGTTTCGTCATCATAGCTAATGAAAGACGTTTTGTGTCTTTTATAGCTCTCATGCTCCAAGTGTTAAAATGTTTTCATATTAATATTTTTGTGATATCACACATCGCTATAAATGCCACCCCCATCAATTTTAGAAATAACTCTAGTGACACTTCTACAGCTCTGAAACGTTGCATAGCAGACCAACAGCAAATAGATTCTACTTACCAAACAGTTTTTTTCAAATATTAACAATACATTAGAGATCTTTTCAGAGCTTAGGAAAAATAACTGTATTTATGTTTATATGTCTTTACAGTCAACAGTCTGTGCTTTAAAAAAGCAGCTATCCAGAAGTAACCTATTACAGAGTTAATGTCTCACCAGCTTTCAGTTGAATGCACTGTTACTTATGAAGTGGATCTAGTAATAAAATTGTACGCTTCTTTAAGACTTCAAATTGTTTGGATTGCACAATCGAAGAGTAAGAGAAATATTGCCTTATATTAAAAGAAATAGTTAAATGATTTACTGTACTGTATTTGGTGCTAAACTTTTATTGTACTGTTGATTTTTAATATGCCATGTGTGATGATAATGGAGTCAGTAGGACAGACGACCAGTGCTTTCTGGGTGAGGCCTGTTATTGTAGTTCTCTTTGACCTAGAAATCCTCTGATAGCAAGGTGGTGCCTCAAAAGAAGATAACAATAAATACACAAGTCACCACATAATACTCTTTCACTGCAAAGATCACAGAGCTAATGCAATAGGTTGGTCCTTGTCAGTAGTGATTCTGGCCTTGAACCTAGGAATATACATGTGCATACCTAGGACCTGATTCACAAAGGTCAATTTACACTTTTGGTCTAAGTTTAGACCAAAAGTCTAAGTTTACAACTTTTTGGTATTCTGTAAGTTACGCCCGCATTCGAGGCTAGGATCCGCCCGAGTGTGGAAGTTCCACTCCGGGTGCGCAGAGTACGCTGGGGGTGCTGAGTGAAACCTCCGCACTCGGGATAGAGGTTCCGCCCCACGTGCGGAGATTCCACCACGAGTGCAGAGGTAAAGATACTACTCGTCCCTTACCTTTGTGAATACTGAAAAGTTGTAAACTTAGACTTTTGGTCTCAATTTAGACCAAACGTCTAAGTTTACCTTTGTGAATCAGGCCCCTAGTGCGCTAATTACAAGTCAATGAGGAGCTCTTCCTCCTTTGGTACAGAATATAAACATCCGAGGTGTTTGGTCTTGGTTTCTGTTGCCCCTGACTATGCAAAGTATTGTACTTTCTCCAGTGGAAAAGAATTGGTTGTTTGATGAGCTCCTAGTGTCGACTTAACAGTGGCACACATTATTCCTTGATTCCATCAAAAGTAGATTTGGTTTATGAATCTGGATGCTGGGAGAACAATGTGAACTTTCCAAAGTATGAAGTACAATTGTTGTAAAGTACTGCCAACTATTAATGTGAAATTAATTTTATATCTTGATGATTGATTAAAACTGACTGGGTCAAAAAGGTTATTGGTCTCGTTTTGTGTCTTAGATTGATCTTATTCCCTTGCATATGAACTTTGGAACAAAACAAATAAGTATGCTTGTATAGGACACTGCAACAGAATGACCGAAAGTGGTGCTAGGGTGGTCGCCAGACATTTATTTGTGAGACTACTGAGTCGTGTCAAAGGACGTCAGTGTGATATTTATCCAGTGGCCTCAACATCCATGTGTGGTTCTTCTCATATTCAAGAAACATTAACAAAGCCAATAGATCTAGCCTTTAGTACATTACATTTTTTTATGTCTATGTTTTGCAAGCACATGCAACAGAAATTAAAATTAAAGTTTGTAAAAGTAAAAATGTAGCTGTATAATAAGGCTGGCATATGCTTGCAAAGGAAAATGTCAGTGAAGTGTGGTGCACGACATATCAGTCGAGCTGCAGCCCAGCAAGCAAGTGGCCCCTTATTACAATGCAGATAGCTGCCAAGAACCTGTTAAAGTACTGGACCAGGAGCCCTGACACTGATCCACTCTTATAGCATCATGCTGTATGTGTTGATGAGCAGAAGCAAAATAGGAAATACACTTGAAGAGGCCAATAGATGAAGAGGGTGACCAAAATCCCCTCTAGGTATTATTTTTTGTTTATGATTTTTTTAAATGTATGAGGCTGGCACATCAACTAAACCCATTGCTAGACCTAATCTCAAGCTCCAACTCCTCTTGGAAACAGCATCCTTTCAAAGAGTCCCACATTGAAAAGATTCTGAGGACTATTCAAGTAACCACCAGTCTCCAGGGTCTGGTTACTCAAGGAGGTGTCATGTGTATAATAGTCCCAGCGTGGAGTCTTGTAGAACCCAAGGGGGTTATTACAACTTTGGAGGAGGTGTTAATCCATCCCAAATGTGACGGATATACCCCCAGCCGTATTACGAGTTCCATAGGATATAATGGACTCGTAATATGGCTGGTGGTATATCCGTCACTTTACCGTCACTTTTGGGACGGATTAACACCTCCTCCAAAGTTGTAATAACCCCCAAGTGTTTTCAAGTTCTTTGAAACCAAGAGCTTTCAGGTTATTTGAAACCTAGGTTAGAAGCCTCTGTGTCAGTCACAGTGTAGCAGCTTGTAATGTAGTACTGTTTGTTTCTAGTGGGGCACTTTTATTGTCTCAAACAATTGTTAGAACTCTTTTCTCAGTACAAATTCTGAATCAGAAAGCACTCTCCGATTAATCTTTATTTCAGACTGAGCCATAGTTTAAAAATTGAATATATCTTAATAAAGAGAAGCACACTTGGCTCCTCAAAGAAGACAGAGAGTAGTTACGTTTCAAAATCACAAATGTCTATTAAAGGATTAGCAAAGTTACAAAGTCAATCATCAAACTAATTGTAACCTATAATCAATACTTGAATGCAAGTCATAGTCCTAAAGCAAAGGCAACCGATTATAAATTTGGCTCAAAAGAAAAGTCAAGTTAGATCAGTTCTCCCATAATTAGAGCACCCTACTCTGCTATATCAGGGGAAAGGTCTACTAAGAAGTGAGGAAAGGATTTTACAGTAAAGGGAAGTCAAAGGGCATCTGCTCTTAAAGCATCAGAATCTCTGTCTACATTGCACTAGTTAAAATCACACATTTCCTAACACTTGATACACCTACCAAGGGACGAGGGTCGAATCAGGTTAAGGCACAAACTGATAACTAAGGGCCAGATGCAGGAAACAATTAGCGAGTCGCAAACGGCAAAAATTGCCGTTTGCGACTCGCTATTCGCGTTTTCCAATGCAGAAATGCATATTGCGAGTCGGTACCGACTCGCAATATGCATTTCAGAATCGCAAATAGGAAGGGGTGTTCCCTTCCTATTTGCGATTCTGTGTGGTATGCAATACCATTTGCGACCATGGGACCCCTTCCACTTTGTGAATGGACCCACAAATATTTTTTCAGGGTAGGTAATGGTCCAGGGGACCACTACCTGCCCTGAAAAAAACCCGAAACTAAAGGTTTCGGATTTTTTTTTAAGTGCAGCTTGTTTTCCTTTAAGGAAAACGGGCTACACTTAAAAAAAAAAAAAACTGCTTTATTTAAAGCAGTCACGAACATGGAGGTCTGCTGACGACAGCAGGCCTCCATGTTTGCGAGTGCCTAGACTCGCTATGGGGCCGCAATTAGCGACCCACCTCATGAATATTAATGAGGTGGGTCATTGCGACCCCATAGCGAGTTGCAGACGGTGTCTGAGGCACTGTACTGCATACCAATTTGCGAGTTGCAAATTGCGAGTCGCATGGACTCGCAATTTGCAACTCGCAAATATTTTTTTTGCTACATCTGGCCCTAAGTTCATTATTTTCTCAAGCTACTGCCCCAGGAAGATTGTCTATCAGTCCCTCAGACTTGCAGCTATCTGCAACTTAATGAGATACATTTGAGCAATGCAGTACTCTGCAGGAGCTCATTTGTGCATTATTTTACAAGGATTGCATGAAGAAAACATTTCACATAGGAACAGAAAACAAAAGATACATCATTTGAGATTGCTAGCACAGCTTCTCCCTGTAGGAAGCTGGCTATCTACACAGTGTACCAATGTGGGGGTACACTGTGGCAGATAGTACAGGCGACCCTTATTGGTAGATGGAGGTTAAAGTAAAAACCCTAAATTCTCTCTTTTGTGGTGGTGTGGGTGAGCAGTTTAGGCAAAGAGTAGTGCTAACCTTTTGTTGAACATAGTCAATAAATGAGCCACACACTCCAGAAGAAACTCGAGACCAATTTTAGAAAAATAACAGCACTTTTTATATTGTCTTAGACACCAAAAATATAACTTTACACAGTGAGGTAAGAAAATCACACAAATGCACTTTCAGGTGTAATCGTTTTCAATGGAAAAAGAACATGCACTGCATACAGGTGCTTGCAAAAGTATTGTGAGGGTCACCTTTAGGTCTTAGGGTGCTAGGGGAACAAGGTCACGAGAATCACCAGCATTTCGGTTTTACCTGCTCTGGGTACAGAGGTGCTGGACTGGTTGGCTGCCTTGTGCTCTGCACTGTTGGCAAAGAGGGGAGCCACCTAGAAACAGGCTGCAGAGGGGGGCTTGGGAACAAGTCCAGGAGATCCCAACACATAACTTAGTTTGTGATGGTCCTGGCAGCAAGGGGGTTCTATTGATAGTCATGGCAGGCGCTCAGGTGCAGAGAGTTTTGGGCATCTAGTCCTGTGCATCAAAGGAGCTCACAGTGTTTGGTTAGCCCTGCAGAGGGGGAAGAAAAATTGACAGTTGGGCCCCTCTTGTGGGGAGCCTCATCAATTCCGTTGTCCCTCGGGTAGGTCATCTTTTTCCGTGGTGGTGTCGGGTCCAAACACAAATAAGCCTTGCTGCTTGCAACCGCTCCAGTACCTGAGGTATTGGAGCAGGGTGGCTCCTACTGGGCTTTTTGTCTACAAACCTCATGGGGAGACGGGTCTGTCCTTCTGGAGCACAGTAGCCTCCTTCTGTGTGGCTGCTGTGACAGTGGACTCGGTTATCAGCAGATCGGCAGACTGGACACTTCGGCTGGTGCCTGCAGGTTGCAGGGAAATGGTTCCTCCACTCCAAAGGGAGATGCTGACTGATTTGCGAAGTGTTGGCAGCTGTCCAAGGCTTTTGGGGAATGCACAGCTGCAAGACGAGTTGGTTCCGGGTAATTGTTGCAATAAGTCCAAGCTGGTCCACAGTTCTTCCGTTTGTCTGCTCTTCTTTGTCTGCCTTCTTCCTCTTCAGTGAGATTAATCTGAGTTACTGTTGTCAGGGGGCTTCCTAAATCCTCAATTTATAGGCATTTAGGTGAGTACAGGGTAGTTGCTAATGTGCTACTTATCCCTGGGTGACTACACCTCCTATAGGACCACTTCCTGTAAGGAATGGGCATAACCCTGTCTCAGAATTCCTAGTTCCACAAAAAAGAAGATGGTGGAACCGTTGCTTCGCGGAGCACAGCAGGCATCCCACCTGAGGGGGGTGACTAGCCTTGTAGTGCAACATGCCTAACTCGCATAGCTAATTTCCTGCCTGTCCTAGTGACAGATGGGCCTCAGGGTAGAGGGTGGCATCTCCCAGGTCTGAGGAAAGAAGGGGTTGCATATCAAAGGCGGCACATACTTTGAAGTCCCTGGTCTTGGTATGCAGATTTACTAGTGACCTTCTGGAGGAGCAGGCTTTGTTTCTGGCTTCTGAGAGCTCATAGGCTCTCATCTCCAGGTCAGAAACTCATCTGTGATGGCAGGCTGGTCGATACCAGTCAGACAGCTCACTAAAGGACTAGTAGGTGTTCAGGGAGCACCTCTCAGATGCCCTTTGGGCACTTGTCATAATAAATCCAATACTGTCATCATTATGGATTTAGTAAGACAAATTATTTAATACTAAACACCATAGGTTTCAGTGAAGACATTACAAAGCTGGGTAACTCGTAATGACCAGTGCCCAGTAAACACCGTAAGATGACTTCCCTGCTCATTTGCAATACCTAGTAATTGAACTTAACATCACAGGGGCAAATTGGCTCATGCAGATATATCCTCACATAACTGTAATGCACCCTGCTTTAGGGCTTTAAGGCCTGCTGTAGGGGTAACTTACATATATTGTATGCAGTGACTATGGCATGGCACACAAGTGTGCACTGTTGTATATTCACTCATGGTTTGCCCCATGGCACACAGGCTACATGCAATTAGTAGGGGGGGTCATTTAGGGTGGCATAATACATGCTGCAGCCCTTAGTGACCCACTTTATTACCCAGGCCTTAGGTACCAAGAGTACCATTTGCTTTGGATTTACAGGGTTGCCAAAGTGTGCGTCAGTTGTACACAATTAGACTTTCTACCTTGTTTTAGGGAAAGAACATGGACACTAGGGACCTGTTTTTCAGGAACCCTTGTGCACCTTCAGTCGAAAAACCTCAGGACCAGGGGCAAAAAAGCAGGGGTGACCATGTCAAAAAGGGCCCTTTCCTAAACTCCTGAAATAAAGAAAGATATACAACATGGAACAAGATAGCAACCAGATGTAACCATTTTAAAAATGCGGCCTACATGAGCTATGGTCAGTCTAAACGTGAAATATACATATGTAACACATTTGCATGTGACATGTTAAAAAATAATTTATTTGATAAAAAAGTCACCATCCTATCACTGAATAAAGTTACTGTTGAGAGAGAACTGGCCACGGTCTGACTGGAAAAGAAAAAAAGACCCAGGCCCCAAAATATAATCAGATAGTTAAATAGTGGCCCACGTCTGCAAATTGGGGTAGTTGTGAACTTTCCAAGACGCATTGCTTCAGTGTTTTGCAAGGGAAGGGGGCATGCATGCATTTGTGCTTGCTACAGAAACTGTTTGTGATAATATCAATAAAAACTATCGTACAATACCATTAAACAGGCGCACTAACAGCCAAAATAATGGTTCACTGGGACCTGCCCTTTGAACACTGCTAGATTGCACTGTCGACCAGTCTGGCACTGCACTGGCCATACTGAAAGTAAGTGCCTTGCGGACCTCAATGACTACAGCCTTGTTGTAGCAGAGTAGCTGGTATGAAAACAAGATATTCCAAGAGAGACTTCTAGTTGCAGTGACTTCATCTGTTGAAATTCACCACGCATGCGTGCTGGAAATGGCATGCAGCAGAAGGGAGATTCCACTCCCTTGCACCATTCGACTTAGCAAATACAGGGGTGGTGCCTCGCAGCTGGTCTTGGCACAACCTGAGTTTCTAGGCCCTTCAGCTACGTTACCAGATAGAAGCCTCCTGTGCAGCCATGCTCAGGCTCTTTGGATCCCTGCCAACTCCCTCTGGCATGCCTTAAGTCTCCAAGGAACCGAGAGGCCTTCCACCTGGGATTGGCCAACAGGTTCAAACTTTGCGCCATCAGGACCCTCTGCAATTATCTTGCCCCTGGCTCTTGTGCTGGTGCTACGACCCACGCCAGCCTAGGCATGTCGGCGCCAATGCTGAATTAGCCACCTAAAAAAGTGGTCCTGATTGTCCTCTCTGACGCAGAGTTGATGCTTATTTGACCTCGACTGATTTCACCCCTGAATCCAACCACAGCGCTGCTTCTCCCTCTTGAATTAGTGCATGCTTGTCAAACTCTTTGCATTCCCTTTTGGGATTGAATCCGACAATGACGGTGACTGGTGAGGTGTTTTTTCTGCCCTGCCAAGATGACAACTAGTATGAGGTCTTACAGGTGTCCAGTGGCCTCCATACCTCCTGGGATATAGGTCTTGTTTCTCCCACTGGACTAGCCACAGAGGAATCCCCATCCTATGCCATCCTACACCAATCCTATGTCATGGTGTTGCAACGGACAACCAAAGTACCCGACCACCAGCCCCCCAACTTGGAGGTTAAAACCAGTACCTTGACAGAAGCCTTCCAACTAGGGAAATCATTTTCAGAGCCTCTTCTTCCCCTTTACAAGGCACTGATGAATACCATATCGAAGGCTTGGGCCAAACATTGATGTGCCCTAACCCCAGTCAGTCAACAAATTGCCAGGGCCATCGCCCTGCTACTCGTGACCTTCTCAACACCCTTTGCCATAAAGCCTAGTAGTACAGGCTTCCACCAGTCGCTTTAATCCCAACACATTTCCCACCACTGTCCCTGATAGACTCTACACAAACGAAAACATTTGTCTTTTCTTCTACTACCTTAGCCCTTCATTCTGTTAATGGCAGCTGTTTGTTGGGACCCTACTCGCATGCCTTTTGGGATTCAGTGGCGCAAGTTTGTCATAGTGTGCCCAAAGACCTTCGACCGATTCAAGATGGCTGTGATGCTACCAAACTCATTGTTCAGTGTGGCTTGGACTCCACCGATTCTATCAGGTAGGCCATGGGCACCAGCATTGCTGTTCACTTCCATGCGCTGATGCAATCGACTGGGTTCCCTGGGGATGTCCAGTCCTTCTTGACGGACATCCCCTCGGACTATCCTGTTTGGTGAAAAAGTCAATTCTGCGCTTAAGCACATCAAGCAGAGCAGGGTTATCGCTCGCCGTCAGGGTGTTTCCGCCTCACCAACTGCAACAATTCCACCATTCCTTATGTGGTTTTGACCAAGGCGTCCTTTGCCACCAACCCATACAAACTCATAGGGAAACCATTAGTTTTGCAGTAGAGGTAATGGTGCCACATGCCTTGCTGCCAAAGTTAGGGTGCCAACTTACTCTTTCTCTATTCTCGACCTCAATTTTCACTGTCCCTTCAACAACTGAAAAAGGACCTTCTCTCTCAATTTTGCAGCAGGAAGTGCAAGCCTTTTTAGATCATATCCAAAAGGCAGCTTGTGGAGTTTCAGAATGTTGACCTGGGAATGCATTCTGCCTATCGCTTGCCATTGCGTATGTGTTTATAACTCACGTTTTCTTGCTTCCTATTTGCTAGCTTTGTTTGCTTTAGGCTGTCCTGGTGCAGTTTATCCCTCCTGAGGTGAAAGCCATGTTCACCAAATACTTCCACAAACTCTTTCTGTCCACAGGCCTCTAAATCTTGTTCTTATCTAGTCACGTTTGCTGGGCATTCAAAGACAGAGGTCAAATGTCAAGCTGTGCTTTCATGGGAGCCTATTTTGCTCTCTGCTGACTTCAAAGTGACAGTGTTTATTGGCAAGAGGATTGCAGCTACTTTCTCCATAGAGCCTGCATGTGCCATTTTTTTTATTTTAGATATCAAAGGTATCTCGTTCTTCATCCACACAAAATATTTTCACAGGTTTTTGCAAAATTCTTCATTCTGAGTCCATTTAATTTGTGAAACTGATTTTTTAGGAACAAAGTACAAAAGCACATTTCACTCTCAGCATCAGCCTAACATATGGTGATCTTTTTAACAATGCTTGGTTTTCACTTTAATGTGTAAAGCATATGCTTGATTTATTACATATGTGGCATCTCGTTTTTGAGAGTTGGATAAGTTTAAAGGCACTTTTCATGAAAGGTTTTGTGTGTTTTTACCTATAACATAATGGTGTTTTCCATCTGCAACTGTGCCTTTTTCAGAACACATACATTACTGGAAATAAACTATTTCTTCATGTTACCTTGCAGGAACTAGGGCCATGATATGGATGGTGCAGCAGGTGCAGTGGCACAGAGGCCAAAAACTCTAGGAAACCCACTGAACACTGGTTATTGCTTTATGTTTCTGCTGAACAAGCAGTTCCAAGTGCAGTTACCTTGCAGGCACTATGGCCATGATTTGGATGGTGCAGTAGGTGCAGTGGCACAGGGGCCAAAAGCTCTAGGAAACCCACTGAGCACCGATTATTGCTATATGTTACCTTCGAGCAAGCAGTCATAAGTGCAGTTACCTTGCAGACACTAGGGCCTTGACCCTTGGTTCCCCTGCACACCTGCAGAGGGCTACTGAAGTTGATCTCCATGAGAAAAGTGGAACATCCCAGAGGCGAGTGACAGGTCAGTAGCATCACACTACCTCTCCTGTGCAAGACCATGACTCTTGACTATTCTTTTTGGGTGATGAAATGTAACATCTCTTTTCAGATAAATGCACGATTACACTCCATACCATACAGGTTTATATGTGTGCTACTCTCACAGCGCTAAGTGAGTCCACAGAGTGCAAGAGAAGCATGTTCGTCTTCACACCAGTGGTCAAGAAAAAGGAAAATAGTGACAGAGCACAAACGCACTGTGTATGTTAGATATGCACATGTGTGTGTATAGTACCAGCACTGAAATCACTGTGTTGAAATAGCAATCAAAGCAAGCAATTTTCACTACCACTAAGAGGCAGGGATTGCCCTAGGTCAGGAATGTGAAAGTATCAGGCTAGAAGGAAACTGTCCGGATATAAGGTCATGCTGGTGGTTAAAACTTCGCTCTTCATGGCTTGTGTGCGCAATCCTAAGGATTTTAGCACTTTTTCTCAGTGGTTAAAAATACCTTGCACACCCCAAAGAGGGCTGGGACCACTCTGATCCCAAACCTTTTTGCCCCATTTCACTCCCAAATATCGAAGCCAAAATATTCACCTAAATCCTAGTCAAAAGATTAGAAACATACATTCCCAAACTTATTCACAGCTCCCAAATGGGCTTCGTCAAAGGGAGACTTGCCAGAGACCATATGGGCCCTTTCTGCCACATAATAGAGAAAGCCCAGCATCCCTCACTTCCCACAGCAGCAATTGCACTTGACGCAGGAAAGGCCTTTGATAAGGTCTCCTGGCCCTTTCTCCTTGCAGCCCTCGAATCGCTCAACCTCGGAGACTCATTTATCAAAATGATTATGGCCTTCTATGCCAATCCCAAAGCGAATATTAGAATAAACTTTGCACTCTCTACCTCATTTGACTTGCAGCAAGGCACAAGACAGGGCTGCCTTCTCTCTTCCCTCCCTTTTCTACTCACTATTGACCCCCTATTGACCCTCTACTTACACTAATCAATTCCTCCCCTGATATTAAAGGCTTTCAATTTGGCACGAAATCATACAAAACTGCAGCATATGCAGACAATATCCTTATTTTCTCAGATGATATGGAAAATGCAATTCCAACTAACACTAACACCATCTACATCATCTACACTTACACCGTAAACAAAGATAAAACCAAGGTTTTCCTCTTAACCCGTTATGTTTTCACCCAATAGAACCAACCTAATGAAGCTTCAAAACAGCCAACTTCTTCAGCTGCTTAGTGTGCACCATCCCAGGATTCAACAATGATGTAACTAAAGGAAGGTCTTTGTGCAGGAGAAACACACACCCACCAGAATTAAGAGAGTTACATGACAGCTGTTTTTAACCAAATTTTAGTGCTAAGGAGCGCTCTGACATTTTTTTAATAATATATACTATTCGTGCGGTTTGAAATGGCTTCAAAAACTGTTTTTATTCCACTTCTCCCTTTTAGGATGCAAGCTCACTGGCTATCGTACAATTTATGTTGCACGTTTGCCTTCATCAAAGGCACTTAGCTGAACTGATGAGAAGGCTTTTCGGCGTTGTGGGTAATTTTCTGAATGTTTGCTTAACGTTGTTAAATATTAGTAACGCAGAAACCAGTTTATGGCCCCAATAATATTGCTTGCATAGATTCCCTTTTACTCCCAAAATGTCAGTAACTTTTAAAGATTTGAATATTGATTGTGTCAATAACGTTCCTCGTATTGGCACTCTGTTCAGGGCAGTCATTCGTCCACAGCTATTACTTTTACCACCAGTACCTTTCCTAATTGTTTGAGAGCGGCCCGGATACGTCTTTGACCCTTTATTCTTATCCAAGTACTAAATCAGCACAGAATAACCAACCACGATTGCACAGCAGTATGCTTTTATTAACACAACAGCTGTCTGTCAATGTTATTCGCATCCAGTTGGTAATATTCATCCCCTTGAAGATGGATCTTTGTAATTCATTTTTTTAAATAGCCCTTCCTCTCGCCAAGGGGGTACAAAGAGTTGACTTTTAATCCACACATTTGTTTATCGCACTACAAATCTAGACGCCATGCTGGCTGCTGCATTCTTTATTTATTAATGTCGCTTTCCCTATTTCTGTATGTATTGGGTTGTTCTGCTTTGTTTTGGACTCATGAGGGTAGTGGTTTTGCCTTATAAACTGTTGTATTGTGTGGATTTTCTTTACCAGTTGGGCAGATGTCTGGAAACATGGCATTCTGTTCTGGTGGTCCTTGTGGTAGACAGGGCACCAGGCTCCTGGGGAGGCCCTAATTTTGGCCTGTTTTCCAGTCCCGCGTTTCTATCTACATTAATGGCTGCGAGGGTTGAGCCTTGCGGAGCACCGGTCAATTACCTTCTCTTATGTCCAACTCACAGAGATTGATGTTATTATTATTACTATTATTATTCTTAATAGTATTATTATCGCGAAGAGTTTACGTTTATGGGGAGCTGCATGCCAGGCTCGTTCAAGAAGGGACAATACCAGGCCTTTGGGATTTGGTTTTAAACATAATGAGAGCCATGACCTTTCTTTGGATGATCAATCATGTTCTCTCCTCTTTTCTTAAAAGCCCCCTTCTTTGGGGGTTTGTGTCTGTTCTGTATGCAATGGAAATCCTGCTGTGCAACTTCCTTTATCCCCCTCACAGGAGATGGATGGGAAGTTTTTTGTTATTGTTTTATTAATATTAAACCGAACAGAATATGACCGCTGCAAGGCAGCGAACAGACCAGTCGCTAAAATAGTATAATCAGGATAGATCACGGATTCACATCTAATGAATGCAAATAGTGGGGGAGGAGAGAGAGGAGAGGTGGGTAGGAGGGGAGGTGGTAAGAAAAGGGAAAGCGGGGCAGGGAATGTAAACCAGCCAGTTAAGGAGGTCACATCTCCTTCAAGTTAATAGCGACACACCCGACATTCGACAAAGTCAAAGCAGTAGTCCACTGTAGTCTCATCTTCATTCAGGTCAGCTGTAAGTCGTAGTTAACCCTCAAGGGCAGGACCAAATGTTCCTCAGGAGAGTGAGAGCTGGCATCAAGTCCCAATATTCTTCTAAAAACTCCTGAGGGGTGGCAAGACCCTTCAGCCACGAGCCCCTACTGGGTCATCGCCACCTGCCCCAGTGCATTGCCACCCTACGTTTAGCCAATAGGCGGACCTCGGAGGGGGTGGGGGGGAGTGTAACTTCTGTAATATAACCTAGCACTGCATCCAGAGGGGAGCACCCAGGAGAGTAACACTTAACTTCAGTTATCACCCAAACTACCCCCTCCCAATAGGCCTTAATCCTGGGGCAGTCCCACTCCAATTGCAAGAATGTAGCATGAGGCTCTGTGCAGCGCACTCATCTTGCAGTCTACAAGGCCCATGCTCATCAGGCATGCAGGTGTGTAATAGAGTTTGTGCAAGAATTTTAAGTGAATAAGTCGCAGCCTGTATTTTGGAGACAAGGCCTTGGCCTGGGAGCAGCAGTATGTCCATTGCGCAACGGCAATGGCCATGTCAACATCTTCTGATCACTTCTGTCGGGCCAGGTCAATGCAGACCGGTATGGTTTTTTGCATTCTGGCATGAGTTTGAGTGACAAGCTTTCTGGGAGAGGGGACAGTGAGCGATTCCTCAAGCCCCAGGAGCGCAAGGGGCGCTGTCAGGAATGTGGAGTGGAGACCTTGTAGTTACTTTCCAAGCTGGTAGTAAGTCATGGAATCAAGGAGTGAGGAAGTAGTGTCCGGAAACACCTACTGGTCAGTGACGAATTCCCCCTGTGCCCCGAACGTAGTGAGTAGCATTCAATGCAAACATGTGCCTGTCCCCGTGTCAGCAGCCATTAGGATCAACATGTGTTGGAAGAGAGGAACAGACGGTGTGAATAAGTGGTCTAGAGAACTCTTCACCGCAGCTCATGCCATGCCCCAACCCTACATGCCACAGTGTCCAACTGATGGTGCACTCTGTGGTTTGGTCCATACAAAGCCTATTGGAGCGGACATGAAGCTGAGCGGTCAGTCTCAGGCACAGTATGCAGCTGAAACTGGATAGGGTGGAGCCATAATGGATGGGAAATTTAGTTACAGTTTGGGATGTCCTTATAGGAAGCTAAATATTCTTGCAGTTTACCCTTCAGGCTTTAGTCCTCCATGGCAAGCGTCCAGGTGTACTCTATCTTACCTTACATGAGACTAAGGGGTCATTTCGACCTCGGTGGTCTTTTCACTCGGCGTGCTGAAGACTGCCAGTGGTGGCGGTTTTCCACTCGGCGTATTATGACTGCTGGCAGCCCTCCGTCCTTTTCCGGACGGAGAGCCGCCAGCAGCCATACTGGTGGGCGGCGGGAAAGTGGAGGTTGCTCCACCTCCACCGCCACGTCAACAGAACACTGCCCACCGAATCACGTTCTGTGATTCGGCGTGGCGGTGTTCTGTTGACGGTGTGCTGGCGGCGGGGCAGCCCCCATGGATCCCGTCCCCTCCCGGAAGATCAACGGACAAGGTAAGTTGATCGTCCGTTAGGGGAGGGAGGTGGGGCCTTGTCTGTCTGTATGTATGTCTGTATGGATGTGTGCGTGTATGTCTGAATGAGGGTGTGCGTGTATGACTGTGTGTGTGTCTGTTGGCATGTTTGTTTGTGTGTGTGCGGGAATGTGTGTTAGTGGTGTCTGCATGCGTGCTGGGTGTGTGTCGGTGTTGTGATGTCGGGGGTAGGGGTGGGGAGGGGGTCCTGCCACCTGTGGGGGATGGCAGGGGGGTGGTGGGTGTTGGGGACGGACTCGGGGGAGGGGGTGGGGGTGGTGGAGACCCCTGTCAGTGCCAGGGAAGGAATTTCCTGGTACCGATAGTGCTTACCGCCATGGATTTCATGGCAGTTCCAAACCCCATGAACTCCATGGCGGTAAGCCGGGTCATGATACTGCCGGCGATCTTGTGACAGCCGCCGGGCTGGAGACCCAAGTCTCCAGCCCAGCGGTCATCTCCGCCATGGCGGTCTGATCGGAGAAGTGGCGGATGACCATGGCGGTAACCGCCATGGTCATAATTCAATTTTTTTTACCGCCAGCCTGTTGGCGGTAAAACCGCCACTTCTCCGTCAACCGCCAAGGTTGTAATGACCCCCTAAGGGTTTGATTTAGATGTTGGCAGAGGGAATACTCTGTCACAAACATGACAGATTTCCCGTCTGCTGAATTCCCATAGGATATAATAGGTTTGTAATATGGCAGATGGGATATCCGTCACATTTGTGACTGAGTATTCCCCTCTGCCTAGATCTAATACGGGCCCTTATTTTTTGGCAGTCAGGTGCCATGGCCGAGCAACAGCCTGGGTAACTAGAAGTCTCAGTTTACAGCCACCAGTCATGCAAAGCAAGGGAATATGTGACTAGTTGTGTCCCTGTATATGGCAGAAGCCTCTCCAGTGAGCATGAGCCATACGGAAGAGGCCATACAGTGAATGGCATAGATGACAGAGGCCTCAGAGGGCAGGGCCACTGTGGAGTTGTGGAATGAAATGTGGGTGAGTGGCACAATGAAACAAAACTCCAAAGGATTCCCTCTGACTAGGAAGTTCAGTGCTGAAACACAATGCAAAACGCCATAAAAACCACACACGAATTACAGATCCCTGAGGGAGCAGTCACCTTGGAAAGAGCGCATTTAGCTTTAATCTTCAGAAAGTTGTTATAAAGAGTCCTTTTGAAATACCAAATCAGAAGGCACAGGCATAAAGTACTAAAATCCCTTCAGCAAGCATCAGTCCTGGATATGGCCAAACAATGGAGATGAACATGGGAGAGGCACAATATGTTGGATCACCACAATGGCGTGATGAAAATCAAGGTAGGGAAAGGTGTTTTGCACAGATAAACAAGAAACTGATATAGATGTGAAAAAGTAAGCAAATTCACATCTTTTTAGTGAACAAATATCTGACCAAGAAGGCCAGGAAAAAAAGATAACATTTGTCTAGCTGGCTTTACTTGATTCATGAAGTATTCAAATAACAAGGGTGCACTTGCCTCAAGCATTTACTGCAAGCAAAAGACACACATGGGAAAGTCGGAGGAAGAGAAAAACGAAAAAGCATCACAATGGGAGAAAGCAGAAAGCTGCAAGAGTGAGCTAAAGGGGCATGGAGTGGCTTTAAATGGATTGAAGAGGCCCGAGTTGGCTTCAGGATTTTGCTGACTTTGTATTCCGTGTTTGCAGCAGCCACGTATTTAAGAGGAAGGCTGTGGGCATTTTTTATTTACAAATTAAGCACTGGGTAATACTCACCTGAAGACAAGGTATAAGTTACCTCTTAGAACTGGATGGATCAAGGACGTGATGCAACCTTTTGAGATCCTCTACGACTGTGCAATTTGCAAAAAAACTACATCATAAACTCTGCACTTTTTTCAAAAGCCTATGATATTAGCAAAAAAGACCTCCAAATCTAAAAAAAAAAAAAGAATCCTTTCTTTTATTGGCCAGCTATGCAGCTGTCAGGCCGCACAGTAGGGGTGCCTGGGGAGCAGAAGCCAGTCTCCCCGAGGCTTCTTCATGCGTGTGGCACAGGCCACATCAAGGAAGACTAAGGATAGATTGAAGGTAGGGAAGGGTGGGATTAGATGAGAGGCAATTTAGGGCTGGACGGGTAGGAGTTCAGCCTTTCCCTGACTCTATCAGTCCATCGGTAGGCAGAGAAAGATTTGAACCCAAATGCCCGATACTTAGGTGAATGAAAGGGAAGAAACGTTGTGGCATGGGGTGGGCGCAGGAATAATTAATAAGGAATGGGCAATGTGGTGAGATTAAATTATAGATGTATGTGAAACCATCTTTAATGAAGTTAGAGAGTCTAGAACGGTAGGTCAAGTGATGTTTTATGGAGTTTCAGCATAGGCAATATTTTGCGGGGCTAGTGAGTCAGGTCCAGGCATATTCACACCTATGGTTGATGGCACAGGGAAGGGGATGGGACAGAAATATGGGGCTTTGGAGCAGGGGACGGTGGAGGTGGTTTGGAGATGTTATCTGAGGCTTGAGGAGAGATCGGTGAGGCAGTGGAATGGCTTTGAGTGTAATAAGAAGGGAAGATGTTTTGGCAATAGGGATAAGTTGTTTGGGGACTCCGCATTTTGGAGATCATTAAGGGAGGGGGACGTTAGGAATGTTGATGTATAAGTGAAGCTGGTTTACTTAAGTAATGCAAGTTGTTGAATTAAACTACAAAGCTGTCTAAGTTAAAGTGGCCTTTTATGATAACTTGGTCTGCACCTGAAGGAAGGCCGAGCTTCAGGCAAGAGAGATGCATTTTTAGGGTCTCACCTGCGAGTGCATGCACTAGCTCATGCATCTCACCTGCGAGAGACTGTTGTGTACAGTAAAGGGCTTGGAGCCCACCTGCCGTTTACCATTTGTTGGCTTGCGTGGCCTCGTAATTTGTTACTGCATGCCTGGCATCATTTCTGTTCCTCTGTGTGGAGCAATGGCCAAGCACTGATTGATTCAGCTTAACCAGTGCCCGTCCGCTGCTCCTGACGTAACTGAGGTACTATTTCGTTCTCTTTAACTTCTAGTGCCTTGCAAACAGAAGGCTTGTGACTTACAAAAACATGCCCAGCAGGACAAACAAAATTGCAAAATTCTATTTTTTATATCAAACTTTCTTTTATTTTGCCATGTTGTCTTTTATCACTTTGCACACATATTCTTTTGTTTTTGCTTGTGAGTGCTGTTCTCAAAAGATGATGATTGCTTTGTTCTAAATATTTCAAAACAACATTGTTTCTTTATTATGTGTGATATGTCTGAAATGATGCTTTAACACATAATCATGTAGCACACTCCAATCCACCCCACTCCAATTCACCCATTACAATCCACCCCATGCCAATCCACCCACCCCACTCTAATTTAAACCACTCACCCCAATCCAATCCAGCCTACCCCAATACAATCCTCCCAACCCACCCCTATGTAATCTCCCCGACTCAAGTTCGCCCCACTCCAATCCAAACCAATCTGCACCACTCTGAAACAATCTGCCCTTCTCCAATTCAAAACAATCTGTCCCACTCCCGTCTGCCCCTCTCCAAATCAAACCAATATGCCCCACTACAATCCAAACAATGTACCCCACTGCAATCCAAAACAGTATGCTCCACTGCAATCCAAAACAATAAGCCCCACTCCTATCTACTTCACTCCAATCTGCCACACGCCAATCCAAAACAATACGCCCCACTCCAATTCAAAACAAACTGCCCCACTCCAATCTGCTGCAATCAAAAACAGTCTGCCCGCTGCAGTCTGCTGCACTCCAGTCCAAAACAATATGCCCCACTCCGATCAAATCCACCTCACCCCAATAGAATCCACCTCACTTCAATCCAATCCAGTCCATCCGACACCAATCCAATCCAGCCCAGTCCAAACAACCCCACCCCAATCCAATCCAGCCCACCCCAATCCACTCAAATTCAGTCCACCCAATCTAAGCCAATCTGCCCCACTCCAGCTGGTTCATTCATCTCCAATCTAACACACCCTCACCCCAATACATCCCACCCCACTCAACCCAACCTACCCTACGCGAATCCAACCCACCCCAATCAAATCCAACGCAATCCAACCACACCACTCCAATTCATCCCACTCCAATACAATCCACTTTAATCCACCGCCCTACAGTCAAATCCAGTCCCCATTAATCCACCCTACTCCAGTCCAACCCACCCCACTCCAAACCACCTTAATCTACTCCACTCCAATCCAGTCTACCCCGTCCAATGAATCCACCCCACACCACTCCAATCCACCCACACCATCTAATCTGTCCCAATCCAATCCACCACACTCAATCCAATCCACCCCACTCAATCCAACCCATCCCAATCAATCCAATCTACCCACTCAATCCAAACCACCTCACTCCAATACACTCCATCGCAATCTGATCCACCCCAATCCAATCCACCCCCACTCCACCATGCCAATCCAATCCACCTCACCTCACTTTAATTTACCCCACTGCAATCTACTCCACCCCAAACTGCCTCACCCCAATCCCACCCATCCCACTTCAATCCAATCCATCCCACCCCACCCACCCCATTTCAATCCAATCCACCCCACTGTACTCCAATCCATCCCACTCTACTCCAGTCAATCCCACTCTGACCCAGTCCACCCACCACAGTTCAGTTCACTGGACTCCAATCCAATCCACCCCACACTAATCCAATCCACTCCACCACAACCCTTCCAATACAGCATCCTTCAATCCAATCCACCCCACTCCATTCCAATCCATCCCACTGCAGCCCACAACACCTTAGCCCAATCCACCCCACCCCATTTCAATCCACCCTACTCCAATCCAATCTACTCCACCCCACTCAAATCCACCCCACTCACTCCAGTCCACCGCAATCTATCCCAATTCAATCCACCCCACCCCATGCCAGTTCTGTACAACCCACTCCAATCCAATACACCCGGCCCACCCCAGTCCAAGCCACCCCACTCCAATTCAGTTCACCCACTCTACTCCAATCCAGTGAATTCAGTCCACCCCACTCCATTCCAATCCACACCACTCCACTCCATCACAATCATATCCACCCCACCCAGACCTATCACTTCAATCCAACCCACCCACCCCAATCCAATCCGATCTACTTAACTGAGATCCACCCCAATCCATTCCACCACACCCCATTTCAATCTACTCCTATCCAGTCCATCCTACACCCATCCACCCCACTCAATCCACCCCATTTTACTCCAATCCAATTCACCCAACTCTACTCCAACCCAATCCACCCCACAACCGCAATCCACTCTTAACCACTCCACAATATTCCACCCCTCTTTACAACACTCTCCACAATTGAACTCTGCTCCACTCTACAACACTCTAACAAATCCACTCTAAGACATTCTACTCCCCCACTTCACTTTTACACTCCAATGCACTAACTTTTATCCATGCTGAACAGCAGCCACACTGATTTACAACATGGCAAAACACATTTCCAAAGCCAATAGCTCTTGTACAGGGGAGATTTATTAGCTTTGCAAATGCTTGTCTTTCCTTCCTGCCTGCTGCGTGTGACCAACTCCACCATGCCCTAAGGGAATTGCCTTCAGCCCACCATCTGGAAGCTTTCAACATGGTGCTTGCTGTCAACGTTGCTCCAGGCTTATCCTACATAAGGAACAAAAAAACACTGAAAGGAAACAATTTCTTCTAAACACTGCTTTATTCCTTCAGAACAACCAACAGCAAGCAACTCACACGATAAACGTCTACCTTGCTCATACGGCTTTGGGAATATTAAGAGCATTCACAAAATCACTGCACCATTATCTTTTTCTGGTTTCTAATTGTGCTTTTGTTTGTTTTAGTTCATGACTATGGAAAAAAGCCATGAACATTGTGGACAAAATGGTACTAAATGTTTCATTTCTACATATTTCTTATGATGTTCACAGGCTTTCAAAATGTAAACTGGGTTACATTTTATCTTTCCACTATATTGTCTCCCTCTCAGGGGCGGCCCCTCCACAGTGGCGGAGGGGCATCCCCCCCTGGATGAGCCAGCAGATTAAAAATAAAACGATAGCTTGCTATTGTTTTATTTTTCATTTTTCATCTACTGGCTCAGCCAGCAGGTGCAGGGAGTGGCGGGGCTGGGCCACCGGGAAGTGGGAGAGTGCACTAAGTGCACAAGTGTGTTTGGCCGGCCGTTTCAGGCCCGCCAAGCACACATGCACACCAAGGTTTCTCCAAACAGCACAGACCCCAGGCTTGGGTCTGAGTGGCAGTGACTGCCGCTCAGACCAATCCTGACACTGCTTACATACAATGTTTAGCATATAAGCAGCGTCAAGATTACTGGGGAGCCTGTGCTGATGTACCAGCAAATGTTGGGAAACCAGAAGTGGATTGAGGCGGCAGGAGACAGAGACGGGAGACAGGCGGCGCAAGGTAAGAGGTTTCTTTTTTTTTAAATGTTTCCCCCGTCGTTCGTTCACTCACCCCCATCCCCTTCCTTGACATATGCGGTGGCCACCACTGCTCCCTCTGGTGCCTGGCACTGTTGCTGAAAATATAGCTATTAGTTTAAAATGAGAAAAGGAAACTCAACTCTAGACCCTTAACCGAGAATGTTTGCCACTGGCAAAATATAGGAGCATACTGACCTTGCCTTATTTTTGTAATTTTGCAAAGCAAGAAATGAAAAAAATTCACGTTTCTGAAAATTCAATTCCATCTTTTCAGGGTAATTCGTGAAGTGATGCTGTCCCTCTCCATCCTTAGTTCAGTAAAGAACAAAAATGAAGCATATAGTTTTAGTGTCCTTGTTCATTGTAAAGCGTTATTAAAAGTTGTCATGATGTTTGTTGTATTCTTACTCTGTTAGTTTGTTTTTTAAAACCTTCATTTTTGAGCTTTTGTACCAAACAAATACAGCAGATTAATCATAGTGAACAGTACAGAGGCTGAAAGTCAGGTTATGCTAGCAATAATAGGTGGCATCGGTCCAAACATTAATGACAACAAACTTGATGAACAGACTGGTGCAACACATTAGAAGGGGCAATAGCAGGAGTATAGAGAGGAAGGTTCCAAATGGGATTGCTATATTTGAAACAGAGCCAGCAAAAGGAACATGAGAAAGTGTAGTAAAATTAAAAGGAGTCATTAATCAAATGCTACATGAGGACTTTGTGAACAGGGTGTGCATGGAGGATTCCATGCAAGTGGCGGCGCTGTCAGGAGATAGTTTCGAAGTGGTTGCCATATATCTTTAGGTCTTGAAGAGGGCGGCTGCAACTTGCATAGATTTCACTGGTAGTATCACAAATGGACATATTGTAGAGCCAGGCTGACATGGTAGGGAGAGAACCACTTCCCCAATAAAGTGCCACCTGGCATTTTGCAAGAAGTAGGGCCAGGGCAGCGAACTGTCAAGTGTGTTGAGGTAGGGGTTTTACATATCCCAATAGTGCTAGTAACGACAATACCGTGAATGGACTCCCAGTAAGTGTGGGGTGCAATTCCAGGCAAGATGCACGAAATCAGCGTGTTCAGCAGAGCATTTTGGGCAGGTGTGTGTCTGGGAGGAGTCTAGTCTGGCCAACAGCTGTGGTGTAACATATGTACAGTGGAAAAATATGTAATTTAACTGTTCATGTCGATGATTGTTGGAGATAAGTTTGGTTTGGGCACCGCAATAGTGCCACTGTTTGTCAGTCAGAGCACTACCTAAATCCCACTCCCAGGCAACCCAAGACTTCTCCAGTCCAAGGGGTCGCAGTTTAAATAAGGGAGGTGTTATAAAGCCTGGAAATTGGATGCATTTCCTCGGGGACCCAAAGATCAAGGAGAGAGGCGAAACTTCAGCTGGCTCCACCGGATATGTAGACAGAATTGCATGCAATGTACTGTGTAGGCGGTGTAGGATGAATCTAACTGTGTCCGATGACTCCCTCAAGTAGTGTGGACAGATTTAAGGATGCCATCACTGTAAAGCTTACCTAGGGCATACAAGTGATGAGAATCTAGCGTACGTTGAGTGGCCCATTCCGGGGTGAGTGCGATCCAGGGGTTGTTTGACAAGGGTAGGTGCAGGGAGTACAGAGTGGTGTATCCCAAATGTCTGAGTAGTTTAGACCAAGCCCAGCAAGTAGTAGGAAGTGTCTGCATCTCATCCGGGCTCCTAGGGTGGCCCCTTGGAAGCAGTGAGGGGAGCGAATAGGGGAGTGCTTGTGAGTGTTCAGGCTTAAGAAAGGGTAGACGCGCCTCTGGGTGGTACCAAAAGTAAGCAAAATGTACCTGGGCCACTAGGTAGTAGAGGCACAGGCCGAGCATCGCAAATCTACCTCTCTCATAAGGAAGAGTTAAAGTATCCCATCAAACATGAGGATGCTGTCCAGCCCAGACAAGTGTATCTTACTCTGTTAGTTGAACATAATTTGCACTAACGGTGAAAAAGCTCCTAGAGACTGTCTTGTGGCTTCAATTATTGAAATCAGATCTAAGTTCTGCTGTACTCGCTCCTTACGACCTGACTCTCTCCAAAACCTATTTAATATGATGCCATGGTTGTAGCGTACACAATTCAGCTCCATGTGGTTTCTGTGCAGCCCAAATCATGGCTTTTCTACCTCCAAAATAAAAAAATAAAAAAATTATGTGAGGCAAAAATGGGCCATTTCTGGGCCAATAATTACATTTGAAACCTTATGTCATATTTACCTCCAAGGGTTACATTTGTACCATCTATTTCCCAAACTGCGTTGCAGCGTGCAGCAGTGTTAGTGACACATATAGTCAGAGTCACTGTAGCCTCCTTGTAGGAAGTTGGCTCTGTATGTGCTATTTCAAAGTAAGGAATAGCATGCACAGAGTCCAAGGGTTCCCCTTAGAGGTAAAATAGTGGTAAAAAGAGATAATACTAATGCTCTATTTTGTGGTAGTGTGGTCGAGCAGTAGGCTTATCCAAGGAGTAGTGTTAAGCATTTGTTGTACATACACATAGACAATAAATGAGGTACACACACTCAGAGACAAATCCAGCCAATAGGTTTTGTAATAGAAAAATATATTTTCTTAGTTTATTTTAAGAACCACAGGTTCAAATTTAACATGTAATATCTTGTTTGAAAGGTATTGCAGGTAGGTACATTAGGAACTTTGAATCATTTCAATTGCATGTATACTTTTCAAGTTATTCACAAATAGCTATTTTAAAAGTGGACACTGCAATTTTCACAGTTCCTGGGGGAGGTAAGTTTTTGTTAGTTTTACCAGGTAAGTACGACACTTACAGGGTTCAGTTCTTGGTCCAAGGTAGCCCACCGTTGGGGGTTCAGAGCAACCCCAAAGTTACCACACCAGCAGCTCAGGGCCGGTCAGGTGCAGAGTTCAAAGTGGTGTCCAAAACGCATAGGCTTCAATGGAGAGAAGGGGGTGCCCCGGTTCCAGTCTGCCAGCAGGTAAGTACCCGCGTCTTCGGAGGGCAGACCAGGGGGGTTTTGTAGGGCACCGGGGGGGGACACAAGCCCACACAGAAATTTCACCCTCAGCGGCGCGGGGGCGGCCGGGTGCAGTGTTAGAACAAGCGTCGGGTTCGCAATGGAAGTCAATGAGAGATCAAGGGATCTCTTTAGCGCTGCAGGCAGGCAAGGGGGGGCTTCCTCGGGGAAACCTCCACTTGGGCAAGGGAGAGGGACTCCTGGGGGTCACTTCTGCAGTGAAAGTCCGGTCCTTCAGGTCCTGGGGGCTGCGGGTGCAGGGTCTTTTCCAGGCTTCGGGACTTAGGTTTCAGAGAGTCGCGGTCAGGGGAAGCCTCGGGATTCCCTCTGCAGGCGGCGCTGTGGGGGGTCAGGGGGGACAGGTTTTGGTACTCACAGTCGTAGAGTAGTCCGGGGGTCCTCCCTGAGGTGTTGGTTCTCCACCAGCCGAGTCGGGGTCGCCGGGTGCAGTGTTGCAAGTCTCACGCTTCTTGCGGGGAGATTGCAGGGTTCTTTAAAGCTGCTCCTTTGGATAAAGTTGCAGTCTTTTTGGAGCAGGTCCGCTGTCCTCGGGAGTTTCTTGTCGTCGTCGAAGCAGGGCAGTCCTCAGAGGATTCAGAGGTCGCTGGTCCCTTTGGAAGGCGTCGCTGGAGCAGAGTTCTTTGGAAGGCAGGAGACAGGCCGGTGAGTTTCTGGAGCCAAGGCAGTTGTTGTCTTCTGGTCTTCCTCTGCAGGGGTTTTCAGCTAGGCAGTCCTTCTTCTTGTAGTTGCAGGAATCTAGTTTCTAGGTTCAGGGAGAGCCCTTAAATACTAAATTTAAGGGCGTGTTTAGGTCTGGGGGGTTAGTAGCCAATGGCTACTAGCCCTGAGGGTGAGTACACCCTCTTTGTGCCTCCTCCCAAGGGGAGGGGGTCACATCCCTAATCCTATTGGGGGAATCCTCCATCTGCAAGATGGAGGATTTCTAAAAGTTAGAGTCATTCCAGCTCAGGACACCTTAGGGGCTGTCCTGACTGGCCAGTGACTCCTCCTTGTTTTCCTCATTATCTCTCCTGGACTTGCCGCCAAAAGTGGGGGCTGGGTCCAGGGGGCGGGCATCTCCACTAGCTGGAGTGCCCTGGGGCATTGTAACACGAAGCTTGAGCCTTTGAAGCTCACTGCTAGGTGTTACAGTTCCTGCAGGGGGAAGGTGTGAAGCACCTCCACCCAGAGCAGGCTTTGTTTCTGTCCTCCGAGAGCACAAAGGCTCTCACCGCATGAGGTCAGAAACTCGTCTCAGCAGCAGGCTGGCACAGACCAGTCAGTCCTGCACTGAACAATTGGGTAAAATACAGGGTGCATCTCTAAGATGCACTCTGTGTGCATTTTTTAATAAATCCAACACTGGCATCAGTGTGGGTTTATTATTCTGAGAAGTTTGATACCAAACTTCCCAGTATTCAGTGTAGCCATTATGGAGCTGTGGAGTTCGTTTTTGACAGACTCCCAGCCCATATACTCTTATGGCTACCCTGCACTTACAATGTCTAAGGTTTTGTTTAGACACTGTAGGGGCATAGTGCTCATGCACATATGCCCTCACCTGTGGTATAGTGCACCCTGCCTTAGGGCTGTAAGGCCTGCTAGAGGGGTGACTTACCTATGCCACAGGCAGTGTGAGGTTGGCATGGCACCCTGAGGGGAGTGCCATGTCGACTTAGTCATTTTCTCCCCACCAGCACACACAAGCTGGCAAGCAGTGTGTCTGTGCTGAGTGAGGGGTCCCTAGGGTGGCATAAGACATGCTGCAGCCCTTACAGACCTTCCCTGGCATCAGGGCCCTTGGTACCAGGGGTACCAGTTACAAGGGACTTACCTAGGTGCCAGGGTTGTGCCAATTGTGGAGTCAATGGTACATTTTAGGTGAAAGAACACTGGTGCTGGGGCCTAGTTAGCAGGGTCCCAGCACACTTCTCAGTCAAGTCAGCATCAGTATCAGGCAAAAAGTGGGGGGTAACTGCAACAGGGAGCCATTTCTTTACACAAGCCCCCCAGCCCACAGGCCAGGAGACTCAGCCAAAGGTGGGAGAGTCTTCCTAGTCTGTCAGGCGAGGAAGAGTAGAGGAAATAGGCTGGTTTGTTGCAGGGCCTACTCTGCCTTACATCCTCCTGCTCAGGTCATTCCCTCTGGGGAACTGACCCATTTCCACAGTAATAGGACCTAGTCTGAATTGCCTCTTGTCTGTGTCTTTAATGTCTCCACCCATTCTCTCTATTTTGGGGTTAGAGGTATCCACCTCTGCTAATCTTATCTTAGCCAGGGTCACCCCTAGCTTACCCAAAGAGGTTACCCAGAGCTGGAGTAACCCCACCATGACCAACAGGGTCAGGGGGCCTAATTTGCTATTTGGCATGGGGTCAGACCACCATGCCAAGGATAGTGCAGCCATAAAGGCTAACACCCAGCAGAGGCCACTGACAGCTGTCAGTGCCCAGAACCACACCTTTAGCTCTTCACCTACAAGGGAAGGGGCTAAGTTACAGGCTTCTTTGGGTTCAGGGTGCCTGTCTGCTGTATTAGAGTGGGGGGTTACCACATCTTGTAGTAAACACCCTTCTTCCACTCTTTCTTCTGTTAGCTGAGAAGCCACACACTCAGGCTTAACAGTTGCCTGTCTAGCCAGGACTTCTTGTGTGTCAGGTTGGACTGTACCAGTGCCACTTTTGGAGTTCTCCCCTACTGGAGCAGAATCTCCTTGGCTTGCTGGAACCTTGGCTAAAGGTTGCCCACCTTTCCTATTCTGTTTTCTTTTTTTTTTCTTCTGGGGCCTACCTGCAGTTACTGCAGGGGCAGGACCTCCAGAATCCTTGGGAGAGGACTGGCACTGGACCAGTTCTTCTCTTGGGCTCTGACTAACCTCTGGGTAGTCATTTCCAAGGAGACAATCAAGGGGGAGGTCTGTACTGACTACCACCCTTCTCCAGCTAAAAGTGCCACCCACTTCTATGGGCACAAAAGCCACAGGCCTATCAGTGACCCTGTCTGGGCTAACTCTTACTCTGGCCATCTCACCTGGGATGTACTGGTTTGAGAACACCAGCCTGTCATGTACAATAGTGTGACTGGCACAAGTGTCTCTCAGGGCAGTGGCTGGAATTCCATTCACCAGTAGGTGGTGGAAGTGTCTACTTCCCTCTGGAATCTCCAACTCACCTGTTGGGCCCTTTTTCCAATTGAAGGCTATGAAGACCTCCTCATCTGAGGAGTCATCTCCAATGGCTACACTGGTTACCCCTGGGATTTTGCTAGGGGGTTTGTTTTTGGGACAAGAAGTGTCCTTGGTATGGTGCCCGGTCTGTTTACAGTTATGGCACCATGCCTTAGTGGCATCCCAGCTCTTACCCTGGTACCCACCTTTGTTTTGGGTTGTGTCTCTGGGCCCACCTACCTGGTCTGGTTTTTGGGGGCCTACAGGGGACTCTTTTTCTTTGTTTCTAGTGTCACCCACTTTCTCCTGGGGAGGCTTTGTGACCCCTTTCTTTTGGTCACCCCCAGTGGAAGTTTTGGTTACCCTAGTCTTGACCCAGTGGTCTGCCTTCTTTCCCAATTCTTGGGGAGAAATTGGACCTAGGTCTACCAGATACTGATGCAACTTTTCATTGAAGCAGTTACTTAAAATGTGTTCTTTCATAAACAAATTATAAAGCCCAACATAGTCATACACTTCATTTCCAGTTACCCAACCATCCAGTGTTTTCACTGAGTAGTCAACATAATCAACCCAGGTCTGGCTCGAGGATTTTTGAGCCCCCCTGAATCTAATTCTATACTCCTCAGTGGAGAATCCAAAGCCCTCAATCAGGGTACCCTTCATGAGGTCATAAGATTCTGCATCTTTTTTAGAGAGTGTGAGGAGTCTATCCCTACACTTTCCTGTGAACATTTCCCAAAGGAGAGCACCCCAGTGAGATTTGTTCACTTTTCTGGTTTCACAAGCCCTCTCAAAAGCTGTGAACCATTTGGTGATGTCATCACCATCTTCATATTTAGTTACAATCCCTTTGGGGATTTTCAACATGTCAGGAGAATCTCTGACCCTATTTATGTTGCTGCCACCATTGATGGGTCCTAGGCCCATCTCTTGTCTTTCCCTTTCTATGGCTAGGATCTGTCTTTCCAAAGCCAATCTTTTGGCCATCCTGGCTAACTGGATGTCCTCTTCACTGGAGTTATCCTCAGTGATTTCAGAGTTGTTGGTCCCTCCTGTGAGGGAACCAGCCTCTCTGACTATTATTTGTGGAGTCAGGGCTTGAGAAGCCCTGTTCTCCCTAGATAGGACTGGTGGGGGGGAATCACCCTCCAAGTCACTATCATCATCCTCTGTGTTGCCATCCTCAGAGGGGTTGGCTCTTTCAAACTCTGCCAACAGCTCCTGGAGCTGTAGTTTGGAAGGTCTGGAGCCCATTGCTATTTTTTTTAGTTTACAGAGTGACCTTAGCTCTCTCATCTGTAGATGGAGGTAAGGTGTGGTGTCGAGTTCCACCACATTCACATCTGTATTAGACATTATGCTTCTAAAAGTTGGAATACTTTTTAAGAAACTAAAACTAGTTCTAGAATCTAATTCAAACTTTTACCAAACTTTTAAACTCTAAAAGAAAATGCTAACAGGGACTAACACAAGGCCCTAGCAGGACTTTTAAGAATTTAGAAAACTTTTCAAATTGCAAAAATCAATTTCTAATGACAATTTTGGAATTTGTCGTGTGATCAGGTATTGGCTGAGTAGTCCAGCAAATGCAAAGTCTTGTACCCCACCGCTGATCCACCAATGTAGGAAGTTGGCTCTGTATGTGCTATTTCAAAGTAAGGAATAGCATGCACAGAGTCCAAGGGTTCCCCTTAGAGGTAAAATAGTGGTAAAAAGAGATAATACTAATGCTCTATTTTGTGGTAGTGTGGTCGAGCAGTAGGCTTATCCAAGGAGTAGTGTTAAGCATTTGTTGTACATACACATAGACAATAAATGAGGTACACACACTCAGAGACAAATCCAGCCAATAGGTTTTGTAATAGAAAAATATATTTTCTTAGTTTATTTTAAGAACCACAGGTTCAAATTTAACATGTAATATCTTGTTTGAAAAGTATTGCAGGTAAGTACATTAGGAACTTTGAATCATTTCAATTGCATGTATACTTTTCAAGTTATTCACAAATAGCTATTTTAAAAGTGGACACTGCAATTTTCACAGTTCCTGGGGGAGGTAAGTTTTTGTTAGTTTTACCAGGTAAGTACGACACTTACAGGGTTCAGTTCTTGGTCCAAGGTAGCCCACCGTTGGGGGTTCAGAGCAACCCCAAAGTTACCACACCAGAAGCTCAGGGCCGGTCAGGTGCAGAGTTCAAAGTGGTGCCCAAAACGCATAGGCTTCAATGGAGAGAAGGGGGTGCCCCGGTTCCAGTCTGCCAGCAGGTAAGTACCCGCGTCTTCGGAGGGCAGACCAGGGGGGTTTTGTAGGGCACCGGGGGGGACACAAGCCCACACAGAAATTTCACCCTCAGCGGCGCGGGGGCGGCCGGGTGCAGTGTTAGAACAAGCGTCGGGTTCGCAATGGAAGTCAATGAGAGATCAAGGGATCTCTTTAGCGCTGCAGGCAGGCAAGGGGGGGCTTCCTCGGGGAAACCTCCACTTGGGCAAGGGAGAGGGACTCCTGGGGGTCACTTCTGCAGTGAAAGTCCGGTCCTTCAGGTCCTGGGGGCTGCGGGTGCAGGGTCTTTTCCAGGCGTCGGGACTTAGGTTTCAGAGAGTCGCGGTCAGGGGAAGCCTTGGGATTCCCTCTGCAGGCGGCGCTGTGGGGGCTCAGGGGTGACAGGTTTTGGTACTCACAGTCGTAGAGTAGTCCGGGGGTCCTCCCTGAGGTGTTGGTTCTCCACCAGCCGAGTCGGGGTCGCCGGGTGCAGTGTTGCAAGTCTCACGCTTCTTGCGGGGAGATTGCAGGGTTCTTTAAAGCTGCTCCTTTGGATAAAGTTGCAGTCTTTTTGGAGCAGGTCCGCTGTCCTCAGGAGTTTCTTGTCGTCGTCGAAGCAGGGCAGTCCTCAGAGGATTCAGAGGTTGCTGGTCCCTTTGGAAGGCGTCGCTGGAGCAGAGTTCTTTGGAAGGCAGGAGACAGGCCGGTGAGTTTCTGGAGCCAAGGCAGTTGTTGTCTTCTGGTCTTCCTCTGCAGGGGTTTTCAGCTAGGCAGTCCTTCTTCTTGTAGTTGCAGGAATCTAGTTTCTAGGTTCAGGGAGAGCCCTTAAATACTAAATTTAAGGGCGTGTTTAGGTCTGGGGGTTAGTAGCCAATGGCTACTAGCCCTGAGGGTGAGTACACCCTCTTTGTGCCTCCTCCCAAAGGGAGGGGGTCACATCCCTAATCCTATTGGGGGAATCCTCCATCTGCAAGATGGAGGATTTCTAAAAGTTAGAGTCACTTCAGCTCAGGACACCTTAGGGGCTGTCCTGACTGGCCAGTGACTCCTCCTTGTTTTCCTCATTATCTCTCCTGGACTTGCCGCCAAAAGTGGGGGCTGGGTCCAGGGGGCGGGCATCTCCACTAGCTGGAGTGCCCTGGGGCATTGTAACACGAAGCTTGAGCCTTTGAAGCTCACTGCTAGGTGTTACAGTTCCTGCAGGGGGGAGGTGTGAAGCACCTCCACCCAGAGCAGGCTTTGTTTCTGTCCTCAGAGAGCACAAAGGCTCTCACCGCATGAGGTCAGAAACTCGTCTCAGCAGCAGGCTGGCACAGACCAGTCAGTCCTGCACTGAACAATTGGGTAAAATACAGGGTGCATCTCTAAGATGCACTCTGTGTGCATTTTTTAATAAATCCAACACTGGCATCAGTGTGGGTTTATTATTCTGAGAAGTTTGATACCAAACTTCCCAGTATTCAGTGTAGCCATTATGGAGCTGTGGAGTTCGTTTTTGACAGACTCCCAGCCCATATACTCTTATGGCTACCCTGCACTTACAATGTCTAAGGTTTTGTTTAGACACTGTAGGGGCATAGTGCTCATGCACATATGCCCTCACCTGTGGTATAGTGCACCCTGCCTTAGGGCTGTAAGGCCTGCTAGAGGGGTGACTTACCTATGCCACAGGCAGTGTGAGGTTGGCATGGCACCCTGAGGGGAGTGCCATGTCGACTTAGTCATTTTCTCCCCACCAGCACACACAAGCTGGCAAGCAGTGTGTCTGTGCTGAGTGAGGGGTCCCTAGGGTGGCATAAGACATGCTGCAGCCCTTACAGACCTTCCCTGGCATCAGGGCCCTTGGTACCAGGGTTACCAGTTACAAGGGACTTACCTAGGTGCCAGGGTTGTGCCAATTGTGGAGTCAATGGTACATTTTAGGTGAAAGAACACTGGTGCTGGGGCCTGGTTAGCAGGGTCCCAGCACACTTCTCAGTCAAGTCAGCATCAGTATCAGGCAAAAAGTGGGGGTTAACTGCAACAGGGAGCCATTTCTTTACACTCCTTTGCTGTCCTTCCCTTGGAACAGCTCCTAATTGGAGTAGTGACAGCTTAACACTACCGATAAACAAGCTCAATGAGCTCCTTCCGTGGAGGTTTCCGGGAACAGTGAGTCCATTTTTAGGTTGAGCCTAGGCAGCACGCATTCGCTGTCTGGAAGACATGTTGTACTGAATAAAAGACTTTGCTCCCGCCTGCTGCTTATTAATGGTTTAGTCCAGTGTTGCTCTTCTTTGCTGCCTCCTAAGTGGTTTACACAGCAAATATGTCACTTCCATTTTTAGCAGAGGAGCAGCGCCCAAATACTGTTTCCTTCCTCTTGCATTCTTCATCTGTTGCTGGGACGAATGTTTTTTTTTTTTTCGCAGCGCAGCGCATCACGCCACGTTTTATCTTTAAATGTGGCGGCCACGCCGTTCGTTCTGCACGGCATGGCACGCCCACCTCCATTTCTTATTAATTACTTCAAACATACTTTAGCTCTCAGCATGGCGCCTATTTCATGAGCCCCATGCTTTATCTTTTACTTTCCTGCTTGTTTTTGTGTGCCAACACCTGAATACCAACATTTTCCTTACTCACTGCATGCAAAGATCACGTGCCAGTGAAAACATTGATTGACTTTTAAAAAATCTGTACTTACCTTTTACTGTGAATGTCAAAATGTCCTTGGGTGTTTACTCAATGTGTAAATTACACAAACACATATTACGTTCGAATCCAAAGGTTTTTAATCAACGACAACTTTTAGTTCACATACCTGCCTAAGTTATGAGTTTTTGTCAATATCATTGAGAATTGGTCACCCCATGCATGCTACCCCTTTTTCTAAGCTGTCCAGGTTTCTTAAACTCAGCATGATCTGTTGACCTTGTGGCAAAGATGCAGGCTGCACGTTTCCTGATTGGCTGATATTTGTTAACCCTTCGATGCCCAGCTATTATTAGACATGGTTCCAAAGCCTCTGATTAACCACATCAAAAGTGAAGCAGGGAGAATGAAATGCTGTGCTCTGATAGGCAGCAGCTTGGCACTGGAATGCAGCTGGAGTATTTGAAATGGAAGTGTAAGTAACAATAATTGGCATAGTTCGTTTCTATATATGACGCTTGTAGCAGACTTGCAGTTGCACAGTGCCTTAAAAAGTGTTATCGCTAGTAGTCTTAGCAGTACGTTTACATTTACAATGCCAATAGCTCTGACTCAAGCAAATGCGAGACCTATTGCATTGCAAATGCTTGTTCTATTTGGTGAAGTGAACAGAACATTAAGTATGCATCTTAGTTGTGTGCACAAATACCCCAGAAACCCAACAGTGTACTGCAAAACGTACTGCTTTAGTGCATGCAGCAAAATCATCGTCTATGACACGTTGCAATATCCTGCAGTGTCTGTTATGGTCAAAGTGAACAAGGAATAAAGTTGGTCCATAAGGCCTGAGAATGGAAGAGATGAAGAACAAGGAACACATTTGGATTAGAACACAGGCTTATCAATGGAAAACTGAGGAAGCCTTCACGGAAGGAAAACAAAAGAACCAACAAAACACTGCAAAATGTAATACAATAAGGAACACCTATCTACACATATATGTAGTAGGCTAAGGTAATATTTATACAATGTAGGAAACACACGTGTGAGACATTTAGAAGAGGTAACATGTACCAGTAGACAGCCATGAAGGTAAATTGGCGAAATGAAGAGACAAAGTGCACAAACGGAAAGGAAAACGTTGGAAAAACATAACAGGTGCTTAGGCAGGCCCTAGAATGAACTGATACGACAGCGATCCAAACCACAACCAACATGCGCAAGTAGAAGAAATTTGTCAATAATCCTATTTATTTGTATAGCTTCCCCTCCTACAGTAATGGAGGTTCTTCTCAGTTAAAAGCAACCATCTTGCTATGGGAAGTCTCTTGATGTTGTCTGAGTGTGCGCATTTCCATGCCACCATCTTGTCTTGGGAGTGTCCCTGGAGTGCTAAATGAGTTTAAATTGAAATTTATTCCATGATTAATTAAAATGATTACAAGCAATATAAAACAGAATTTTTTTTAAATACATCGATAAAAATGACAAAATAGAATAAAATGTTGTATCCCAGTGTGCCACTAGGTAAATAAAACTCTAAAAAAATACACTTCACAGGACCCAGAAATAAAAACATAATAAACCTCGCTGCTTGGTATTCACTGCTAAGCAGCATGCAGGCCTGCTGCAGTAGACTAGTTGCTGACTGAATTTCTGAGGCAGCCGAAGTGCCAAGCTGCACTAAAATCAAAAGTGACATGAAGACACTGGATCAGCTATTCTAGAACAAGCCTAAAAAATGCAGGCATGCTACGTAAGACTAATCGCTCTCTCATTTCACTAAGTGTTTGAAAGACAAATTGCACTAAGCTCTAAGGTGTCTTGTGTAATTGCGTCAGGCTTGCAGTGCAAATGTTCGCCATGAAAGTACCTGAGGATGTACTGGTCAGAAGTGTTGCCGCCCTGCTTCTTCTTGTGCTAGTTCAAGCTACGCACATCGAGGCCATCCTGACATGCATGCTGGTAGGCCTCCTGCACCCCTTGCGCTTAATATTAGATGCCGAGGTACGGGCACGAGACCCCCGAAAGCTATCTACTGTGATCCTTTAATGTCACATAGGGACCTACCTACTTCCAAAAAAACTTGCCAAATCGAGCTAGTTCTGTTGGGGTTCTTACTGTGGGCAGATATGTCAGCTCCTCTTTGCATGTTCTTAACCCATGCTTGAGAAATATGGGCCTTAGGTACATGTGCCTATGTTGTAAAAGTCCAGGGCAACAACATACAGTATGGGCTACTGACTATGGGGGTTATTACAACTTTGGAGGAGGTGTTAATCCGTTCCAAAAGTGACGGTAAAGTGACGGATATACCACCAGCCGTATTACGAGTCCATTATATCCTATGGAACTCGTAATACAGCTGGTGGTATATCCGTCACTTTACCGTCACTTTTGGGACGGATGAACACCTCCTCCAAAGTTGTAATAACCCCCTATGTGTGGTATTTGACACAACCTGCATTGTCTCTATCCGATAGCCAAGGTCTTCCAATGAGATCGGTATTCTCATAGAGGAAGAATTAGAAGCAATATACTGCTGAATGCACGTTTGCCTATAGCAGCTTTTAAATACGGTTGCCAATATGTGGCCTCATGCGAAGCTGCAAGGCTGTCAGCTCCACTGAGTTTCCTGGTGATCTCAATATTGGATTCTCTTGAGGCTCTCCTCCCTTGTTCTCTTAAAGATTTCTTCAAATGGACCATTGTGATAAGAGGATCTTGTGAGTACATTGGGGCCAAGTTTAGAGTGGCCAGGAACTCCGCAGGAATTTTGAGCAATTACTGTTGTCCAAAAAAATTGCTTTCAGAACCCTATGCAGGGACTCTGGGTCTGCCCTGATCACTTGATAATGAAATTTGATTATGTCTTTTTAACATTCTATGTCCATCTTCATCAAACCACACTCCAGGCGAATCAATGTGCACCGAGTATGCCTGGGGATCTGAAATATTTTCTTGTAAGAGGCTAGGTGACAGTGTTCAAGTGGTGCTGAGGTACACAAGGTGGTCATAGCTTATTGTTGGTAATACTTTTGCCCTGATAATTCTCTGGATCGCCTCCACTGAGGGAGATTGTAGCCTATTGTATAATTTGGAGAGGACATATGTGGTCTTGGCTGCTTTCTCTGCCAATGCGAAGGCCTGGTGCAAGGATTTGCCAGTGTCTGAGACCCAAACTCCAAGAAAGTTATATTTACTTGATGTCCCTTGACTTTAACAGGCCTAGGTTCCATTCCAATTGATGTTTTTTTGTTTTGTGACTAAAAATCGGAAACTTTGTTTTAGCAGCATTTGCCCACAGGGCGTTCTTTGTCTTGTACAAGTGGAGTATATCTAAGACCCTCTTCATCCCAATCCAGGTTTGAGCGAGCAGGACTCGATTGTCAGCATACTGTATGATAGTGAGCCTTGTCTGGCCCAATTTAGGAGGGGGCGTATTTCCTTTAAGCAATACCTCACCCAAGTCAGCTTTATATAGGTTGAACAAGGAGGGGGCCAAATGAGTTTGACTCCAAAACCATGCTGTAGCTGGCACCTTCTACTGCTATACAAAAACTTCTCTGGCTATGAAAACTCTGTGCCTGCCACTCTTGTGTCACGCCTCACCAGATAATCTGACTGTAGCCGTCACAAGGTGAGAGTATGACAATATGAATAGCAAATCGCTATAAAGTGAAATGGAAAGCTAGATGAATGCACCAAGTGATTTTGTCCAAACGGTATGTCCATCTTGAAATGGTTAACTGAATATTGAAAAGTGAAGACTGCTGCAGTCAACAATACTAAAAAGTAGCAAATAAAAAGATAGCCAAAATAAAAAAAAACAGATAAATATCATAAAATTGAAATGAGCAATTCAAACAAACCATTATTACTCTGTGTGTCAACTAACACCTACCTAAACTGAGAAAGAACCATGGGCCAGATGTAGGAAGCCTTTTGCGCCTCGCAAATGGCAAAAAACGCAGTTTGCGATGCACAAAAGGCCAAACGCGATGCACAACCGCAAATTGCGAGTCGGTACCGACTCGCAATTTGTGGCTGCGACTCGCAATTAGGAAGGGGTGTTCCCTTCCTAACTGCGACCGCATCGCCATGCAGAGTTGCTTTGGGACCGCAAATGCGGTCGCAAACCAACTCGCAGTTACCATCCACTTGAAGTGGATGGTAACTCATTCACAAAAGGGAAGGGATCCCCAGGGGACCCCTTCCCCTTTGTGAATGCCCCCAAAAATATTTTTTCAGAGCAGGCAGTGGTCCTATGGACCACTGCCTACTCTGAAAAACCGAAACTAAATGGTTTCGGTATTTTTTCTTTTTGCAGCTCGTTTTCCTTTATTCGTTTTATTTATATCGTTTTATTAAAAAAGCAGTCACGGACATGGTGGTCTGCTGTCTCCAGCAGGCCATCATCCCTGTGAGTGCCTAGACTCGCTATGGGGTCGCAAACTGCAACCCACCTCATAAATATTCATGAGGTGGGTCTTTGCGACCCCATAGCGAGTCACAGAAGGTGTCTGAGACACCTTTCTGCATCTCGTATTGCGAGTTGCAATTTGCGAGTCGCTATGACTCGCAAATTGCAAGTCGCAATTTGTTACTTACCTACATCTGGCCCCATGTTCCTACCACCATCATCTATCAAAGGGAGGCCATTATAGCACTCCCATGCAAAAAATACATGGTCCTCTCAGAATTAGATACTAGGCTAAAGTAATTCCATTAGTACATTAGAATTAAAAAAAATACCTATCCCACACATTTAAAAGCGTGCTAATAAACAATACAAACACAAATCAAATAAAGAAGGAATTTAATCGAGCCAAGGCACAGGTAATAACACCCGTACTGACAACTCTACTTTAGTCTCAATAAAACTTATTTTGGATATAGGCTCTAGACTGCCCAAAGGATGACTACCCCAAGGTATAGATCACAACAGGTTACGTAGTCCATAAATAAAATCAGGCATGACCATCCACTGTGAACCATGCACAGGTATAAAGTAAAAAAGTGTCATACTAGTATTCCTAAACACCACCCATGTAGAAAGAGCCAAGAAAAGACAAATATTCAGTACTAAATAACAGTCAAAAAACACTGTTAGCAGACACCTACTACTGTAAAACATTTATAGACCTCTACTGCATAGTAGATACAAACGTTTGGGTAGAAATGTGGTATTATCTTTTCATAACGCGGGGAAGTAGAGCTACAAAGGGACGGCAGAGTAAACATAGGTCTCATTCCTTGTACACAAATTTTACCTGGGTCTGAGACAATGGTATGATGATTCAGGCAAGTAACAGAAAGCAAGACATTTTGAAAGGTTATTCAAAAGCTCCAAAAAGACTCGAGAACCAGCCATAGAAAGCACACGGCAAGCTGAATTTACAGGCAACAAAGTGGAGCAAGAAATGAGAACTCACCGTCTGAAGAAAACCACAGGGGGCAAACAACGATTACTCGGGGTCTAGACCAGTAAAGCTCATCTGCCAAAAAGGGAAGCTCACAAATTATGCAAAGAAAGGCTTCGACCGAGTTGAAAAAAAGTATTCAATCATCCAAATTTCAGTTTAACCCACTACATGGACAACAGCATAAAACACAGAAGAATTGCTATTAGCTCAGATAACTGTAAAAACATACAACTTCTACTTTTGGTTTTACATTTGGAGTTGGGCCACCCACATGCTGAAGTGTACCCTTAACCTAGTTTGCTTATTTAATACTTCATTTTGAAATCCCAAAGTCCACTTTGAACAAATCAGATCAGACATAATCACTTTCTATTTCAACATAATGCCCATCCCAGGCCCTTGCAATAAACATATTTAGGTTACACAACTCAATGAAATGATCAAGACTAGTTTCTAGGATATGTATAACCTTGCCCGTCCTAGGCTAAAAACAAAACCAAATCATACGACTGCCTAGATACTGTCTTTTGCAACACGACCAAGATACTAGCTCAAGTTGCCCTTCTCTAAAAGAGAAGGGTTCAAGGCATTCAACAAATAGGAACTAGCTGACATGGAGACAAGGGCAGCAAACTTGAAACTAATATGGCAATGTTCCCATCGTAACACAGGCACTATATATGTAACAGGATATTATAGGATAGACGGCCAGAAAGTGGCCACTACGGTCCTCATATCAATGAGAGAAAAACGTAGTAAATGGAAATGATAAATATCTTTCATGAGTATGACTATTTCAGAAGTGTTGACATATGCCCTTTATAAAAACATAAAGCAGAGTGGCACTAGATGCGCACAGTTTCTTGGAGAAATACATTTTCAAGTCAACAAAACAACACAATAAACTTCTCAAACCAACATAGATAAATGGAGAAAAATTGAATAAGCAGTAGGTCACCAAGATGACTAAAATTGCATATTGGGAACCATAGATATAAATTTTGAAAGTGTAAATTCAAAAGGTGCCTAGAAAAAGTCAAGTGCTATTGAAGGTATCAGTTCATGGTCAACCGGAACCTAGGCACAATTTATGACTGACCTCAAAAAAGTGTGGATCAGATGTACCAAGCAAGTAGCCTGATCAAAGTTTTTAGCTAGGAATTTAGTCACTATTAACAGTTGAATGTTTTCCAGTGGGGAAGGTCCAATGCTGAAGACTGCTTGAAGTCGGATACATAATTATTGCTCCATCTAAATCTATTGGTTCTGGAGTCAAGCCTCCTGGGGCAAAGCTGGATTTCGTAGTCACCATGGTGGCTTTGTTACTTGGGTAGATTTATCTCCTAGCCCCAGTCCAATGTTTTCCCTTTGAACTCAGTCCCTTTTTATTTTCTTAGAATCTATGAGGGGTCAAGGCAGGAAGCTGTAGCCGGGCAGGGCTTCACAAGACTGGATTCCTTTTTCCCAACTGGTAGGAAAGCTCTGTCTGGTTACTCTTGCAGCCCTCAGGTCCTCCCCATCTAGACACCAGGGGTTGTATTATGGAAAATGCCCTGGGGGGGGGGAGCAACGGGCATGTGCACTCGCTTTGCACGCCCCAGGGCACTTTGGTGTTATCGTAAGACCTCCAGAAGCTTGTGCAGCCCTTTCTGTAACACAGCCCTGGTGCTATTACAGCACCAGCGCTCTCACCAGAGAGTGTTCCCTCCTGGTGGCGTGGCCCCTTGCAATTGAGGGAATCCCTTTGCCTGTGCACCTGCACCGTATTTTAGATGCGGGCGCAGAGGCAAAGAAGCGGTTAGGAGGCACACTGTCAGTGTGCCCCCTGATGGCAGCCCTCTGGAGGGGGAAAAAGGGGTCCTCTGAGAGTCAGACACTGCACCCATCTGCAAGGGGATCTCTAATCCTTCTTTAAAGTGCAGGCAGGTTGCCGCCTTCACAGAGAAACAGGGTGCAGCTTAAAAACAGCTGCTCCATATTTCTCTTGAATGCACTGCCTCAAAGGCAGCAGATGTTTGCAGCTGCCCTGGGGGCAGCACCTTCATGCTAATATGGCACATTCTCCTTGTTTGTGCAGGGTGCACCTTTTGAAAGATGTGCCCAGTGTAAACAAGGAAAGTGCGCTGTATGTATGATACGGCCACAGGTCTTTCTTTAGCCACTGCTCTAACATTGAGTTTATGCAGCCAGTTGATTTTCTTCAAAGCCTCTCCCCAACATAATAAGGGGATCCAAGTGTCCCGAGGGAGTGTCTGGGGGAATACAGAAGGGCCAGTACCCCAGGACTTGACAGTGACTTCAATTCCAATCTGACCGTCGATCCATGAAGTGTTCCGAGCAATCAATTCACCATAGTAATGTGTGGGTAGCCCAATAATATGATCTAAGATCAGGAACCCCTAGGCCAATCTTGTACACAGGCTGAGTGAAATTCTTATAGGACACCTGAGGGGGCTTTCCCACCTACAAATATCGTATTAGCATAAGTTATATTTCAGTAAAGAAGGTGGGAGAAAGAGGGAAGTGGTAGTTCTGTAATACATATAAATATCTAAGGAGGATGACCGTATTGTAGAGGACTGCTCTGCCCATTTTAGAGAGTGGCAGCTGGGCCCACTATTCCAAAGTCTTTGCCAGTACACCAAGTCAAAATACCAATATTTAGTTCCATGCTTCCGTTGATCATGTGTGACATTGAGTCCCAGGTATTTAAACTGGAAAGTAGCTATTCCAAGTCAAGAGAGAAAGAGATATCTGCTATGAGAGTGGGCCAGATATAGGCCTACATGTGGGTTTGGGCCACTTGACCACCAGCCCAGAGGCTTCCTCATAGAGATGTAGCATCTTGACTAGTCATTGAATAGAGGACTGTGGATGCTGAAAGAAGACAAGCAAATCATCGCCACATAATGCAATCCAGCCCTCTTGTCAAACCCTGTCATTTGGACAGCCCAGCTCTACGGTCAAGGTGAAAAGAAGCAGTGTTAGGGGCATCTCTGGCAAGGTACCGTACCTTACTGAAAACACTGGAGACAGTATGCCATTAACTCTAACTTGGGCTTCTGGACTGTCATTTAAAGCCGTAATGTAGGTGAGAAAGTGAGGACCTATTTTCATGCTCTCCAAGACATGGAAAAGAAAAGGTCAGTGTACCGTGTTGAGTGCTTTCTCATAATCAGTGGAGATCAACACACCAGAGCCTTGCAGCTCAGAAGCTCTTTCAGGAGCACATGGACTACCATCACAAAGAGTTCCCGGTGGCCCTGCCTAGCATAAATCCATTTTGAACTTCATGAATCGGAGTTTGAATCACCTTATTCAGTCTAGAAGGCCGTATTTTGGCGAAAATGTTCATATAAAGCAGCAAGATGGGGCAGTAAGACTAACTCTCAATTTGCAGTTTGCCTGGCTTATAAAGGACAATTATGATGGGCCTTTAGAGGTCTGGCAGTAGCTTCACCTCTTTCTTTATCTCTACAAAGAAATTTTATAAATAGGGGAAACAAAAGGGATGAGAAGTGCTTGTAGAGGTCAAGCAGTAACCCACTGGGGTCCGGGACCTTGCCTGTCGTTACCTTGTCCAGCATCAGGGGTAAGTCTAGCTATCTATGCTTTGTCTTCAAGAGCTTCCTCATTACATGATCATTCCCTATAGGATTTGTAGTTTGCCCCACCAGGAAGGGCCTCAGTCGGGACAGTTGCCTGTAGTAATCTGCAGAGGACAATGCTGCCTGTGCTACAGATGTAATCAGAGTCCTGCCACTGAGCAGAGCTCAGGGACTAACCTAGTGTACACTTCCTGCAGGAACAACCAGTGGAGGAATGTATCTGTTTTATTACTAAATTTGTACACTCAATATCAAGACGTGGTCTAGGCCAAATTGGCTCTGTCAAGCAATTTGCTGTTAAGCGAGTGGAGCAGCTGTGCAAGGTGTCCCCCTCAAACTGACCAACCCAAGCATTTTAATCCATGCTTTGTATTTTGGTTTTCAAGCTTGGCAATTTCTCTTTCTCTGCCCCTTTCCTTTCATTTAACACCGGTGAAAGGATGCCTTCGAAGCACTTCCTTGAAGGCCTCTAATAATGTACCTGAGGAGCCAACCAATGGGGCATTTAATTAAAAGAATATAGTAATGGTTTCCCTCAGGAAGTCAACAACAACCTCGTTTTTCAACTATCAGACATTGAGGTGCCACACACCTCCGGCCCCAGTGCGGACATGACAGCCCCACCTCCACTGGTGCATGACCTGATAGGTCTTTTGGGAGGATACTATCCTGGAGTGTGAAGGTTAGATGTGCAACCAGCACAAAAATTAAATCAAACAAGAGTGACATGCATCTTTGCAGTGGTACCAGGATAAATTTGGTTTGAGAAGAGGAGTCCTTCATTTTTCCAGCATGTTCAGCCAGCAGCCCCTCTTTCGCTGTCAGGAGTGGCTTCATGTATTTGTCAATCTTCCCCTGCTTAGGGGGGGTCCTTATTCTTCCCCAGCATCTCAGATAAGTCGTCGGAGGGCCCGCCCAGCCAGACTCCAGTAAGGACGGCATGAGTGGCCAGCCTCACTGAGACAGTAGTCGCAAAGGGAGGATCTCACTCCACATTTCCTCGTCCGGTCTGCCAGCTCGTCCTAAATGCCGAAGTGGTGGTATAGGATGGAGTAGGGTCTGGGGAATGCAAAGAAACTCTTTGAAGGCTGAAGTCTTATAGTGGAAAAGGAAAGTGGGTGCACCGCCTAGATTTCGATGTGTGTGAATTAATGGAAAAGAAAAACTCAGAAACAACATTGGATCCAAAACATGGATAACCAATTTTAAAGAAAGACCAATTTAAGGAAATACAAAAAAATAAAAAATTAAAGGAAACGTCTTAAAGGAATGATAATAGTAAGGAAAAATCCAAAATTATGTTAAACGTGGGTGGAGTTTAGGACTACTGAGGGGTTTTTTGGGTTCAGGGATGGGATATGTTTAGGGTGATGAAGGGCTTAAAGGGGTCAGGAACAATTGGAGTTCAGGCATAGAAGGGGTTTTGTGGACTCAGAGATGGTTAAAGTGTATGGGTGGTGAGAGGTTTTTATGGTTCGTGGATGATCGGTGTCTAGGTGTGTGAGGTGTTTTTAAGTTTCAGGGTTGGGTGGGGTGCAAGGGTGTTGAGGGGTTTTATGTTCATGAAGAAGCAGAGTTCAGGGTTTTTTAACGCTCAATTACGGGTAGCAGCTTGGATGGTGAAGAATGTTTAGGGTTCAGGATGAGGTAGAGGTTAGTGTGGTGAGGGGTTTTAAGGAGTCAGGGTTGGGTGGAAGTTAGATGTATAAAGGTTTTTTTGAGGTTCATGGATGAGTAGTTTAGGGCGATGAGTTCATGGGTGGCTGGTGTCTAAGGGCAGTGAGAGTTTTTTAGTTTTTTTTAGGGTTCTGTGATGGGTGGAGTTTGGGTGTGCTGAGGTGTTTTAAGAAGTATGGAATGGGTGGGATTTAGGCATAGAGGGGGGTGGTATTGGCCTTTATGTCACCCCGCCATTCCGAGTAGCACCTTCAATGCTGCTCAACCGCAGACTCCCTTCTCTAAGCAATCTCCTCCATTCAGTCCAAGCCAATAGGGCCGGCTTTAGCGCTGGTGGTGCCCAGTGAAACGATCTTTCTGGCACCCCCTTCACAACCTCCTCCTCAGATTCCCTCACTACCACCTGCGAGAAGTGTCCCTCATCTCTCCATAGCCCCCCATTCACATACATTTCTTTTAAAGGGCTGATAATGGCTGACTTTACTAATCCACTCAGCTATCTACATAAAATACAGATCTGTTCTTTGCAGCAGTCAAAGCAGCTACTAGACAAAACTCAGATCTCTTGCAGTAGCAGAAACATCAATCATAAAAGTTATCTTGACATTTTTTATTGCTGCCTCTCTTGAGGTCAGAGACCCCTCCCGATCAGCACCCAGTATGCTGCATTGGTCGCACTGCACAAAAGCCAGCCCTGCAAGCCAGCCCCAGATATCAGGGTCCAGACAAGGATGGAGTTATGCATTTTGATTGATTTTGAGATAAACTAATTTGAGACTAACTATATGTTGCCTTCTGTATTGCACTTTCATATTTTAATAAACCTTCATGGTTTCTAAATTACCGATTTTGAGCCTTTTTGAGTCTGAAGTCTTTATATTTGGATTGCTATTTGAAACACTGTTTTGAATCTTATCTTTCAGGGCACATTTCATCATCTATTCTTGAAGACAATACCCTCCCTGATTTTGCATAAGCGAATTATCTCTATCATGTCAGATTATCTGAGACAGCGTCAACAGTGGCAAGGTAGAAACAATTTACAACATAGCCTTAGATATTTTTTCAGCTATAATTCCGAAGCAGATTTCTTCCACAAGAATAGCCAGCTCTCAGGCCAACCATACCTACGCTCTGTCACAATCTGAAACCCATTCACCTTCCCATCAACCCAAGCTTCTCCTCATTTGTTTTGGTTCCTATGTTATTATGGCACAGTCTGGGCATAATCAAGATTTCTCTTCTAGCACCACACCATTTTCTTTACTGCACCATTTCTCTTCAATTAATGAGCTTAGACTGGCATATCTACATACCCTTTCCTTTCCTCACACATGTCATGCATCAAACCTCAATTTATATATCCTCCAATGTTTCTCGATTCTCCTTCAAGCACTATCATACATGAGTTTGGATTTCATTTCCATTTTTGTCATATTTTGTGAATCTGGTAAACTCTGCCAAGACATTAAAACTGTGAACTTTCAGTGATGACATTTGACATAGCATAGTGAGTCCATGACATTTCTCTCAATGCGTGTCTCTCAGCTTTGCCTTCACAGAATGGCATCTGAACACATGCACCAACCATTCTGTTCTTATACTGTATCAACTCATTTAATTGAGGAGAGTATAAGGCAGTTCGGAGATATTGCACACCCACTCTCCTCTGGAAGGTACAGATCTCTTTTTATTTAAGTTGCACACCATTAACCAAACACATCAACAAGTGTAGCAATGGTCACCATACTATCATTCTTGATAAAATCCTACTATGGCTTGTGGTCAGACCTGACTATAAAAGGCTACCCGCACAGGCAGGAAAACTCTGAAATAATGAATGGCTGAACTGAAGCCTAAAGCCTAAAGCCTCTACTCAAATGGCTGAATAGTTTTCTTCTGCACCACATAGTGCCCTGGAGGCAAATGTAATGACCACTTATCCACCACTTTCCACCTGCAATAGTACTTCTTGAGTTGACATCACTGGTAAGTATTCTCTCATCTTTACATCAAAACACCTCAGCAAGGTAGAATTTCGAAATGTCATACTTTATAGTATCAAATGCACCCTGATACTCCAAATTAAAACCAATTTTTTCTTCAGCACATAAGAAAGAAGCAATTCCGGCAAAACATTTCACAAACCAAAATAGTACTCCGTCAGTCCCAGGGTGTTCATCTTTGCTGTTGGGCACAGCCACTTTCACTACTGCCTACACTAAATTCAGTTTCGGCTTGTTGACAGTATTACCCAAATATTAATAATTTTTCATTTTGAGATAATTTTTGTATTTCTTGATAGTTAGACCCAATTCTGTTAATATCTTTAGCACATCAAAGAACACTGCGTCAAGTTCTTCAACATTTTCTCCATTACTGAGCATGTTGCTCTGAAATACCATCACCTTATCATTTTCTTCCAAAGCCTTTTTTCAGTACATACTGGAAAACCACCACTAATGATGCAAACCCAAATGGCATCCTCACAAACCAAAATGCACCCAAAGATGTAGTTAATACGTTGTTTAGATTCATCCATGAACTTAAGCTGATGGAACATACTAATAACTCCGTCACAATAAAACACTTGTTTGGTATGTCCTAAAATGGCCAAGGTTTCTGTTCTAATGAATAATGGTCAACGATAACACTTTATACTATATTCACCTCTCTAATATTGACACCCACTCACACATTTCATTTCCACCTGCCTTAGTAGCTAAAACTACAAATGTCATGCCACTCTAATGCCTTGATTTGCTTCTACTACTTTAGCTTCAACCACCCTTTCAAATTCCTTAATCAAATAAGAAACAGGTCTGAATTTAACCAGCCCAGCTTTTTATCGTCCATTTAATGCAATCTTATGCTTAAATTGTTTAAGCATTGTTAATTCATTTTGAACAGAAGGGAAAGTTACTTACCAGATCAGTTCCTTCGATTGAACTCAAACTTAAACTCACTTCTCCAATTGCATTGGGATCTAATGTAATGCCAAGATCACATTAATGTCTCTAACCAAGTACATTTTCTCCTGTTTACCACATACACTTTATCAACTGTACGTCCATTATGAACACAATTTCTCTCATCAGTTCAATCAGATCCATTTTGATCTTACCATAACGACTTGGGTTAATGAATTTATTACACAACTTTCCCATTTGTTTTCCAAATACTCATTCAAATACTTTATCTCCAACTAATTTATATGGTGAAACAGGCTCCACCAATAAGATAACCTTTTCACCATTCAATGTTATGTCTCATTGTGCCATATTCACAAGTTCGTTGGCTTCCTCACCAACATCCTTCACCTAAAGAACAATTTATTTTCTTTTTTTACTTTTCTACATTATCCACTTGTACCTTCTATGTCTTACATACTCTTCCATAGTGTCCATTCCTACCACAACTTCTGCAAATTGAATACATCTCATAGCACAGAATGCCTTAGACATGTGTCCCAAATTTCCACATTTTTAAAATCAGGGTTTAACTTAATTCATACTCTGTCTTACACTACTTTCTTGAATTGTCTCTTGGTAACTTCCGCTTCCTTTTTTACATTCCGGAGCAATCACTGCATAGACCCATTCATCAGGTCTCATTTCACTCAAACAAATTGCTGTGTATTCCATTCTTTCAACAATAGCTATTGCCTCTTTCAAAAATGGATATTAATTTCTCCTGCATACTGTACAACATACTAACTGAAAAAGGGAGTCAGTTAATTCTCTAAATGTTCATATCTGGGGAAGAGTTTTCATACTTGTTACATAGTTTTCAATGCTGTCTTGTTTACCACATGTATGTCCAAAACAATGGTATACTTCAAGTACAACAGTGAATCATGGGCCAAAATGTCCTTCCAAAATCATAACAGCCAATTCACACATATTATGGGCTTCACTATCACCTTCCACTACAAAACCACTTGTGGCATATTACTGTTGATATGTCATCCTTCTACTCCCAAAAGGTGTTAATAGAGGCTGCTTGGTTATGTTTGCTGCAGCCATATTCTAGTCCTAGGATATAGACTGGATTAAACACCAGTAACTAAAATATGAAAATGAATACAACAAACGTAGAAAAATAACTAACCACTCTAGTTGTACCTCACGTTAGTAAAAATCTGGTTTGAGTACAACTCAAACGCCATTTTCTCTGTAATGCACAAAGTTGTGTGGACCCCAATTTTCACAATGTTACTCAGCATAAAGTAGTTTCCAGTCTAATTAAAGTTACAATATAGTGACACTAGCTTCAATGTTCTCATAGGAAAAATATAGTATTTGTTCCTTATATGCTTTTGGAAAATTGATCATTACTGGTGTCAGATGCATTTCTTCCTATAGCATCTCGTTCATGGGCTGATCAAAACACATTGCCTGGTGCATGTTGCACGTGCTTTCAGCTTGTTGGAAAATGGCTTTGACAACTCACTGAGTTTACAACCAAATCCAATATGGCCACTATGTTACATGGTAATGCTACATATATTTCCAACATACCATAATGTTTTCAAAAACGTTTATTAGATTTGTAGTATTACATAAAAAGAGACTCATGCACACATTTTGTGACATTTGTGATGTCTGTACACAAATTGTAAGTTTTCCCTTGCAATTTATCCATATGTTAGCACTCTTTCGGTCAGGTCATGAAAAAATTACCATGAGTGAAAAAACAGCTCGCAAAATGATGAAACTGTAGTGTATTCAAAGTCTAAGTCCAAAAACACTCCTCTAAGGTAGAGTACAAGAGTAATTACTGTATTAAATTAAAATGTTTAACCCCATTCAGAGAGTACACTCCAAGCACTTCAGTATTGTATGAGAGAGGTTCTTTACATCAAGCTTAGAGGTCTAATAAGTGCTGTTCTCTAGTAACCATCCTTAATCCCAATAAGCAAATGTTCTTTAAGAGCATAATTTCCTGTCTCCAAGTACTCTATTAAAATTGGACAGGGCAATAGCATATGTTACAATTCAGCATTCCCAGGGACAGTTGGCAGCCATCAGTGAATTTATTTTGATCATATTCTTAATATGTATTATACAGAATGTTAAATGACAACAATTGAAATTAACTTCAGGTGTAACCAATAATTCATCTCTAGTCACCCTCACCAAACCTCCCATTCTTTGGGCATTATGTAGAGTTTGGTGGATGTCAAAAAGTGGCACATATCATGCAGGCTGTATTACAGGTGATATTGCCCTCATTTTAACCGTAAATGTGGCGGTCCCACCGCCAACAGGCTGGCGGTGCATCTCTCTACATTATGAGTGTGGCGGGTTGGCCTCTGCCAACCCGCCACATCTCCACTCATTCCGCCATGGTGGTTGGGCCGGCTTTCCGCCATGGTTTCGCAAAAAGCTTGGCAGAAAGACTAACGGTGACAGGGAATTTCTTACCTGTCACCGGTAGACGACCACCCTCAGCAAGCACTAGACCCCACCTTCCCTCTTCACCCACAGCACCCTCTACCCCCTTCAACCACTGTGCCCCCACCCCTCTTTCAACCACAGCGCCCCCTACATACATGCACACAGACACGCACCATGCATACACCCATTCATCTACACTTACATACACACATTCACTCACATGCATCCATACATGCATTCACTTCAACATTCATACACCTATTCAAGCACGCTAACTCACACCCATTCAAACTTGCATACACGCTTACATTCAGACATGCACTCACTTCAACATTCAGACATGCATACAACTACACATGCACACATTCATGCACACACGTAGACACCACACACTCATACATGCATACACAACACCACCCACCCTCCCACCTCCCTCTCCGGTCAGACAATCACTTCACCTGTTCCCAGGAGAAGGTTGTCTGGCAGGGAACGGGAAGGGGTGCTTCCACCGCTGGCAGAGCCCCACCAGCAGGACATCGCCAGGCCATATTATTGCCCATAATACAGCTGGTGGTGTCCTACTGGTGGGGCCGCTAGAGCGCTTCCACCCGCCAGCACTACTACTGCTGGATTTCTGCCCAAAGTGTGGCAGAAATCCACTAGTACCCGTGATATGGTGGGCGGAAGACCTCCAGCACTGGCGGTCTTCTGGCGCCTGCAGCTTTGGCGGTCTTCTGTGAAGACTGCCAAAGTCGTAATGAGGCCTATAGTCTATAATACACTTGTAATATGTCAGATGGGACATCCACCACACTTGGGATGGAGTATTCTATACACCAGACTTGAAGGGCCTGATTTATACTTTTTTAGCGCTGCATTTGCGTCATTTGCTGACGCAAAAGCGGCGCAAATTTACAAAATATAATTGAATTTTGGAAGTGTGCGTCGCTTTTGCGTAAAAAATTCAGCACTAAAAATGTATAAATCAGGCCCTAATACTTCCCACTGTCTGTGGGCATTTCTCACACAGCTCTTCAAAAGCACATTTTGTCAGTTCTAGCAATGTTTGAAAGTATCACTAGTTTTCTTCCCTCCTTGACTTGTATAACATTGCCTCTGTAAGTATGTTTAATGTTACATTTAATATAAACCTGATTGAATACTAACATTGTCCCTGCTTGTGTAAAAGACAGGCAGTCCGCAGTGCAAATGCACAGCCAAGAAAGCAGGGTAACTCGTTTCTGTGCAGCTAATAAAATATGTGCTTGGATTGCCGTGATGTTTATTAATGTTTACGCTAACAAAGCAGAGAACGAATATTTCTACTCTCATGTAGGCACTGCTCATCAACAACCTGATGTGTTTATCTCATAGGAAGAACAAATAAAAGTAGCTGTCAGCTTCAAAAATTATTTCAAGCAAAAAACAATGCTCAAAAATCCCATGTTTATTGATACAAGAGCTGAGCATCATCTGGTCCCTACCTGCTCCAAAGAACACCATGCTTATAAAAGGTCGGAAAGAATCCGTGTTAGACACCAACGAGGCGGTGAAGGGAATGCTGAAATAATGACTTCTGACTTTATGCCTGATTGTCCCTTAAGGTATGTTGGGAGGCTTTACAGGGCTCGGCAAAAAGTTAGAGACTAGGGGCCATATTTATACTCTGTTTGCGCCGAATGTGCGTCAAAATTTTTGACGCACATTCGGCGCAAACACTGCCCCATATTTATACTTTGACGTCCGACGCAGCGGGCGTCAAAGTTCCACCATGTGCGCCATTTTTTAGAAGGGGGAACCAGCCTTGCGTTAATTATATGCAAGGTAGGCGTTCCCTTCTAAAAAATGACTTTAAGGCCTGGGCGCCTTATTTATACTGTGACGTCATTTTTACACACAGGAGGGGGCAGGCCTTAAAAAACTGGGCGCCGTTTTTTAAAGCCTGGGTCAGGGCAGGCGTTAAGGGACCTGTGGGCTCAGAAGGAGCCCAGAGGAGCCCTCCCATGCCCCCAGGGACACCCCCTGCCACCCTTGCCCACCCCAGGAGGACACCCATGGATGGAGGGACCCATCCCAGGGAAAGAAAGGTAAGTGCAGGTAGGTATTTTTTTTCGTTTTTTTTTTGTGGCATAGGGGGGCCTGATTTGTGCCCCCCTACATGCCACTATGCCCAATGACCATGCCCAGGGGACATAAGTCCCCTGGGCATGGCCATTGGGCAAGGGGGCATGACTCGTGTCTTTGCTAAGACAGGAGTCATTTCAATGGGGCTTGGGCGTCAAAAAAAATGGCGCAAATCGGGTTGAGGCCAAAATTTTGCCTCAGCCTGACTTGCTCCATTTTTTGACGCCCAAGCTCCATTTTCCCCTACGCCGGCGCTGCCTGGTGTTAGTCATTTTTTTAAACGCACACCAGTCCGCAGCGCCGGCTAACGTCATCCAATAAATAAGGCGCCCGCATGGCGCTTTGGAATGGCGTTAACATTTTTGATGCACAACTGCGTTGGCGCAGTTGTGCTTCAAAAAGTATAAATATGGGCCTAAGGGTCAGATGTATTAAGCAGTTTGCATGTCGCAAACAGTGAATTTCGCTGTTTGGGACGTGCAAACTGCACTTTGCAATGCACAAAACCCGTTTTGCGATTCGGTAACCTGGTTACCAAAATTGCAAAACGGGTTTGCGAGTCACAATTAGGAAGGAGTGTCCCCTTCCTAATTGCGAGTCGCAGTGCAATGCAGGATTGCTTTGTGACCGCGAACGCGGTCGCAAACCAATCGCAGTTAGCACTCATTTCGAATGGGTGCTAACCCATTCGCAAAAGGGAAGGGGACCCCTTCCCCTTTGTGAATGACATTAAAAACATTTTTCCAGAGCAGGCACTGGTCCACAGGTCCTGCTCTGAAAAAATGAAACGAAAAAGTTTCATTTTTTAGTTTTGTAATGCATCTAGTTTTCCTTTAAGGAAAACGGGCTGCATTACAAAAAAAAAAAAATGCTTTATTTAAAAGCAGTCACAGACATGGTGGTCTGCTGTCTCAAGCAGGCCACCATCCCTGTGAGTGCTGCGAGTCTCAAGGGGGTTACAAATTGCGACTCACCTCATGAATATTCATGAGGTGGGCATTTGCAACCCACTTGCACTATTACATATTCTAAGTAGCGAATATCGTACGTTATCCAATTTTAACATCCATGTCGGGAGGTAAGTGGTACCTGGTTACATTTCTTTGCCAATTGGGTAATATACGACTTGTCAATTCGTATTAATCTCTTTTTCCATAAAGTGAGACGCTGTGTACAGTAAATATGCCCATTGTTTTTACTACCCTAACCTTTATAGACACTTGACTAGCGTTGGTGTTGACTCCACTTTTTGCTCCCTTCTTTTCCTACAGTTGGACTGATCATGGTCCAGGTACGACTACTGATTTAGTCATTTAGTGTACCTCAGAACTCTATACGACATACCCTCATAGGGGATACTGAAATTTTACTCTGAATGCCGCAATATGGACATATTTGGCACATTTTGAATACAATAAACTAAATCAACAAGGTTTGTCCTCTGGGGTAAATCTTTGTTTCCTCTGCACTAAGGTCACTTAAATGCATATTTTCACACTTTGTGGTGCAATAATTCACTCTCAAATATTAATCCATCTACAATTTTATAATAGTGTGTTTACTACCTATATCTAGTACTTTAGGGAGCACCAAACAGCTGTCTGGTAACTCACCATGCACTGTGGTAAAGTTAATTAAACACACTAATTAAGTTTCTTTGGCAATTTATACAGCCAAATAAACTGGTTATATCACATTTGGGTGACAGCTAAGATTTCATACTAGACAATTGGAACTATTGGCTTACCATTATATTTGAACATTATTTCACAGCCTTGAAAAAGTCGTTGTTACGACGAAACACGTGTCGGCTGTTTCTACTTTGAACACTGTAGCTGATGTATTTTAATGGATAATCAAAAGGAAGAATAAAGGACACTATTTGGAATAATTGGATGTGCCGTGATTCTCTCAACTTTATTTCTCCCACAACATCTATTAGCTCATGGACTCACTGGAGAGGGTGGGGATGTTACATTTGTGGTAGAGGCACACATTGCGTACAGAACAGAAATTTTCTATTCCTGGGTCACTTTTCCAGCAACAGATGGAAACACACACTTTCTCCCAATTACACAATAGCAAATGCACCTCCACAATACAGACCTTATGCATACTTAGAAATACTGTTAGAAATAGGGTCTTTATTTGGAAGTGGTATAGACCCTTGTCCAAGTAGGGACAACAACCCTAGTCAGGGTATGTTCCAACACAACCCAAATTATCCTGTGCTCACCTTCTGGTAGCTTGGCACAGAGCAGGCAGGGCTAAATTAGAGGGCAATGTGTAAAGTACTTGTGCAATAAGTCATACAGTGATGCAGTGAAAACACCACAAAAACACACCACACAGGTTTAGAAAAATAGATAATATTAATCTGAATAAAATAAGGTAAAAACAATGAAAATTCAATGTACACAAACAAAGTTATGAATTTTTACATATTAAATCCCAGTAAAGTGCTTAGAAACTCAATGGCTACAACAGAGGCTATCACGTTGTCACTGACAGAGTTGTTCCCAATAATCCAACGACACAGGCACCGATCACAGAGTCGCATGGACCCTGAGGCACAGTACTTTTTGAAAATGAAGAAGCAAAGACGTTGCATGGCATCATGGAGGTGAAGCGTTGCTGGAGCCGGTGCGACGTCAGTCCCTTACGGCGTCCGGGGAGCTGAGGCATCAGTTCCGTACTGTGAGGCAGGAGAGGTGAGGCGTTGGTTCCGTCCAGTTGCAGGGGGGCTGGTGCGGCATTGGTGGTGAGGTGTTGGTTCCTTGTGACCCGGCATGGTCGATTAATCCAGCTGGTCAAGACAGGATGAGTCGACTTCGCAGTGTTGCGATCACACTGCGTGACGTCAGGAGTGTCCTGGCAACGTCAGACCTGTGTTGCAGGCTGTGGTAGTTGCGTGCAACGAGGTCCATGGGGCAGGAGAAGCTGTGGCATCAGTGCTGGCATCACTGAAGTCGTTACAGGTGTCGCTGAAGTCAGGGAACCATGACCGCCATGGCGGAGGGCGGCGGAAGCACCGCCAACAGGCTGGCGGTGCTTCCTGGGCGATTCTGACCGCGGCGGTAAAGCCGCGGTCAGAAAAGGGGAGCCGGCGGTTTCCCGCCGGTTTCCCGCTGGCCCAGGGTATCCGCCATGGCGGCACTGCTTGCAGCACCGCCATGGGGATTCGGACCGCCTTCCCGCCAGCCTGTTTCTGGCGGTGTCCACCGCCAGAACCAGGATGGCAGGAACGGGTGCCATGGGGCCCCTGGGGGCCCCTGCACTGCCCATGCCACTGGCATGGGCAGTGCAGGGGCCCCCTAACAGGGCCCCATAAAGATTTTCACTGTCTGCTTTGCAGACAGTGAAAATCGCGACGGGTGCCACTGTACCCGTCGCACCCCTGCAACTCCGCCGGCTCCATTCCGAGCCGGCTTCATTGTTGAAGGGGCTTTCCCGCAGGGCCGGCCGGCGGTCTTTTGACCGCAGAGCAGTCTTTCGGCGGGAACCGCTTGGCGGGCGGCGACCGCCGACCGCTGCGGTCAGAATGACCGCCATAGTCTTTGTTGCCCCTGAGACTTCAGAACAGGAGGCAAACTCAGTCCAAGCCCCTGGAGAGCACTTTTTGGGAAGGCGGAGTCCTTCCAACACAATCAGGGACCAGCAGGCAGCAGGACAACAAGCAGGGCAGCAGTTCTTCTCAGCAAAGCAGTCCACATAAGTCCTTTGGGCAGCCAGGCAGTTCCTCTGACAGAGTCCAGGTGTAAATCCAGAAGTGTCTGATTTGGTGGGGTCAGAGACCCAGTTTATATACCCAAAAATGCCTTTGAAGTGAGGAAAACTTCAAAGAGTGGTTTTGAAGTGCACAAGTTCCCCTTTCAGCCCAGACCTGTCTTCCAGGATCCCTGTGGGGGGTTATCAGTCCTTTGTGTGATGGCAGGCCCCTGGCCTTTGAGATATAAGAGACAGCCCCTCCATCCTTCCTGGTCAGAGAGACCCATTCCGTATGCCGATGAATGCAGAGGTGACTGAGTGTCCTGTGTTTATGGCTGTCTGGGTTGAATGCACAAGGGGAGCTGTCAACCAGCACAGACCCAACGTTGATTGGAGACAGGCTGTGAGGCACAGATGGCAGTAAGTGCAGAGAAATACCCACTTTCTAAAAGTGCCATTCTAAATAAAATAATAATATTAAATCCAACTCCACCTGTAAGCAAGATTTTCTATCACCCTTCTGGCAATACTGAACATGACAGGGCTACTCCTTTCAGATGAGAATCTACCACTTAAAAGTATATGAGGGTAGATCTAATGATAGTCTATGAGAGGGGCAGGCCTCACAATAGTGGAAAATGAATTGGTGTGTTTTTCAATACCAGGACATGTAAAACACTTAAGTAAATGGCCTGCCGTTTACTTACATAGCACCCTGCCTTATGGGTTACCTGGGGCCTACTTTGGGGGTGACATATGAAGAAAAAGGGGGCTAGGGCTTGGCAAGTAGTTTTATATGCCAGGTCTAAGTGGCAGTGAAACTGCACACACAGGCCTTGCAATGGCAGGCCTCTGACATGGTTAAGGGGCTATTTATGTGGGTAGCACAATCGGTGCTGCAGGCCCACTAGTAGCATTTAATTTACAGGCCTTGGGCAAATGTAGTGCACTTTACTCGGGACTTTCAGGTAATTTAAATATGCCAATTGGTTAGGACCCAATGTTACCATGTTTAGGGGAGAAAGCATAAGCACTTTAGCACTGATCAGCAGAGGTAAAGTGCGCAGAGTCCTAAAACCAGAAAAAACAGGGTCAGAAAAATGAAGGGAGGCAGACAAAAAGTTGGGGATGCCCACCCTAAGGCTGTCCGGTCTAACAAATACCATTATCTTATTAAAAACATGAAAATTGGATCAGGCGTGGCCTGAGCGTCAAGATGGCGGCTGCACCTTAAAGGTGCTCCGGACCCCTCCGTCATCCGCTCGGGAATCGCGCACGAATCGGCCCCACCCGGAGGAGGGACGAGACGGAGAAGGATCGGGGCAACCCCCGGAGCAGAGGAGTTGTGGTCCGGTGCTCGAGGGCCCAGGAGGAGCGAAGAACGGACGGAGCGGCCCGCACGCAAAATGGCGGGCGCTCAGACCGCATAATCGCCGCCGGTGAAGCGGCGGCGATCGGAGGTGACCGGCCTGAAGGGGGAAAAAACCAAAGACAGCGCATAGGTCTGACGATGCTGGGCAGGCTAGGGAGGAGAGAGGAGGTCCTCAGATTCGGATGCCCCGCGCCCAACTGACAGGTACGGAGAAGACAGAAAGTAGTGAATCCGGGAGGCCTCGGCTGGGGAGGGCCCGATCCCCCATGGACGGCGGGAAGTGGCGCTGAATCAGAGGGACTGAAACAGGCCTGGAGATCCCGAGAATGCCGGGAGCACCCTGAAGGACGGGGGTGGATAGCGGGGACCTTTTCATCGCTTCCTCATCGCCCCTTTTGTGACTAGGGGCAGGGGGAGAGTGAGTTATTGTTTCCTCGCTCCCCCCCCCCTTTTTCGTGATTAACAGTCCTCGGCCACGAGGAAATAAAGATCTGAGGTGGACAAGGTGATGAATGGAGCCTTTCGGCAAGGCTGACATAAAGAAAGGCTGAGGCCCATGGGACGAAAGGACGAACTATGACAGACCAGCAGAAGTGAGCACAAGGGCAGAAACGGGCACTCTGGGAGAAACCGAGGAATAAGCGGGAAGGAAATATCCCGCAAGCAGGCCCAACAAGGTAGTTAAATGGGCAAAGATAGGCAAACCCGCCCCGCCGCGGCGCAAACGCGCATTGATCAATTCGCCACGGGGCCCAACGGAGCCTCGAAAGAGGACCGAAAGACCGGAAATAATGACAAGAAACAAACCGGGAACAGCGATCTGGCAACTATTCTTCAAGCAATACACTCCTCCCAAGAGGCGGTGGAGGGCAAAATTGGGGAAGTAAGGGTGGACGTGGCCCTGGTGCGCCAGGACCTTCGCAATGCTACAGCGAGGATTGCAGAAGCGGAGTCCAGGATCTCTACGGTGGAAGACGAGCTGGCGACCCTTAAAGCACAGGTATCAACTTTAACAACCCGGACAGCGGAACTATATCGAAGGGCAGAGGATGCCGAAAATAGATCCCGCCGCAACAACCTCAGAATTGTGGGACTGCCCGAAAACACTGCCGCGTCCTCTCTGGCCATATTCCTGGAGGACTGGTTCCGGTCCTAGCTGCCCCGGGATCTTCTGACACCCTGGTTTGCGATCGAACGTGCCCATCGGGCCCTACAAGCCAGACCCCCACCAGGCTCTCCACTGAGGCCAGTGATCCTTAGACTCTTTAACTTCAGAGACAGGGATGCGATTCTCCAGGCGGCAAGAACAAAAGGAGAACTGCATTGTGATGGGTCCAAAGTTATGGTGTTTCCTGATTACACTAAAGACGTTCAAATGCAACGCCGTTCGTTTATAGAAATAAAACAAAAACTAAGGGCGATGGAAGTTCCGTACCGTCTCCTCTTCCCGGCCAAGCTAAGGGTGGTTCACAGCAACAAGCCCCACTTCTTTGAATCCCCAGATCAGGCCTGGAGGTGGCTGACCGAAGAGGTCCCGATGGGTCCTAATGAGGGAGAACGACGACTGGCACTCTCGGGCCAGCAAAGGAGCAACCGGCAGCGACAGCCACGGAGGTCTTGCCAAAGAACTCGTTCCAGGAGGCGCAGGGAGGGGGGGGGAGACGATCTCAGGCTCCCCTCGAGGATCCGCTGAGGAATCAACCCAAAGACAGGGGGTAGAAGTGAGTCCGAGAGGCAAAGACATCAACCAGACCCCCCGGATCCTAGAGAACTGCTCCCCGGAACTGTAGATGACACGGATCTCTCACAGAGTCCAGTGATCTGAGTCCTCCTCCGGAGAGGGGGAGAGAGGAAAGACAGACTTGAAAGGCCAGAGACCAAGGAGAGGGTCGTCAGGCTTGGAGTCAAGCATTACAAACTTAAGCACTTCTTAATCCGCAAAAATGGAGGGGTCCACCAAAGCTCAGACACAAGCAGTTAGCAGCTCGTTATGTTTGGGAACAGGCTGTTGGTATTGGGAGACAGATGCTTCTGGGGGGAAGTATGGGGTGGGTTGGGAGTTGGGGGGCATGTTTGGTTCATTCCAGCCAGCAGGCTGTTGTTATTGTTCGAAATAGTCAATGTAGGTTTAGGGTCTCTAATACCGGCAGGGAACAATAGTGATAGGACACTCAGACACAGAAAGGCTTGGAAGGATCCAGGGGAGAGGCTGCGGGGGCTGGGGCGGGGATGGATGAGAGGGAAAGAATGGGGATGACTCACATAATATCGTGGAACGTCAACGGGCTCCTTGACAAGATTAAGAGATCAGCAGTACTCACCTACATTCATAGACACAAACCTAACATACTTCTGATGCAGGAAACACACCTCTTGGGGAACCAGTGCACCTTCTTAGCCCGCAAGGGATTTGACAGGGTATTCCATGCAGGGTTTACAAGAGGCTCAAGGGGGGTTGCTGTACTGCTACATCACTCCCTACCCCTGGTGGTGAGACAAGAATGGAGAGACCCGCTGGGGAGGTACATGGCAATCTCAGGCTTGGTAGAAGGCCAGACAATGAATATTGTGAGCGCTTATGCCCCCCCGAACTTGGTGCGTAAAACTCTAGAAGATTTGACAAGGTTACTAGCAGAATTACCCCCCCGGGAAAACGGTAATAAGGGGCGATTTCAACGCAGTCCCAAACTCAGATCTAGATACAAGCGGGGGACCTTCGACACATAGACAGGCACTGTCCAATAGTCTGGAAGGGTGGATGGCATCAACAGGGCTCTGCGATGCTTGGAGGGTGTGGCACCCGAGAAGCAAACAATTCACGAATAGGTCGGCAGCCCACAACACACAATCCAGAATAGACTTGGTATTTGTATCAGTCAGGGATTGTGGACACCTCACTCACATCGAGATCCTACTGCGTGGGATCTCGGATCACGCGCCGGTTCGGCTTAGGATGGGCCTGGCTGACCCGCTGATCCGCCCCATATGGAGACTAAACGCATGGCATTTGCAAGATGAGGAAGTGGTAGATAGTTTAAGGGTGTCGTTGCGTGATTACTTCATCACTAATGAGGGCTCGGTGAGATCACCAGGAATCCTATGGGCCGCAAGTAAGGTAGTAATGAGAGGGATAGCCAAAGGTCTGATCCGTGCTCGGGAACACGCCCGCAACTCCAGAATCACACAACTGGAGGCTCGTGCCACTCTTCTGGAGAGAGAACAGGAATCTCACTCAGACGAACAAATAACCAGAAACCTCTTGTTGATTCAAGAAGAAATACGCAGTCTATCCCTAGAAACGGCAAAACACATGTGGCGGGCCTCTACGGCTCGAGTATACGGTTGGGGTAATAAAACAGGGAAATTACTGTATTGGTTGGTTTCCCAACAACAGGCTCCCCGAATCGTCCCTGAGATAGACAATGAACGGGGAGAACGAGTGGTGGAGCTCCAGGAGGTGGCCGAAACATTTGCCAAGTACTATAAGACCCTATACCGAGCCACAAGTTCAGAGGTTGGGGACTCTCCAGACGGATCCTTGGGGGTCGGGTCATTCCCGGCTCTGCCTACGGTGGACACACGAGCTCTGGAGGAACAGTTCACGGAAGCGGAAATTAGCGAGGCCATAGCGGCAATGGGGGTGGGGAAAACTCCAGGACCCGATGGGTTTCCCCCAGAATACTATAAAAGATTTAGGGAAGAGCTGGTCCCCCATCTAATGAATCTCTATGCCGAGGTGGACCAAAAGGGCTTCTTTCCGGATGGTCTAGACATTGCCACCATTGTTGTGTTGCCTAAGACCCAACCCCCCTCCCTCTCCTGCGCAGGCTACAGACCCATATCTCTCATAAATAGTGAAATAAAGATCTACGCCACAATGTTGGCCTCCCGCCTTAAAAGGGTGATGCCCTTACTGGTGCACCCAGACCAATGCGGCTTCATGACCGGACGTAGCACACGCCATTGTATTCGAAGGCTCCAAGTGGCTCTTGCAGGACGTCACCGTTTACCCCAGCAACTAGCTCTCCTATTAATCGATTTTGAAAAGGCATTTGACTCAGTGAACTGGGAATTCCTTTTCAGAGTACTCCGGTGGGCAGGCTTTGGGCCACGATTTCGTAGACTGGTCCAGGCCCTGTATACCAGACCCATGGCGCGGGTGCGGGTCAATGGAGTTTTGTCCTCGGCCTTTCCGATACAGCGGGGAACGAGACAGGGCTGCCCCCTCTCCCCTCTCCTCTTTGCTCTGGCCATTGAGCCTTTGGCGAGAATGTTGAGAGATGATCTGATTTACCAGGGTTGGAGATGGGGCCCCTCTTATGAAGATCGAGTGGCCTTATACGCGGATGATGTCCTGCTGTACATGGCGAACCCGGGAGTGACCGGACCCCGGAGCTTCCAGTTACTGCGACACTTCGAAGAGATCTCGGGGCTCAAAATGAACCCGTCCAAATCGGTGCTGGTCCCATTGACGCAGTCGAGAGACTGCTTTGACTGGCAGGAGGCGGTTCCACTGGGTCGGCTAAGTTTTAAATACTTGGGATATGGGTCGCACTGCTCCCTGAGTTGTCCTGGTCCCTGAATCTAAATCCACTGATGTCTCGTATACGGGAAGACCTTAGGCATTGGCAGTCTCTACCGCTGAATATTCTGGGCCGTATTGCCTTGTACAAGATGATGATCCTACCTCGCCTCTTATACGTGGTCCAGAACTTACCATTTATCATTCCACGCTCGTGGTTTAAAAAACTGGACGGAATCACCACCTCCTTTACATGGGGGGGAGCGAGTCATAAAGTAGCAACCCAGAACTGCCGAAGAGACATATATGATGGGGGGTTGGGCATGGTTGACCCATACCTGTATTACCTGGCAACACAGCTCCTGGTGGTACATGACTGGTTCAACGGAGGCTGGTCAGATCCAGCATATCAGGTGGAATTAGACGCCTTGGGATATCCCCATATCCTGGATGTGCTATATGGGGCTCCAATCCCCTTGAATCTAGAGCCCAACACCAGAGCGGTATTTTTGGCATGGAGAGCGGCTCTGAGACATACCGGTTGGAGCAAGGTGGTCACTCGGCAAACACCGCTGTGGCATGGCAGATGGCTGAGAGAGACGGCCGGGTTGGAGGGGTTCGGGAATTGGGACACATTGGGAATATCCTTGGTTGGGGACGTATGGAAAGGAAGCTTGATGAAATCCTTTGATGAAATGCAGCAAGAATTCCAACTATCCCCGAAACAATTCTTTAAATATCTCCAGCTCCGACATGCCCTCACTAAGCACTTGAAAGAAATATCCCATATACCAGAGTTCAACCCGGTAGAAGCCAAAACAATAATGGGCAATCTGGGGAGGAAGGGGGTCTCTCAAATCTATAGAATGCTGATCTCAAACGCTCCAGGGGATCTGGATCATCTCAAGAAAGGTTGGGAGAAATGGGTGGGTCCACTTGAAGAGGAAGACTGGGTGGAGGCACTGATGGCCCCCCGAATGCTGGTAGTGTTGACGAGGTTAAGGGTGACACAATTCTTCTATCTACACAAAGCATATCTAACTCCAGACAGAATGTACAAAATGGGTGCCCTTGACTCTAGTCGATGCCCAAGATGCAAGGAAGACAAAGCTGACTTTTATCATATGATATGGTCCTGCCCAGTGATCCAGAGGTTCTGGAAGGGGATAAATCAAGAGCTGAATAAAGCCTTGGGATCATCACAGGTACTGACTCCCAAAACAATACTATTAGGGATGATGAGTGATATGGAGGGATCTAGAGCAGATAAAACATTGGTCGGTATAGCGACTGCGGTAGCAAAGAGAGATATAGCAGCCACCTGGAAGAATATCAAAGGTCCTTCTCTTCAGAAATGGAGGAAGGGGTGGATTGGTGTGCAGCCCAAGAAAAAGTGGTGTATGAATCAAGGGGATGCCCTCACAAGTATGAAAGAATATGGGGGAAATGGGTGGGACTCCTAAGCTAAGATATGGGGCTTAGAATATATGTATACCCTCGTTCTTCCTACCTTGTTTCTACCCTGGCAAAATGTGATGAAGTGACTTCTTACAGTTGTTTGAAGCATTGAAAGATCAGATCAGATCAGAATTTATTGTCCAACCGGTGTGAAAGAGATCAAGTTTTGCTAGTTATTTGTTTGTCCTAATTTGTACCTTTTTCAAAACAATAAAAATGTGATTATAAAAAAAAAAAAACACGAAAATTGGTTTGAAGGTGCCCTACCACACGTTGTACAAAACATTATATTAGGTCCCATAAGTAATGAAGGACCTACATGGCCAGAAGTAGACTCATGTTCATCACACCCCAATGTAGTAAACAAGCCAGTAGCAGATGTATGCTGCTTATATAATAATTTAGTAGATATATAGGTGTTTAATACAATTCATAATGCAGACTTTAAACACTGTCCCAGCGAGGGCTGCTCCAGCAGTACCACATTTGGCTAAAACTGGCTGCAACTGGGCTAAATCCTACAACAGTGCATTGAATATTGGGTAAGATACCCACCAAATGTGAAGAAATTCCATTTTTTTTAGCACAGAATATAAATGCGCTGGAAGGAGTGTTTCTCCATACGGGACCCCAAGATAAACATAGAATTCTTACAATGTGCTTGTCTTTTGGGATGGTTTCCTTAGTAAATAACTGTGCCCATGGGGTGCAGTATTTGCTGCAATTTACACAACCACACATGGTACACCAACACTTGTGAATCTTCCGGAGGTGTTTAAATACATTAAAGACGAATACGGGGCAGCCCCAGCGCTGGACTTGAGAATGCAATTGATGGACAATCTTGCCACAGTGTCCTCAATTATATTAAATAATCTTAAGGGAGAAGCAGGAGCACTGGCAGTACACCAGCGGCTCTGGGACATTTCTCAACAGGAACGCAAACTTTCTAAGATTATCGCTGAGACTTATACAAATATAAGTTGGATAGTCTGGGAGCCAGACCAGGTAAACCACAATTACAAGGTAAATCCAATAAGGATAATACCAAACAAGTACAAGAGGGTTCTAAAAAATGCTGGGATAAACAAAAAATGAATACAGATAACAAAAAAAAAATAGGAGAATCTCTGCGTTCAGAGACTTCAGAAAAGTGCTGTAATCTTACGAATAGGGAAACTTAAAAAACTCCAGATAGATACCAATGTACTGACACTCACCCCTCTCGTTCCTTCCAGGGCTCACCCGAAAAATCGAGTGAGAGAGGAAGGTGGTTAGAACACCGAAACGCATATGTGAAACTGAAAAAGGAGTCACAACACTCATGGGACTTTTCAGTCAAAAAGGAAGAGAAAGGTCCACAACAAAAACCCCAATTCAAAAAGAAAATGATTAAAGCGATTTTGGTTAAACATGCCATTCATATTGGGAACCTTACTGAAGAACAGGACGTGTGCAGTGACTTTGGTGGACAGTGCAGCAGAGGTCACAATAGTTCTCCAGACTCTTCTAGAGCTTCTGGATGTGACACCCACTAATGACTTTCTCAAAGTCAAAACAGCTGCCTGGTGCTTCTCCCCACCCGCCAGGGTTTAGAAATTAAGAATTTGAATTGAGGGGGACATTGAGCGCATGATCAAAGTGATCTTCAGGGGAAGATTTATAATAAGTTAGGATAGCCTCTTGGCAGAAAAAGATTGGCCACCTGAATTTGTCTGTATGCTCCACAAGAGGAAGATGTCATGTTGCCTTCCTTCTCAGTCATTGTTCCAGATGCAGTAAAAGAAGCTTGTGCATAAGTTTGGGCATTGACGAAAGCATGTGGGGTGGGATAGGGATTCCTCCTGCCACGTTATGCCAATAAGATCCACTACACAAACACAACCACAATACCCCATTAAACATGTGGCTAAAGCACCAGTGAGGGAAATTCTCTCACACCTCGAGTACCAGGGAGTAAATGAACCATGCGTATTTCCAATGAATAACCGTTTGTTTCTCATAGCTAAGCCAGACCATTCAAACAAAATAGTAATAGATAACAGACATGTAAGCAGTCATACATGCACATTTGCAATACAAAATTCACATAGCACAGCACTTGCCAACAATAAAGTGTGCAAAACGTACAAAACAACCTTGGATATTTACAGTGTTTTACCTGCCGAAATCTATCACCTGAAAGCAGGGATTTAAGTGCCTTCAGAGCGCTTGGCTCTTAAAGAAAATTTTGTAGACCCCCTCAAGGGTATAAGAACAGTTCGTGATTGTTGTCAGCCTATGTAACATCAATATAGCACAATATTGATTCTGAGGTGTTGCCTTCTGTCAATGACATCTATCTTAACACACATCTAGCCAGGGTGAGTCACATCGTTTTGGGAATCGTTGCACAGGGCTACAAATTTAATTTCAAGAAAGCAAAAATTGCTTTTACAAGTGTCCTATTTTTAGGATATGATTTATCAAATGAGGGAAAGAGCCTGGCACCCCACTTTCTAGAAAAATGTGTGCACTTACAAACTCCAAATACCATAAGAAAGCTACTGTCATTGCTGGGCTTTTTCAATTTGGCAGAACTTACAATTCCAGAACGTGCACAACGCATATCCACATATGCACAATGCATGATTTAATTTGTCCAGATTTCTTAAGCCAAGATTGGACGCTCAAACATACATGCATTATCAGAGCATTACAGATAGACAAGCTCCAAGCAAATCACTTGCACAAATGTGACAATAAACCAAACTTGGTAATCAGGGTAATTCCTGGTGCCATCAGGTTCACTTATGTTACTTTCAAAGAAGGTGACACTGTACCAATAGCATACAAATTGCATTTGTACTCCAAAGCAGAACAGCGTTTTGCACCCACAGAAAAAGTCATGACTGCTGTCCAAATGGCTATCATAAATAAGAGACCACTAGCCCAAGGAAAACCCATTAATGTTGTTACCACAATACCAGCCCTTGAGGCTGTCACCAAAGCCAGCATTCCAAATGCAAAAGCATTACATCCTCGCTGGATTCAATGGGCTACCTCTCTGACTGCAAAGGATGTTGATTATGTTTTTGATCCAAAACTTCAGACCCAAGAATTCCTCCAATATGAACTTGAATACCCCATGTCCACAAACATTCTGCCTCTTGAACAATATCGAATCATCATTTACACTGATGGTGCAGCTCTACCAGCTGTAGGTACCAAACACCAATACTCTGCAACTTGTGCAGCTGTTTGCGGGGTAATGAGGGATGGTAAATTCCTCCCTCAACAGACCTCCACGCAGACCCTAGAGGACTGCACAGCAGAACTTGCAGAGCTATAGGCTCTAATCTTGGCACAGAAGCACACGGATCCTGAACTTTCTACCTTGATTTTGTGTGATTCGTACTACTTGCCCAGTTCTTCAATTAATATCTACTCTACTAGTGCCTAAATGGGTCCAGAGACTCCAATGGAAATATGATAAAACACACATTCTTGTAGGAGAAAGTAGCAGATCTCAATGAAAAGCTGCCATGGGCTCATGTAGTTCATACATTGGGTCACCAGCATTTTGGAATACACGTCATAGTAAATACTTTGACTAATGAAGCTACCAAATCCGTAGAAGCTACAGCTTCTGTTGCTGCGATTTCTCGTTCTCATACTAAACTGGATAATGAAACATAGTTTGCTGTTAAAGCTTCGGCTGATGTCAAGCCCTTACAAAAAGCATACTGAGCCTAAAAATGCTCAAAACATTTACAAAAAATTGTGTCCTCACCTTAACTATCATTTTATTGCTTTTATACATTTACTAGGCACTCGCTGTGCCTGTTCACGGTTTTGCTGCCTGAAGGGTGAAAGGGAATGTCAGGGCCCTCCCCTTTTCCTCAGCGGTGGCCATATTGGGTGTAGGAGCCCAGGTAAGCAGACTATCTGCTGGACATTTGCTTTTGCCGAATTGAATGACAATCAATATTTAAACGATCTGATCATTGCCCCACTCACTGGGCCGAGGGCCAGGGACTCTGCCCCAACTCGTCATGATCTCCCTCGCAACCAGCTCCTGCTGAACTTAGCAACTAAGCAAATCTGTAAGGGCAGTGAGCGGGCTTGCCCTGATCAGGTGGAGGACTGGAGGTGTGGCGATTGCACCTGAGAGATTGGGCAGACGGCTCCCCACAGGCCTGTTTGCACTAACCAGCAGGACCCACCTCTTATGCCTAAGAAATGGGGGGGATGGCGGTTTGAGCCAGTTAAAATTCAGTTGTATTAATGCCCCCTCACTGATTAAACATAGTGTTGAAATTGGCGACTTGATTGAATCCTTAGACCTGGACTGTTTGTTTATCATGGAAATATGGGCCAGGGAAGACTGTGGCCTGGATTTTACGGTAGCCTCTCCTCCAGACCATGAGTCTTCCAGACTTGATAGAACCTGCAAGAGGGGAGGGAGGCTAGCAGTGATTTTCAGGAATAAACTTCATTGTGTCTTTGATTCTATCAACGTTAGCCCAGAAATTGACGAAGGCACCTTCTTTAAGGTTTGGCTGAGGAATATTTGAGGGCCTTCTCATCTGTGGTCCCCCAGATCCTAAGAACTCTTTTTTACTTCATTGGCTGTCCATTATTGAACCACTTATTGTAACCTCTAAGTGTATTGTGCTGGGAGATTTTAACTTTCTCCTTGAGGATAAACAGGACGTTGCGACAAGCGTTTTCCTTGACCTGATGTCTAATTTTGATTGGGACCTTAAGGATACGTCAGCCACTCATCGGGCGGGACACACTCTGGATGGTATTTTTTCTCGTCATGATAGTTGCATCTTTTTGAAGAATGTGGTCCTTGAATAGTTCGATAATCATCTGCTATCCTTTAATGTGGCTGGCAGGGGGGGTGGCCACTTATACCCCTCCGCCCCTCAAGTTAATAAGACATTGGGGCGGAATTGGGGAGCAGATGTTTGCACAGGCCTTGAAGGATCGCTGGGAGCAGGATAAAGAGCTATTTAGCTCTGCGGTGGAAAGGTACGAACTGGGGATAAGGGCAGCAATTGACTTACTGGCCCCCTAAGGAAAACTAGACCCTTTGCCTGTAAGAAAGAATCCTCTCTTTGATACACCAAGGATCTCAAGGACCTGCAAAGACTATATAGGCGGCAGCAGTGCAGATGGAAACTGGATCAAAATTCAATGAAAAGAGACAAGCTTAGGTCTTTGCTTGGGGACTATGAAATGACAATTATGAAAGACAAATTGGACTATTTCACTCTTAAAATTAAGTAAGCAGACAATGCACCAAGGGAACTCTTTAGAATGGTCCGCTCCCTTACTTTCTCGACCTCGCTCCCAGAACTAGAGAATTCTCAAGCCTTTTGCAGTAAGGTAGCAGACTTTTTCAAAAACCAGAGCCCTCATTATGAGTCTGGCGGCCACATGCCCACCAGACTCGTGGTGGCGGTCCCATCTGCCACAAGCGGCAACCTGGTGGTCCCGGTGGTTTCATCCTCCAGGGCAGCGCTTCTTGCAGCACCGCCCTAGGGATTATGAATCCCCATACCACCAGCCTTTCCATGGCGGTCCACACCGCCATGGAAAGACTGGCAGAATGGGGGCATCAAGAGCCCCTGGAGGCCCCTGCACTGCCCAGGCACTTGGCATTGGCAGTGCAGGGCCCACCATGCACAGCCCCGTTGCGCATCCCACTGCCCGAATTATGGCCACATGTAGGAGCCGGCCTCAATGCTAAGGCCCTGTTCATCGCAGGGCTGGCGGGCAGAAACACTGTTTCCACCCACTGACCCTGCAGTGAACTCCTAGTAGGGCCGGCGGGGTTCAGGCCGCACAGGTGGTCTGAAGGCGAGAAGAGTTCGGCGGGCAGCCTCTGCCACCTGCCAAACACGTGATGAGGGCCAAAGTCTTACAGATCCATGCTAATTTTGCCCAGCACCCTGTGGATCTGGATCCTAATGTCTCTAGGAGGTGACTAACAACAGTCCTCTGCTCACCAAATTCCTCCCATTGTCAGTGAACAGGATTAAATCACTGCTGTCTGAGGTTAGGTCATGGTCCCCTAAATACTAAGGCTCGCTCCTGACCTGGTGTCCGGACCAATAGAACTGGTCTACCAGGAGGTATTGAACACCAGGGTCTTTCCCCTCTCCTTGAAAGAGGCAATTGTAATCCCACTCAAAAAGAAACCAGGAGGGGCCCCAAATGGTCTTAAGAATCTTTGTCCCTTCTCTTTATTACCTACCCCGGCTTAAATTCTTGAAAATCACCTTAATATCGAACTAGCCCGCTTTCTCCAGGAAAGTGGCTGCTTAGATCCCTCATAGCAAGGGTTCGGAAAGCGCACACTACAGAATCCGCACTCATCGCCACTTCTGACTCAATCCGCTAGATGGTGGATTAAGGTTGAGGGCACCATTCTAGTATCTCTCGGCTGCGTTTGACACCGTATCTCTGCAATTGATGGTGCAGCGCCTTATCTAGCTGGGGTAAGAGACAGTGCCCTGGATATCCTGCAGTCCTTTCTGTGTGAAAGATCAACCATTGTGAGCTGTGGTGATTTCAAAGCTGCTCTGTTCCAATTTACTTGTGGGGTTCTCCAGGGGTCTTCCCTTAGCCCCACCTTGTTCAATTTGTACATGGCACCGCTGGCAAAGCTGGTCTGTTCTTTTGGTTTTGAGTTTTTCTCTTATGCTGATGAAACCCAGCTTATTATCCCAGTCAATAGGAATTTGGAGGAGGTAGCAGACAGGTTTTACAACTGCATGAATGAGATTATTAAATGGATGAGCCAAAATTGGCTCAAGATGTTTGGAGAAAAAACTGAAATCCTGTATTTCAGCGCCAACAGCTCTTTATTGAATTCTCGCTGGTGGACGCAATCTTGTGGAGACCTTCCTGCGTCCATATCAGTGGCTAGAAATTTAGGGGTCTTATTTGACAGTGCCATGTCTTTTGACCTACGGGTGAATCATACGATTAAAACCTGCTACTGGGCGATTAAAACCCTCTGGAAAATTCTCCCCTTTTTACAGAAGGATCTCAGAATCTCGGTGATTCTTTATATAGTAATTTCTAAATTGGGCTATTGCAATACTTTGATGCTGAACATCAACAAAGGCTCTCTCCACAAACTGCAACTGATACACAATACCGCAGCCCGTCTAGTGTTGGATCTTCCGAGGTCGGCGTCTGCCAGTGGTAGCTTTGGGCAGCTGCACTGGCTGCCTATAGAGAAGTGCATTTTCTTCAAAGCTCTTTGTCTCACACATAAGGCGCTCCATTCCAAAGGGTTTAAATACCTTTGCACTACTCTGAAATGGTATGTGCCTAGCCGCCACATTAGGACCACCAATCTATATCTGGCTTCAGTCCCCCATAGCCGGAAGTCTAAATGGGGTGACAGAGCTTTCTCGGTGGTGGCAGCTAAACATTGGAACACCCTCCCGCTCCATATCAAGAAAGAGAAAACTTTCATGCCTTTTCGTAAACAACTAAAAACCTGGCTCTTTTCTCTCAAAGTATAACAGTTTTTGCAGAAAGTTGCTGCTTCTCCCTCATCTTCTTTTGCTTTTACTGGTACTTCACTCCACTTAGCGCTTTGATGTTACAGCCGGAACGCACTTTACAAATGCAAAATGTAAATTTACAAACTTACAAATTTACTCTGCAAAATATTCCCACAACTTAAGTGCACAAAACATTGCCTTTGCAACAGTACCTGTGGTGGGTGATTGCGTTATCCCCAACCAAGACCAAAGATTAAATCTCATCAAAGCAGCACATGAAGGAGTTGCTTCTGCCCATGCTAGTGTGGCAGCTATCGTCTCTCTATTCCAAAAATGCCACTGGTGGCCAGGTCTATACAAAAACACCAAACAGTGTGTCCTTAGTTGTGGCATTTGCCAGCACATTAAAGGGTCCACCATCAAGTGCCCACTGCAGACACACCTCTTAGTTTCTGACAAACCACTACTATGTGTGTACCTGGACATTTGCGGTCCCTTACAATCTGATGGTGGGTACACATATATCCTTGTCACTGTCCATTCATGCTTCATATTTCTATGGATGTGGCCACAACGATCAGCTAAGCTCAAACTGCTATTAAAGATTTGCAAGTCTTTATCGGGACATATTCAGTTGCAGCATTCTACTCGGACCAGGCCCTGCCTTTGCCTCCAGGGCATTCAGGGACACCATGGCAAGGTCATTTCTTGTCTCTATAACATCCCAAGGGAAATGCGATTGAGGAGTGGAAAAAACAAGACTTAAAGCAATCCTTAACAGAAAGGGAATTAGGTTCAGGTCTTAATTGGCTTCACCACCTGTACAAAATCCAGCGAGCACTAAACAATCTGCCCAGAAGGTCTTTGGGAGGAGGTACCCCATATGAAGTCCTGTTTGGGACACCTAAGTATGTCCCAGATCTTAATGGCCCTGGCGCAGTGGTGGCAGAAACACCCTTTGACATAAATGAACTTGTCCCTATCTTGTAGGAATGACAACAGTTCTGTGATGAAAATTAATCTGCACATGTCGCCACCTTGGGAATTAGGGATTTGTCACCAACATCCACGCGCTGGATTCCTAAAGTTGGGGATCTCGTTTGTGAGAGGGTTTCTGTGAAGAAGCAGTGTGGCCTAGCCTCAATTCACAGGTTCTAGTCCTGGGAGTACATGGTACCAGAATTGTCATTCTACCACTGCTGCCTGGTTCTAAAGAAAACCGCTTTGTTTCAATTGACATCATCAAATTGCACCATGTGGCCGATCCTGCACACTAGACCATGATGACTCCAGAGTAGTTCCTGTACCCCTCCCACTACCATCCAGGAACTGCCTCTTCAATCACTTCAAAATGCTGAAATTATTTCCCCAAGCATGGGAAGGGTGGAGAATGAAGTTTTATGATTCCTGTCACCACATTATTGACATGAAATGTCCAAAATATGCACTCTTCAAATGCATCACAATTGGATGGAATCATTATTAACCACCAATGGATACATCCACCAGTTCCCTTTCACCAGCACTGGTTCCAGTTTTTGCACAGACTGCTTCTAGTTACTTTGCTGACATTGGCGACTTTTCTTTGAATTATTCAGCATCATCTGCAATACCTGTATCAAAAGCACATAAGCTCTAAATGTGGCTTAAACATAACTATTTGATTCGTCCATGATATTATCTGTGGATACTTCTGACTTTTGCTTGTCCTTCTGCTTTGGGTGTCATCATTTTCTTTCTACTGATACATGGTCATTATATTTCTGAACGCTTTGCAATTGAACTGGTGGATTGAATTTTAAATCTTACCTATCCTTCCATAAGGTCAGAAGAGACTTGTCCCTTGTGAACATTTCAGCTGTTCCAGTTCCTGAAGGGACAGTTTGTGATAAGGTACCATTTGATATCTTTGGTCCTACTGGAAGTATTCAAATTCCATATGTTTTTAAAGTATCAATGAATAATATTATTACACAGGAGTTGTTTCTGATGACTGGGATGTAAAAACAGTTGACTCTATGCTTTCTAAGCTTGAATATTATACTATATTTGAAAGTGAAGATGTTTACATGACAACAGTGAATTATGGAGAAATGTTTTGTTAGCACCAGTACGGACATAATTTTCTACTCGGAGCGGGTACCCCATGAGTAGTTTGTAATTTTATACAATGGGAACATTGCCCAATTCCACCACTGGGGAGTTCAAACACATATGTAGAAAAGTTTTCTTATTTTACTGGGCATGATGTTAAAGATGCTGTGTCTTACTATTTCAAATTGTCACCTACAAATATTTTGCTAACAGACACCAAACTGAGACCTTTCTTTCCCTGTTGGCTATAGAAGGCTATGAGTATTGGGTGAACTCAATTGACTTAAAGAGTGTGTGGGGAACAAGAGATGGGAACCACTATAAACACACCGAGGGGCATATTTATACTTGCGCCGGATTTGTGTCATTTTTTTACGCAAATTCAGCGCAAAACTAACACCATATTTATACTTTGACGCCCGACCCCTCGTACGTCAAAATTTCTCAGTGTGCGTCATTTTCTGGATGCGTGAAACCGTCTTGCATTAATGACGTAAGGTAGGCGTTCCCGTCCAAAAAATTACTTAAACACCCGTGCGCCATATTTATCCAAACGGGCAAAAATGCGGCAAGGCAGGGAGGCGGAGCCGGAAAACTACCTAAATCCCTATGTGCATAAAAAATTAACGCCTGGGTCAGGGCAGGGGTTAAGGGAACTTTTGGCGTCTTTTCCATGGTGGGAGACCATGGAAGCAGTCCACAGGTGCCCTTCCCTGCACCCAGGGACACCCCCTCCCACCCTAGCCCACCCTTGGAGGACACCCATGGATGGGGGACCCATCTATGGTGAGTGCAGGTAAGTATTTTTTTTTATTTATTTTAAGTGGCATAGGGGGGCCTAACTTGGGCCCCCTTATATGCCACTGTGCCCAATGGCCATGCCCAGGGGACAAAGGTCACCTGGACATGGCCATTGGACAGGGGGCCATGACTCCTGTCTTTGCTAAGACAGGAGTCATTTCCATGGGGGTTGTGGGTCACAAAATGGCACAAATCAGGTTAAAGTCAATATTTTTTACTCTAACCTGACTTGCACCATTCTTTGACGCACAAACCTCCATTCTTCCCTACACCTCCACTGCCCGGTTAGAGTAATTTATTTTTACGCTAACCAGGCCGCAGCGCCGGCTATCATCATTCCATAAATAAGGCGCCTGGCTGGCGCGTTGGAATGGCGTTAGCAGGCTGTAAACTTTTTGACGCAAATCTGCCCAAGTTTCAAGCACTAAGAAAATGACACACACTGAGAAATTTTGACGTTCGCTGGATCGGGCGTCAAAGTATAAATATGGTGTTAGTTTTGCACCAAATTTGCGTATTAAAAAATGACGCAAATCCGGCGCAAGCAGAGTATAAATATGCCTCTAAGAGACAAAAAGGTCAGGGGCATTCATCAGGAGGAGGATCCCTACATATGAAGAGCAGAGTTAAACTCTCAACAAAAAGAAACGTGCTCGGAAGAAAAAAGGCCTACCTTAGACATTCTAGCGGTGGCCTAAGGGAAGAGAGAAAGGATGCAGATAAATAATGGTGAGATATCTGTGCCACTATTAATCACAGCACACTAAAGGTGTCAAAAACATGCCGTGGGCGGAATACACATACACATGCAAGAAAACTAGGTCCTGGAGCAGGAGAAACCTACTGGCATGGT